>NW_008346900.1:2609978-2623679 GCF_000622305.1 Nannospalax galili | reverse complement strand
GCCCCCCCCCCCCCCCCCCCGTGCCTGTAGGGAACCTCAGTGTCTGCGGAAGCCAGGCTCTGAGTGTACAGGCAGGAACCTCATTGGAATGCATGTAGAGAACAGCAGTCCTGCTTTTTCCACATGCAACGCAGCTGCACGGGAGACAACCAGAATGAGTCACCATGCACGGAGGGTTGGACTTGGCACTCTCTGAGACCACAGGAGGCTCAGGTCTCTAGGACCCTGCAACAGAGTGGATAGCACACAAAAGAAAGGCCCCTGACAGACTGATCAGGGGTGTAGGAACCACAGGCTGATGAAATTCAGGGAAGCTGAACCTCTCTGCCTAAGGACTTTAAGAGGCCTTAGCCCTTGAGCTGGGCCTGTGGATGGAGGTAGGGAATGGACAGAGGGGGCTGGGCAGCTGAGCAAACAGAAGTTGCTGGAGCCTGTAGTTCAGGGCTGTTCTGTCTTCTGGGCACAGAGACCAGAGTGATGCATGCTGGTGTCATTAATGGGGATTTAATTAGACTTCAAAGAGCTCATTAGCTATAAATTGAGGTTTCCCATCAGTATTTCTGAGCTGGCTGGCAGGACCTGCCCAAAACAGTTGGTGCATTGCTGTTGCCTCTGACAGTCTGTGAACTCTAATCCAGAGTCAGGGTGTACAGTGTGGACCTGTAGGGAAACCAAAGCCCAGAGAGTGGCACATTGCAGCCCAGGTACCGTGGGCATATGGGGTAGAGGCCGGGCTCCCAGGACTAGTTCTGGGTAGAGAGCTGTGGAGGTAAGTCTTCATGGGGGTGCTTCTCAGTGTTGCTGAATTCCCATAGTAGGCAAATTGAGTCATGAATCAGCATTTGTGAAGCCCAAGTGTCAGGGATGGAGCTGTATCCAAGAGGGGGGGCCTGAAGGCCCCTTGCTCCATTGCCTAACCTGGTCAACGTCCCCCAAGGCAAAGAGAAAGGCAGGAGGCCTACAGTCAGACACTGGAGCCTGAATCGGGTGGCTGGAGTTCATCTCCAGCCTGTGTGCTGTGGGCCTGCAAATTTTGGGGGGCCAGTGGAGAGGAAGCCCCCTGCTCAACCACCAGTGACAAAAGGTGGGGGCCGATCTATCCTGAATGTGGGCCTAGTTCGGGGGGAGGCCAGAGGAGTACAGGCATTAGTATCAGGGAGTACCTTGGGCAGCTCTGAACTCTACCATTTTCATACCCATGGGCCTCAGCATGGATGGGATGGGTGGAGAGGCCCACGTCTCCATCTAGCAGGGACTTGATGAGCACCCACTTGTCTTAGGACCTCCTTGTCCATGGGTGGTAAGTCTCAAACCCTGCTGTGCTTGCCTGTTCTGCTACTGGTCCCAGCAGGCACCCATTTTCCTGGATCAGGCCTGTGGGCCCAATTGCCCTGTCCCTGTGGACACATCCCCCACCGGGTTGGGGGATGATGTGGTCCTGCAGGGACCTCTGGGTGCACACTGCAGGAGCCAATTGCTAGTTCCCAATCTGAAGAGGACAGACAGTAGCATCTCCCGTCAGTGAATTAGAAGCTCAGGTGAACAGTGGAAGCCCGCGGAAAGTCTCGTGGTGCCTCAAACAGCAATGGTTACAGAGCTGACCCAGCCCCCTCTGCATGGACGTGCAAATGCATGGGGACACTGGGCACTCAGAGACAAGCCTTGAGTTTGTCCCATCCCTGTTCCCCTCATAAATAGTAATGGCTAGCAGCTATAACGCTTGTTGCTCTAACTACTGTGGCAAGTCCCATTCATCTCCATAGTCTCTGAACCACATGCCAAAACTGGAGAATGATAAACTGAAGCACACAGATGAGTGATGGCCCAAGACCACATGTACCAGCCCACATGACCGGTGGGTCCCTGGGCTAGGCCATAAGCCTTTCTCCGAAGGAACATTTGTGGGTATGGTGTAGGGATGAGCAGACCTCACTATTCTCCTCCCTCTTCCTAGTGCAGACGGGGACTTTGCTGTCACCCACCTGACCAAGGCCCATCTGTTCCACGATGGGCGGGTGCAGTGGACACCCCCGGCCATCTACAAGAGCTCCTGCAGCATTGACGTCACCTTCTTCCCCTTCGACCAGCAGAACTGTACCATGAAGTTCGGGTCCTGGACCTATGACAAGGCCAAGATCGACCTGGTGAGCATGCACAGCCGTGTGGACCAGCTGGACTTCTGGGAAAGTGGGGAGTGGGTCATCGTGGATGCTGTGGGCACCTACAATACCAGGAAGTACGAGTGCTGCGCTGAGATCTACCCTGACATCACCTATGCCTTCATCATCCGGCGACTGCCTCTCTTCTACACCATCAACCTCATCCTCCCGTGCCTGCTGATCTCCTGCCTCACCGTGCTGGTCTTCTACCTGCCCTCCGAGTGTGGCGAGAAGGTCACGCTGTGCATCTCGGTGCTGCTCTCGCTCACCGTCTTCCTCCTTCTCATCACTGAGATCATCCCGTCCACCTCGCTGGTCATCCCACTCATCGGCGAGTATCTGCTCTTCACCATGATCTTCGTCACCCTGTCCATCGTCATCACAGTGTTTGTGCTCAACGTGCACCACCGCTCGCCACGCACTCACAACATGCCTGCCTGGGTGCGCAGAGTCTTCCTGGACATTGTGCCTCGCCTGCTCTTCATGAAGCGTCCATCTGTGGTCAAGGACAACTGCCGGCGGCTCATTGAGTCCATGCACAAGATGGCCGGTGCCCCTCGCTTCTGGCCAGAGCCCGAAGGTGAGCCTGGCATCTTGAGTGGAGTCCGAAGCCAGGGCCTGTCACCCACCCCATCTTTCTGCGTCCCTGTAGACATAACGGTTGAGGCCCAGCCTACCTGCAAGTCGCCATCCCACCAGGTCCCTGATTTGCAGCCCTTGGAGACTAAGAAAACTAGCCCCCATCCGTCACCTGGCTCCTGTCACTCACCCAACAGCATTGGGGCCAAAGGGCTTGCAAAAGCCAGGTCCCTGAGTGTCCAGCATGTGTCCAGCCCCCGAAACGCAGCAGAAGGCGGCATCCGCTGCCGGTCTCGGAGCATTCAGTACTGTGTTCCCCGAGATGGCACTACCTCCCTGGATAACAACCAGCAGACTGGCTCTCCAGCCTCCCTGAAGGCCCACCCAGCCGAGCTCCCACCCCTAAACCAGACCTCTCCATGCAAATGCACATGCAAGGAGCCATCCCCTGTGTCCCCAGTCACTGTGCTCAAGGCCCGAGGCACCAAAGTGCCTCCCCAGCACCTGCCCCTGTCACCAGCCCTGACACGGGCAGTAGAGGGTGTCCAGTACATTGCAGATCACCTCAAGGCAGAAGACACAGATTTCTCGGTAAGTCCCTGTCAATAACTGTGCCCAGGGAGGTGCCCCTGGCCCAAATGGAATGAGATATCTCATTTTCACCCATAATCCAGAAATCTAGACCCTTGACAAAAGTTGCTCAACTTTAAGGTGTGCAGTGTGGCCTCTGCTCAGCAACCCTTACAAGTCTCTGGGTCAAGCCAGTATTAAGTGGGGCAGGAGACCCAGAGCAGCTAGTGGGCAGTACTGAGGTGCTGACCCTTCAGGCGTCAGGACTCCTGAGCCCTGGCATGCAGTTGGGTGAGAGACAGCCTCCAGCACTGTCATTCTAACACCCATAGGGTCCTCCTTGGGAATTTTCAGACTGTTGCCGGCCACTTGGAACTCCTGCCCAACCATGCCTGGGTGATACGCAAGGGTCCACACTGGCCTTCTCCCAAATGCAATGGGGCTGCTGCTGCTGACCTGAAACCCCAACCACAGCATTCCTCTGGGCTCCCACTTGCTGGGGGGGTGGGCCTCTGGACCCTAGAAAGACTGACAGGGGCCAAGAGAAGATGAAGTAAGGCTACTAGAAGGAGAGATAGCCCATACCCACCCCTGTCAGTCCTTTGGAGGGTCGTGGAGTAGGAGCATAATACTGCCCAGCTGCAAGGCCCTTAGGGACCTGGGGATACAGAGAGCGGGTACTCAGCCAGCCTACCCTACTCATACTTTATGCTCCAAGCTTCAACTGGACGTAGGCCTGAAAAATGGCCATATCCCTCTGCAGGCATTGGTCCTTTGTGCTGTGCTGTTTGTTGGAGTGTGGCTTTCATGTCTGTACCAGCTTTATCTGGCCCTACCACCAGGGTGCCAGTGTTCTTTCCTTTCATATTTGCCTGCCTGTCATGTGGGGTCTCCCAGAAGATGCTGAGACTCGGGACCCCTCATACCAGGCAGGCTGCTTCCCAAGTCTGACTTTGCCTGTGATGGGGCACAGGTGGGTGTGTCAGAGTTCCAGTCAGAGCTCAGGGAAGGCCAGCAAGGGAGGTCCTGTCTCTGGAGGCCTATGTCTCTGCTGTGCCAGCTGAAATGTGGTGCTTCTAGGCATCTGTCCTCGTTGACCTTTGCCCTGGCCTGGTACTTGCTGCTGTCCCTCCTGGGACCTTGGTTTTGCTGGCTCCTCCTTCCTAACCTGGGCCTGTCTGGCCTCTACTTCCAGACATCTGCCATCTGTCTTCCAGAGCTGCTAGACCCTGAAAAGAAGGGGATTTGGTGTCCCATAACCCAGGAGTGAGTCACTACTCTCAGAGTCACCCCACTGAGTCTCAAGAAACCATGAAGCCATTCTGGAGGTCTCTGGAGCATTCTGGGTCTCAGAGACCTGTCTGAGGAGAAGTCTTGTTTCTGGGACCGTGTCTTGCCACAACACTGGGATGGAGAAAGCTCCAGGTCTGACGTGTGGTGAGGTCACTGAGAGAGGACACAGCAAGTTTAATCAAAATCCTTCTGAAATCAGCATAATCCTGGCAGAGTCCTAGAGCCGTCTCCATTCCCACTGATCTGCTATGGCTGCCTGACCTGGTTCTGGGTCTAGGAAGCTAAATGACTTCATAAGGACAGGACAATGATGCTTTCGACCATGGCTGTGGTGTTTCATCTCTGGAAGCTGGGCTTAGGAGGTAGAAGATGGATACCAGGCAGCACTTGCTCTAAGGAGCTCCCCGAGGGGCTTTTTATTCAGCAGAGACCCGTTTGCTCTGAGGTTTTCTAGTAAAAATGGCCACTTAGGTTTGGTTTAAACCACCAGGATACCTGAGATTACTTTGAAAGCTCAGGGAAGTTGCTCTTGTAATCATCACAGCCCTGGCCCAGGCCTACCAGGTCATGTGCTCCTCAGCTGGCCCCAGCCCTGCTGGCCACATTCTCCCCTCACTGCTCACATGTGCAGTGTCCCTGAGGCAGTTCTGATAAACTTTAGGCCTATTCCAGGTCATTCTGGACAAGTTACCATGCTGGTCGGCCTGTCAGGAGAAGGCTCAGGGAAGTTACCACGCTTGTTAGACAGGCAGGAGAAGGCTCAGGGAAGTTACCACGCTTGTTGGACAGGCAGGAGAAGGCTCAGGGAAGGCAGTGTGTAAGCAACATCCACCTTACCTTTCTAGAGCAATACTAACTCAGGTCTAGTCAGGCCCAGGCATCAGTTCTCTGAGTCTTTGCTTCTGGGGACAACTCGAGGGAAATGACAGCCCTGCACTAGCCCCTGGCAGAGGCAAGCTGGGATTCACTCTGGGATTCAGAGGAGCCTGTGGGTCTTAGTCATTTGCACCTCAATGTCCCCACATTATTGGATAGTCCAGGTGAGGGATAAGTGGCCACAGTTGGTAAACACATGCTTCATATTTGCTTATTGCCACTGTCTCCGATCCTCCGTGGAACATCTCTTGGCATCATTGCCACCACCCAGTGTCTGTTCAGGCTGACTTTGCTGCTTGTGAACACCTGCCCACATAGGAAGTAGGTATGGACAATCAGGCCCAGGGCAGAGGCAGGTGTGGACATTGGGCCTCAGCTCTTGCTCTTGGGCCTTCATCCACTGGGGAATGGCTCAGGAGGTCCTTCTTAGTGCTCAGCCCATTACCCAGCATGCTCCTGGCCCTCACCCTGCTGGGTCAGCACATGTGACTGACCACCTCTGGGATCCACTTTTGACATCTGCATAGTAGTTAGGTAGACTTTGCTCCCGAGCTTTAGCAAACTGAAGATAAATTTCATCCCAAAGTCATGGGCCCTGTGTTTGTCCAAAACATGTGGGCTCTGCTCCTTTTGAGCTCAGTGAAGCAAATGGTGGTGTGGCACGAACCCCATGTCTCCTGGGGCCTAACAGGAAGCTCCAATGAGTCTGAATCGAAGGGCTCTGCACATACAACCTTACACATGAGCTCTTTAGATGCTGAGCATACCCACAAGGCACCTCCTCCTGCCCCTTCCATCAGTTCTCTGACTGTATTTTGGCAACCAGATGATGCCCCTCTACTTATCACCCCCCAACAAGTGTTGTGCAGGTGAATACCTGGTGGGAAATGCTGAACCTGTGACTCACAATTCCAGGTTCCAGAAAGTTCTCTGGTTGCCCATGGGACCTGATGGATAGAGTGACCCATGTCTATGTTTGCAGGTGAAGGAAGACTGGAAGTACGTGGCCATGGTCATTGACCGAATCTTCCTATGGATGTTCATCATCGTCTGCCTGCTGGGCACTGTGGGCCTCTTCCTGCCACCCTGGCTGGCTGGCATGATCTAGGGGTACGGCAGGAGCCAGACCTGCTCATCCCAGCTCCCTGGGCTCTGTGGGGCCATGCTATTTACCAGTTATCCTCATCTTCCAAACCTGCTGTGAGATACCTAAGAGAGGTGCTGCCTCTGAGGACTGAAAGCAGAAATGGTTCTGGTCGTTGGTGGGCCTCGGTGCAGCCGGCTGGGGACTGGGGCAGGCAGAGTCACAGACTAAGCCCCATTAAAGTTTCTCCAGAGCAGGCAACAGTTGCCCCCTGACCTACAGACAGCGCATGCTCATCCACGTCTCAGCAGACGGCCTGGAGATGGCCTCAACTGTCCCATGGGGCCGTAAGGCTTCACCCCCTTCAGTTCTCAGAGGCCCTTATCCCTGTGGGGCTCATCAGGCCAGGCAGCTCCCACTGCGCCTGTGCTGTCCACACCCCTCCCTCCCCCAGGATATGACCCCTCATTCCTCCCCTCCCAGGTTGCTCTCTGACTCACTGGATGAGAGAAGACCCTCCAGCTCTGCCAGGCCTGGGCCCAGGCAGGATCTGCTTTGTTTAGTTTGGGGTGAGTTGGGGAGAAGCCAAGCCCTTTGTGTAGGTCCTATTCACAGAACAGTGCAGCCCCTCAAAGCAAGACTGAAGCCCCGGGAAGTCCCATTTCAGTATCACTAGAATCAGTGTTAAGTAGTTTCCAGGGCCCAGCGATACCTAGAGGCAGAGGCACTGGAATTCCCAGGGCTGTGAGCAAAGTCATGTCTGGTCCCCTTGCAGGTCTTTCCTGCACTCTTCTATGTTTCTGCCTCTCTGGACTCAAAAGACTAAGGGAAAGACTTCTTGTCATAGTCCCGTGGTAAGACCACATTTCCCCTGAACACGTCTTGTACTCTTTGGGGCAACAGAGGTGATGAGAAGCTCCTGAGATATTGTGGACTAGGGTGGGCTGCTCAGAGGCTTCCAAGCAAACCAGGCCCTCTGACTCATTCTCTCAGGGCCATAGACTAAGGAGAACTTTTCCCAGTCTGTCTTGCCCCCAGGTGGCAGGGAAAACCTGAGGGGATCCCTCTTCCTTCCTCCAAGATGGCACCAGGCAGCCTCAAGAAGTCCTAGCAGTGGGGCAGAAGGAACACACACTTTATGCACCCCTGTGAGATTCCAAGAGCCCATTGGCCCAAAGGCAGAACAGCCCCACCATGAGTGAGGGAGACGCCAAAAGGGATCTTCCTGTGTCAGGTTCCCAGTTGCCTTCCACTGCTCTCAGCTAGGTGGGTTTGGCAGAGCTGGACCTTGTACCTTTAGCCAGCTTGTCCTTGGCCTGAAAGCTGAGGTCCCCATTTGGACAGTCTTGGGGACTTCAGAAATGAAGAACTTAGTGAAGTTCTGAACTGACACACACCAAGCTTCCAGTAGAAACAGCTGCTACCCCCATGGTACAACTCGCCAGTTCCAGCTCAATGAGGATGTCAGGATGGAGGCATGCCAAGGGGGCAGCATTGTCCCTACCTGTCCACCTACAGGCAAGCTCACCTCTAAACATGGAGCTGCTGGTCACTCCAGGGCGCTGGAGGAAGAAAGACCCTGAGTTGGAGGCCTGAGTTGAATGGCCTCAGGACATTCCTGTGTACAGGAATGAGATACAGAGGCCGAGGTATTAAACCCTGGACCTCTAGACTTAAACTTAGACCTTCCCCAGAGTCCTCAGGGCACCAAGGACTCTACTTCGATCTGCCCTCACTCTGCTGACTGGCTAGGTCCCCATCCACACTGTCCCCTGACTGGAGCCTTTAGGATGTTTGGAGATAGCTCTGGTGGGGGAATTCTTGCCAAAATTCAGAAGCTGGGGGTGGGGGGCACAGGCCTTGGAGGAGGCAACAGATGCACTTATCAGATGTGAGCACCACCATCATGCTGCATACACACTTCCAACTTCAGATGTACACACAGCAGCAGATAGGGCAGGGCTCTTATGGCACCCTGGGCAAGGCTGCTTGATGTTCTTTTCTGGGTCAGGAAAAGTAAGTGGCTGGGATGCTCCTGCCAGCCCATTCCTGCCTTCACACAGACAGTCCAGGAAAGGAAAATAAAACCTATGATCCTCCTATGTCCAGCCAGCCAGCCTGTTGTCTACCTGCCTCCAGTGTTGGTCTGTGGTCAGGTTGAAGTTTAATTAGGGTAAAATGCTTGATCTGAGGCTTTGGGGCCAGTGAGCGTCAAGAAACAGACAACATAGCCCCATACGTTCCTCTCTGATGTGTGGACATCATCCCCTCAAAGTTCTCAGCACTCTCCTACCCTCGGTCCCATGGGCAGTGGCAGCTCAGATGTGAGTCCTGGAGACTGCTGCGCTGGCTCCTGGTCATCACAGGCCTGGGATCCCACAAAGGACCCTGTAACATCTGCCTTCTTTCACTCTGACCATGCCAAGGTTCATCTGCAGTGCCGTGTGTACTGGTCCCATTGCTGTCATGTGCTTGCTGGTTCTTAGTTGCTTTCTGTCTGAATAAACAGTCACAGCGTGTCTTCCATCAGTGTGTACCCCCATTTCCAGACGTCAGTCAAGGTGCTACAGGTACCTATGCTTGTCACTGAGGGTGTGTGTTCCCATTTCTCTTTGTGTCAATCATGTTTCTTTGCTTTCTGGGATGTCTTGACATGCTGGGGCCTTTCAGACCCAAGACTGCTGTTTCTAGGCTGGCCAGTTTCTAGTGCCCAGCTCGTCTGGAGCCCAACTTCATGCCTGATGGGCCATCAAGGGCAGCACCCATTCCTTACCAAACTTATACCAGAGTCAGCCACAGGATAACTACAGATCCCTCTGCAGCCCAGAGCCTGAGGAAGTGTCTAGACTGGCCATGGGCTGTTTCCACTGCTCCACGTGGCCTTCTCACAGAAACATCTGAAAGGTACTACCACCTCCTTCTCTAGTTCCTCTTGCCTCCTGATGGATCTGGTCCCCCCACCTGCCCCAGGCTCCTACCTGGCATGACATCTCTCTCCTTGAGAACTGAAACTGACAGCTGTCCTTCAGTGACATCGCCTCCTTAGGGACCCTTATCTCCCTAGTAAACTAAGACCAGGGCGCAGGGCCCTGGGTTCCATCCCATGTAGGCAGCTCATCCCACACTGCTCTTGGACACTGGTACTTTCTCAGAAGAAATGTCTAAGGGCCCGGTATTCCATGCCCTGGACCACCCTTGATGTTGCAATCCCCCTCCCACCCATCGAATTGAGGTCCACTGGCACACAGCCATTGGGAGGTCCCAGAACTGCCCTTTTCGGGGACAAGCCTGGGCCTCCCTGTATGTGTCCATAGTGTGCACTTGTGTTTGTAAATAGTTACATGAGAATACACTTGAGTTTAGCTGCTTTTCTCTAGCCTCTTCTATTCCAGTCTATTGAAAAATGCCAGTTGCAAGCCCCTGCCTTGATGTTCTGACCCGAGTTGGAAGCATACTGCTCAGGACACAGCACAAAGAGGGTAGTAGAATGGTCAGGCACTGGGGTTTGTATTGAGACTTAGATACAAAAACACTTTCCATGCAGATATGCTGTTGACACTCACTGTTTGCAGGAAAGAGCTTCTATTACTTTAATCCCGTTTGACATTTCTTGCTATTTGCTGGGCTCGTGGGTGACGCGCACACAGAATACACAGACTCACCATCAGCAGGCCAGCACCCATTTTCTCACCAGTGCCCAAAGGTTACTGTTCTTCACTGACTGGGTCCATTACTGAATCTGGTTTATGTGAGCTTGATCCCATGAACTGTACTCCTGTGCCTCCCTCTCTTCCTCAGCTTGGGCTTTGTCCATTCACCACACAGTCATAGTTCTTGTGTGCTCACTGTGTGGGCGCTGTACCATTTATCATGCATTTTCTCTGCAGTGGACATTTGAGTTGTGTCAGTTTGTAACAGTATCAGCAGGGCTGCTGTGGGAAGGCTGTGGAGTACATGTCTATTTTCCACTCCAGCAATGGGAAGTAGAGGCAGGAGGATCAGAAGTTCAAGGTTGCCCTCAACTACATTTTTAGTTCGAGGACAGACTGGGCTATGTGAGATTCGGTTTCACACACACACACACACACACACACACACACACACACACACACGGCTAGGGCGATGGCTCTGTGGGAAAAGTGCTTGCCATGTAGGACCTGTGTTCAGATCTCCAGCACCCATGTAAAAATTGAAAGTGGTGGTGGCCATCTGTAATCATAACTGGAGGCAGGTAGATCCCCAGAGCTGGCTGGCTGACCAGTCTAACCAAACCGACCACTCCAGGTTCAGTGATTGACCATATCTCAAAAAATAAGGTGGAGGGGCTGGATAGATAGCTTAGTGATTAAGAGAACTGGCTGCTCTTCCAGAGGACTCAGTTTCAGTTCCCAGTACCTACATGGTGGCTAACAACCATCTGTAACTCCAGTTACAGAGGATCCAATGCCCTTCTCTGGCCTCTATAGGCACTGCATGACAAAGGTACACTTATACACATGCAGACAAAACACTCACTCAGACATCAACCTCTGGCCTCCACAAGCATACAGGCATGTGCACACACAAATAGTAATAATAACTTAAAAGCATATCTATGTCTTTCTATTGGGCACACATTGGGGGCAGATGGCTCAGGAATAAGAGGCACACTGTGGTCAGTTGAATCCACTATTGGCACATGGTTCTCTGACAGAGCCGTAGTTATGCGCCTCCTTCTCCCACCCTTGCATGGTTCTTCTTTCTTCCAGTCCCGTGGGAATGCGGTTCTGCCCCCTCGGCTTGGATTACGCATCTCTGACTGCTGTGGGAGTGGACATCTTAGTGTGTACTGATTTTTCACATTTTTTTAGAAGACATCTATCCTTGTCTTTGGTCAGCTGTTCCTACTTTTTAGGAACTTTTTAAAGATTTGTTTTTATTTGATGTGTATGAGTGTTTTGCCTGCTTGTATCTAAGTGCACCATATAAATGCGACGCCCACAGAGGCCAGAAGAGGTCATCAGGTCTCCTGGAACTGGAGTTACAGATGGTTGTGAGCCACTATGTGGGTGTTGGGAATGGAACCCAGGTCCTCTGCAAGAACAGCAAATACTCTTAACTGCTGAGTCATCTCTCCAGCCCGTTTTCTCCATCTTTACCCAGGACATCAACTCTCCCCTCATCGGAATCCACAAAAACAGAGAGAAAATCCACAAGGCTAGAGAAGACTCAAGCACCACTGCACCTCTAGGCCCAGCTGGCATTTCTAGAGCATTCTCTAAAACAACAGAAAGCATGTTTGTTCTTTTCAAGTATATGTGTGCCATTGACCAAGACAGACCATGTACAAGGCCTAAAAACAATGTGACAAACTCAGACCTGAGTTAGCAGGCTATTTCCGACTCCAAAGAACCAAACTAGAAGGGCATGTCCTTCAGTGCAGTTTAGAAAGTTCATCTTTCAATCAGCACTGGGAGATTTATTGTTTAATACGTTCTATCCCTTTCATGAAGGAAAACTTGAGCCAATCAGCCACACTAGACACATGCTCTCTGGGCTCTTATTCTCCCGGAGGCTGTTCCTGGCTTACAGCAAACACTTCTGCATCAAGAGCTCTCCACATTGATGGGAAACATATCACCATACCACTGCCTCCCAGCAGCATGGCATCCTGTGGTCCTCAGGACTAGAGTGTTGGAATCTTGGATGGTCTTGCTCTAGATTGCTACAGTGTGTCTGTCCCAGCAGAGGGTAGGACCTTCCTCCCACACTGTCCTCAGCCCTTCGCTTACTGTGGGGGGAGGGCAGGGGATCTCCCATGTGTCTGCTGGGCTCCCTCTTGGCAGAAACCTTCCAGTGGGTTTCAAACAGGTCTGTATGTGACAGATGGGTCTCAAATGTCCTTTGCCCTATTCTGGGATGTGAAATTTAAGCATTTTCCCGTTGGTTCTCCCATTTGGTTGCCGCTATCAGGTTTTCTGTTTTTGTTTTTTGAGACAGGGTCTCCCTGTAGCCCCAGCTGGCCTGGAATCCACTGTGTAGACCAGGCTGGCCTTGAACTCAGAGAGCTGCCTGCCTCTGCCTCCTGAATGCTAGGATTAAAGGTGTATGCCACCACACCCCGCATGCCATCAGGTTTTTATTATTCAATGATTTGGGCTGTAGGTTCTCCCCAGGAAGGATGTTATGATGTGTGTCCCCAGTGCCTTCTCCATATGTGGGACACTAAGGATACATTCTACAACCTGCCCGTTAGTACTCAGGGCCCTGTCACCAGTCTGAGATCTTAGCTCTCTCTCTCTGATGCTCAAATCCTCAAAGCCTTGTTATCTTGAATCCCCAGTGCTCCATTTATTACAGTGTCCTCTAGGTTTCATCATGAGGCTGCTGTGTTTCACAAATTCCCCACATCTTTGCTCCTGTCTTGAAGCTCCTGGACTGTTCTCATCCCTGATCTCACGGCTTGCTGGTGGATTCGGTGGTGCCACCCCTGGGCAGGTGGGCCTGTGTTGCATAAGAAGGCAGGCTGGGCAGGGGCCAGGGGAGCAAGCCTGTAAGCAGCGTTCCTCCATGGCCTGTGCTCCAGCTCCTGCCTCCAGGTTCCTGCCCTGAGTTCCTACCTTGGGCTCCCTGATGAACTGCGTGCGACCTGGGAGATGTAAGACAAATAAACCCTTTCCTCCCCAAGTTGGTACTGGTCAGAGTGTTTTGTCACAGCAATGAAGAACAAACTAAGACAGTAATTGGTACCAGAGTGTGGGGAATTGCTGTGACAGACCTGACCTTCGTATTTCAAGGAGGACTGCGGAAGTGTTTGGAACTTTGAGCTGGAAAAGCCATTGTGTGCTCAGAGTTTGTTGCAGTGGAGCTTAGAAAAGTTATGCTGAAAGAGTTGTAGACAATGGGGGCCTGGCTTGTGAATCTTCAAAGGGAAGCGGAGACAATCAGGGCTGTTCATGTGAGATTTTGGATTGGGTTCTGGTTGGCTGGGACTGAAGAATCAGCTGTGATTAAGAAGAGACCAGAATCTGAAGTAAAACCTTTGCTTTACTGGGACAATTGATGCTGGTTAGCGGGGGCTGAAAAATCAGCTGTAAGTAACAAGAGACCAGCATCACTGTGGTGAAGTCTTCTGGGAGGTATTTCCTCAGGGTCAGCCCA
>NW_008346900.1:2529053-2609106 GCF_000622305.1 Nannospalax galili | reverse complement strand
GTAAGCAGCATTCCTCCGTGGCCTGTGCTCCATCTCCTGCCTCCAGGTTCCTGCCCTGAGTTCCTACCTTGGGCTCCCTGATGAACTGCGTGTGACCTGGGAGATGTAAGACAAATAAACCCTTTCCTCCCCAAGTTGGTACTGGTCAGAGTGTTTTGTCACAGCAATGAAGAACAAACTAAGACAACATCTCACTCTGTTTCTCCATGTTTTCCACACACCGTCCTAGTTGGCCTTCCCTCATTTATTTCTGTTATTTTGGCTTCACGTTATTAATATCCTTCCTTGTTTCCTTGTGTATTGTGAGTTTTTAAAAATTAATGGACCAAAGAGAACATGAATTTCCTTTATCTAGTAGAGACTGTCCATTTTTCTCTCTTGGCATTGTTCTCTTCAGATATCTCCTTTTCTTTGTCAGTATGCCCCCTAAACCTAGATAACAATGCTGTATGCTTGGGGTGTGAGGGTACATTTGTGTGTGTGTGTGTGTGTGTGTGTGTGTGTGTGTTTGAAAATGCATGTGTGCGCACAGAGCTCCAGGAGGAAACAATCCGTTGTCCTGTATTGGCTTCTTGAAGATCACTGCTGCACACATGTACAGACACATGTACACAAGCAATGACAGGCACAGGGAAACATGCATGCAAATATTTACATACAGATATACCTACACAGAGGTGCATTCACACACATGCCCACAAACATATACGCACACAGAACTGTATGCAAGCATACATACACACATGTGCCTGTATACATTGAGCCATGGTGGACTGTTTCTTCAGAGTCAAGTGTCTCTTTGTTCCTTGTTAAAACTTTTATCTTCCCACCTAATGATGTGGGTGGGGTTCCTCTTTGTTTCTGGACCGTTCTTGCTTAGCTAGACAGATGGGAGTGGTGGGCCAGTTACTGAATATCTGTTGGAAAAGGAAGCAGAAGCCATGCCTCCTAGCTGGGCAAGGAGAATTACAAGTGCAGGTGTCATGAGCTCATGCCATTCCAGACCCTTGCCTGGCATGGTGGGGTAAGACAGTGAGGCCTGGGCTCACATGGCCTCTATGAGGTGGGGAGATACCTGGAGCAGAGGTGCTATGGAACATAGAAGCCCCTGCTGAGGAACAGCCTTGCTCTGAGACCCTGAGGATGAGGGGCTGATAGTGCCAGGTCTCAAAATGACATCCTCATACTGGGACCCCAGCCAAAGGAGTGAGAATGATCTGGACTTCTTGGGCTGGGGACAGGAATGGGACAGGACAGATGGGCCCTGCTCATACCCAGATACAAAGGACTGAGAGACACCAGGCTGAGTTGAGGGCATTGTTCTGAGGGAGAGACAGTCAGTGAGAGAACCCCTGGGAGGAGCCCAGCAGAGACACAGCACATGTACAGGACTTCTGTGCTCTGAAGCTGGCAGGAAGGGTATCTGGACTTCACCCCTGAAATGACAGGGAGCCCTGAGAAGTGTAAGGCCTGGCCAGGCTTGTGTTCTATTGGTGTGCAGATGAGCAGTGGGTAAGCAGGGAACCATCTTCTACCTAGGATGGGGGATGAGAGGAAGTCAGCACAGGATTCAGGCTGGGCCTTGAGGAGGCCCAGAGGAAGGAGGCTGGGCCTTGAGGAGGTCCGGGAACACTGGACGGTTTTGTGCGAGCAGGTCATGTGAGCGGTGGAAGACATGGCTCCCAGCAGTGAGCAAGCACTTCACACAGGCTGATGAGCAGTCAGAGGTTTATCTGAACTTGGAAATGATACAAAGAAACGGCTTGGGCTTGGGGTGGGAACATCCTTCTCCTTTCTCACTCCTGCCACTTCAGGTCTCTCCTCAGTTCCCTCTCCACCTGTCTGGGACACATTTGTTTTCAGTGTCCAGACAAAACTGAGGATAACATGAGGCAACACAGGGTGATCTGAAATGGTAGCGAAGGTCCTGGCAAGAGAGAAGAGCAAACACATCTGGGAGGAGCTGTGGACAGATAGACTGCAGCTCAGGACACGGCAGGCAGCCTCCTTACATGGTGGGCTCGGGCCTGCCCAGAGTTCCTGCGCCTAAGGTCCTCACACCAGTTTTCGCTGTGCCATGGGCACAGATTGAAAGCCCAAGTTGTTCTCTAATTGTTCTGCTGAGCAGGGACAAGGCTGTAATCCTTGCCCAGGGTTCTGGCTTGTCTATGGGCAGCTCCCCACCCCTAGTACCTACTTCCCATCATACATGTCCCTTGCACCTGCCAAATCTACTCCCAGGTCCCTCCAGCTCCAGCACTGACTTGAGGACAATGTTCTGTTGCATCCACCTGAACTCAACTGTGCCACCTGAGCCCACATGAGCTCACCTGTATTCATCTATAACCACCTGTGCTGCCTGTGTCACCTGAACTCAACTGTGCCACCTGAGCCCACATGAGCTCACCTGTATTCATCTATAACCACCTGTGCTGCCTGTGTCACCTGAACTCAACTGTGCCACCTGAGCCCACATGAGCTCACCTGTATTCATCTATAACCACCTGTGCTGCCTGTGTCACCTGAACTCATCTGTGCCATCTGAGCTCACCTGAGCTCACTTGTGTTCACCTGTGCCCATCAGTACTTAGCTGTACCCACCTGTGCTCACCTGAGCTCACCTGCCTCTCTGTGTACTCACACCTGTGTTTACCTGCACCGTGCTCCCACATTCCCACCTGTAAACAACCCTCAAATGGGTTTGCTCATGGACCACTTGCTCAGGACATCCTGAGAAAGGACTGAGGTCATCTGGTACTGTAACCCCCCTGCTCCCATCTCAACTCTATCATCCACATTCAGGACCTCCAGAGCACTCTCTGTCTCAGACCTCAGGAGCCCCCACCTGGACTGAGTGTCCACAGGGGTGCATGCTTGAGCTCCTCTGCAGGACTAACTCCACTCAGGGTCCCTTCTCATGATGGGGTTCCTCCAAGGCCCATGAGCCTCCACACTCCTGAAGCTCCATCCCCTGCTCTGCTCTGTAGCTCCTCTGTACCCAGCTAGCTTTAGCAGCGCCACCTCCATCCCACACTTATAGCTGGTGCCTCCTCTCAGATATGCCTGTACAACACCATCTCCAACTTCTCATGGTGGGGCCCAGGAGGGTGTCTCCCAGAAGTTGCTCCTTCTTCCTGGACATGCCCCATGGCTGGCGCAGTGGTAGAAACTTACCTGTTCACTCCAAGGGTCTTGGGGGCTGTCTCCCCAGCAGCCCAAGGCTGCCTATCTGACAGCTGCAGGCTCTCCTGAAAGGAAAGGGGACATGGTAGGTCCTGAGGATGTGCTGAAGCAGCCTCCTGGTCTCCTCTCTGTCTAGAGGGATGGTAGAGCCTCTTGGGATGGGCATTATGCTCAGCCCTTGGACAGAGGCTAAGCACTCAGGACAGCAGCACATCAGGTCCTTGAGTTCCAAACTAGGGCTTTATTATGGATTCAGTGGTCAAGATAGAAGCTCTACAGCTTCTGGGTGAGGTAGGGGGTCACCTATGGACACTTCAGGATATCCTTGGTTCACTGAGACATCTTTGGGTAAAAGGGATGACAAGGATAAAACACACACAAGCAGGAGATCCGCCACTTTCCATCTAGAGAAGCCCTCCCAGGAGTAAGGAGCCTGGTACCTTGGTCCTCAAGGTGGTAGCTATGTCCCCAGTCTCCAGGAAGTAGGGTCTTTCTATGTGAGTCAGGGGACTCCATGGAGCCAGGCCTGCCTGGTTTTTCAGCCTCTACCATGATGGGCATCGGGGGCCGGGAGTTCTCATGCAGAAAGGAGTTCAACTTCAGTATGTGTGCTGAAGAAGGCGATATCAGTGGAGCCTAGGCTCACAGTTGAGGACAGGGCTGGGTGGGTTGGACCTTACTTACTCTGTATGGCTGATTCACAGGCCTGGCTCACCAGCTGGAAGATGGTGGCAAGGGACTGTGGTTCTCCCTGGAAGGGGGAAATAGCTTTGGAACCCATGGCAGGTACTACCAGGGAATCCCCAATCACTCAAGCTAAGGCCACCACCAGACTTTGGACCTCACTAACCTTCTCTCCTCGTTCACCTTTAGGCCCTGGTAGACCCTGCAGCAGAGGTACAGGAAGGAAGCTATCAGTACAGAGAAAAGGAGCTGCAAGTATGGTGACACATGATGGCCCTGACTCCACACAGTCAAACTCCCAAGTCCAAGAAGTGTGTGCCCTCAGCTCTGTCCCAGAGCAGGCAAGTGAGGCTCAACATTCACAGCAAGGGCAGTCCCAAGTGCAGCTGGGAATGATCTGCAAAGGACCTGTCCCAGCTGTGCATTTTCTGCTGGGAGGATGGGCAGAGGTCCCTAACAGCTAAAATACTGCCTGAAATACTCTCCCCTGGCCCAGAGCCAGACCTGAGGCTAAGAACTCCGGCCCACCACCCTGTGTCTACCTCTAGCCATGACCACACCATAGAGCCCATCCAAGGGGCCCTGAGTTGCTGAAACCCTCCCCCTCTTGGCTGCAGACCAAGGCGGCCTCCCAGAGAGCTGGATCCCCAAAAGTCAGCCACTATTCCCTCCCTGCTCTGTGTCCCCATGGAAGCTACAGGAAACTTCAAACAGGCCAGTCTTCAAGCAGGGAGCCCCTGAGCCTGGATATCTGTGCTTCCACAGTCCCTGTCCCTTAGCTGGCTGACTGGCTGGCTGGAAGGTAGGCGGGACTTACCGTGGGTCCCACAGCCCCTGGGGGCCCTTGTTCCCCATTGGTGCCCCTGGCCCCTGCCAAGCCCTGGAACCCCTGCAGAGATGCAGATGTCAGGGTTTGAGCCCCAGTAAGTTCGCTGCCTTCCCCAGTGGTGGTTCCTAATGTCCAGGGAAGCCCTTAGGTCGACCCTAGCTGTTCTTAGACCTTGCCCTCCCCCCAACTTCCTCTAGGTCCTATTCCTAAACCAGTGTCTATGGCAGACCAGCAACCAGGGCAGACCCCTCTACCCCTCCCCCAGAACCCAGGACAGAGCCTCTGCCCCTGCTCAGCACTCAGGACTCTACCACTCACTTAGCTGCTGGTCTGATAGTGGGGGTAGTATCATTGTCCCCACAGCCAGACTGGCTGCCTGCCCCTGCCAGGCCCAGGCAGGAGCCCTGGTACCCTTGCCCTGTAGAGTTGGGTTATGGGTGGCTGTTTCCACAGGAAAGGACTCATTTCCATAGGAACTTGCCTATGGGCCCTCTCTGAAGAGCAATTGGGGTGTTCCTTGGGTGCCCAGCAGAACCTTGTGGAAGGCTGCAGCAGGAGCAAGTCCCTGCTCCAGACTGGCTGGGAGAGCAGCAGATGGTCTGCAGTCCCTTTTCCCCAAACTGGCTGCCCAGCTCCAGGGAGCCTTGGGGATTCTGGACAGAGCCTACCCTGGGGCCAGGTGGTCCAGGCAGGCCGGCAGGTCCCTCCAATCCTCTCATTCCCTGATGGACAGAAAAGGAACAGGTTGGAGTAGAGATGCATATCAGCCCATGCACTCCATGGTAACCCACCCCCAGAAGCCCCTGGCATGCTCTTCCCATTGGCATTTCTATCAACTTGGTGCCCTTGGGATCCAGAGTCAGTAGCACTCCAAGAAGGTAGCCCACCCTGAGGAATTGGGCTGTACAACCTGCCCCAGCTCTGAGCAGAGAAGATTTCGCCCTTGACCCATCCCAGGGTAGCAGCACATGTCCCTGGTGTGTGCTGGAATACCCTTCCTTCTGGCCAGGCCTCAGGGAATGGGACAGGCGCAGTCTCAGGTGAAGAAGTCCCTCTACCTCCTCACCCCCCATGGCTTCTATCCCCAGGACGCTCCCCAGGCTCTCCTATTCAGTGCCTACAGATCCAGAGCCAGTACCTTTGGTCCTTGAAGGCCAGCTCTCCCAGGGATGCCTTGTTGGCCAGGGAGGCCCTGGAAGGGAACAGAGATAGCCAGCCAGGCAGGAGCCAAGGTCACATACAGAGGAGGGTCCTTCCCACAGCCTTGCCCTGCTATGGCTCTGACCCACTACCTGCAAGCCTGGAAGTCCATGGTCCCCCTTCTCTCCTTTGACCCCTGGTGGACCCTGGAGGAGAAGATTGATTGAGCAGCAGACAGGAGAGACAAAGGGGAGGAGGAAGAGTGGGGGTAGCACCTACCATGGGTCCCTGGACTGTGCGGCCCTGGGTCCCTGGTGACCCCTGCTGACCTCCAGGGCCTTTGGGTCCTGTCTGTCCAGGTGGCCCCGGCTCTCCCTAGAGATACAGGGGGCATTGAGGGAACTAAGAGAGCATGTCATCTGTCCCTCCCTTGTTTACTACGTGCCCTCAGCCCTCTAGCCCCCACCTTGTGGTTCTCAAAGCCACAGGCACCTTCACCAGATGATAAAGGAGGCTCATGTTCCCTCATGCCCTCCATGGGTGGGTCCTGGTTTGACCCATCTACAGGGCTCAACAACTCCTGATGGCTTCTTCTCTGGGCCCTAAAGGCAAGCCAGAATGGAGTTGGGACTCAAAGCCAGGCCTCTCACCTGACTCCAGACTTCCTACTCTACACTGGCTCCAAAGGGGCTTGGAGAGGAAATGTGTGCAGAAATCACCAGCAGGAGAGGTGGAGCTTAGTGGACTGATATATGGGGTGGGGGAGAAGGAGGCATCTCCTTGAGCTCGATTTTCACTGGACGTCGAAGCTCTAAGGGACAGGTGACACAGTGCAGTTTCAACTGAGATTGGGGAAAGACATTTCCAAGTTATTTTTTGAATGAAGAAATCAGTACTCTAAACACGATACTGCTCAATCTTATTAATGTGCAACTATAAATAAATGCCAGTACGTAGAGCACTGCCACATGCCAAATGGTGACAAGGACCGTCACCACACTGGCTTCTTAATGATGTAAGAATAGCTAGCATGTAAGGAAACACCAAAATTAATAGTGAAGAGCTTCACAAAGAAAATTGTTCAATCAAACCCACAACGACTGAACAGACGCTAGATCCTACTTAACGCCTGTTCTTGATTTTTTTCCAAGTCTCAAATAAGATAAAACGGGATTTTATTGCCACATGATAATATCTGCCTTGGTGTCTGAGTCAGCTCTGCATTTCATGAAAGACATTAAGGCATTTCTGTTAAACCAAGGAGAAGATAAGGGCATCTGCACCACCTGACACCATTTGACAGAACTTGCCATAGTCACCAACATCACCAGGCAAGAAAAAAAGGTGCTGGAGGGATGGCTGTGATTAAGATCATTGGCTGCTCTTGAGGAAGACCTGGGTTCAGTTTTCAGCATCCACATGGTGGCTAACAACCATCCCTAACTCTGGTTCCAGGGGATCTGACACCCTCTTCTGGCCTCCACGGGCATTGTATGCATGTGGTACATATTCATACATGCAGGCAAAACAGTCATACATAAAAATGTAAATAAATAACCTTTAAAGAATAGAATTAAATCAGAGTTATAAACATTGGAGAGAAGAAACTTGGCAGGTGACCTCAAGAGAATCTGAAAAACCCCAAGAAAGACTATATGAAAATAAAAACCATCAGAAATAAGAAAGCCAGATACAAAAAGAACTCTGAGGGAAAGAGCCAACATATAAATCACCAGACAGTAGCGTCAAGGACTGCAAAGACCCTACTTTCAGCAGCAGCAAAAAGAGGCGATATTTGGGCATGAATCAGAGCCCAGCAAGCCCAAGAAATGACTTTCCAAAAGTTTTACTAAAGATCACAACAGATACCAACAAACAGGATGGCCACATTCCTAGTGAGAGGATGAAAATTCTAGAAGTGTTGCCTCTTTCTAAGCATAACTATGAATTAAATGTGGTTCCTGTAAAAAACATCATCTAGATTTCTTAGTCTAAATAGAAAAGTGAATTATATAGTCTACAGAAAAATAAACAAGAGGAGCCAGGAACATTTTGGAGAGACAGAGAAGCAGACCAGCCTTGGGCCAGTAAGTATTAAAGGCACTTGTCACCAAACCTGGTGACCTGAGTTCAATCCTCAGAACCCACATAAAGGTGGATGGAGAGAACCAGCTCCATAAAGGTGTCCTCTGACCTCCACATGCTGTGGCACACACACACCACCACCGCCACCAATCTTGCCAGGCGTGGTTGTGCACACCTTTAATCCCAGCCCTTGGGAAGTAGAGACAGGTGGATCTCTGTGAGATGGAGGCCAACCTGCTCCACATGGTGACTTCCAGGCAGGCTGGAACTAGGGAGATCCTGTCAAAACAAACAAACAAACAAAACCACCACCACCACCACCACCACCACCACCACCAAATAATAATAATTAATAATAATAATAATAATAATAATAATAATAATAAAAGGAGGATAGCCCTCCTTAAAATGCTACACAAATTTGGAGTTCAGTTGTCTCTCAGTATTCTTGGGGACTGGTTCCAGGACTCCCATAATGCCCAGATCCACAGATGCTTACAGATACCTAAGTCCCCTCTAGAAAATGGGGCAGTATTTACATGTAACCTATACATTCCCCCATGAACTTTAAGTCATTTAGAGGTGACTGACACCAAACACCACGTAAAAGCAACTGTGTTGCTTAGGAAAGGATGACAACAAAAGGGTCTGAACGTGCCCAGGACAATGCATTTTCCCCAAATATTTTCAGCCTGCCGTGGTTGAATCTTCCCATTGCTGAAGCTGGAGATATGGAGGCCCACTGTCATTTGTGATGCATGGACCAAGTCAATGGTCAGGCCAGGCTAGGCTCATGGCTCTGTGGACAAACTGGTGGGGAAGACAATGTGTGCAGTAGGAGCTGAGACTGATGAAGATGGTGTCCACATGTCCACAGGGATGGCTGCTTGGGGGTAGAGGTTGGAGGCAAGGTCTTCAAGGGTTGCAAACCAAGCAAGCCAGGGATGAACAAATACGCTCAGTTCTGAAAGGCCCAGGAGGTTCCAGAGAAACTCAAGGATTCACACTTTATACTCTCAGATTGGGGGAGGCCTTTGTTTTATTTTATTGCATTTATTTATTTAGTGTTTGTGAACAAATGTGTGGAGGTCAGAGAACAACTTGCAGGGGTCAATTCTGTCCTTCTACCATGTGGGTCTGGAGGATTAAATTCAGATCATCAGGCTGGGTGGCAAGAACCTTTACACCCTGGGCCATCTTACCCACCCTAGGAGGCCTTTTTTATTTTTTTATTTATTTACTTGTATTTTATATGTATTAATATATATCAGGTGTGTGCAATGCCCACGGAGGCCAGAAGAGGATGTTGAAGTTATTGGCAGCTGTTAGCTGCCATGTGGGTGCTGGGAACTGAATCTGGGTCCTCTGCAAGAGCAGCCAGTGCTGTTAACTGCTGAGCTATCTCTCTAGTGCTGTGGAGACCTTTTTAAATAGGTTACAAAATTCAAAGGCCAGAAGAGATAGACCAATGATGTTGACTGAGCAAAAGTTACCTTAAAAACATGTACAGAAGGGGGCTGGAGAGATGGCTCAGTGGTTAAGAGCACTGACTGCTCTTGCAGAGGACCTGGGTTCGATTCCCAGTACCCACATGGTGGCTACAAACCGTCCTTAACTCCAGTTCCAGGGGAATCCAAAGCCCTCTTCTGACCTCCACGGCACTGCATGACACGGGTGCACTCACATACATGCAGGCAATACACTCACACACATAAAATAAAAATAATAAAATAGTAAAAAAAAATATGCACAGAAACCAGTCAGAAACAAGTCAAAGGAGACACACTAAAATGGCAAAGAAGTCAGAAGTCACCTCAGCAGCAAAGCTGACTCCGAACAGTGTACCATGACCCACAGAGGAGCAAGGAGCAGACAGCACAGTGAGGGGATGTTTCCAACAAGGAAATTCTGGCAGCTTCCAAAGGGTACCCAAGCTTTAAAAGGAAGACAAATAAAGGCCACATTGATTGGCCAGGAGTTTTGGGGTATACCTTTAATCTCAGCATTCAGGGGCCAGAGGCAGGCGGATCTCTGAGTGTGAGGCCAGCCTGGTCTACATAGTAAGTTCCAGGCCAGCTGGGGCTACAGGGAGACTATGCCTCAAGAAGACCAAAACAAAACAAAACAAACGAATAAGCGAGAATGTTCATTTTCACCCACCAGGCTGCTTGACATCAGCTAGTTAGCCAGGAGTAGGCTGGGGAGCTGGTGGCTCACCACAGGGGCCAGGCGCACATTGCTCATCTTATGAGGACAATTGACACTGTGCA
The DNA here is from genome assembly GCF_000622305.1 of Nannospalax galili. Classification (NCBI taxonomy): domain Eukaryota; kingdom Metazoa; phylum Chordata; class Mammalia; order Rodentia; family Spalacidae; genus Nannospalax; species Nannospalax galili. The sequence continues at coordinate 2,598,915 of NW_008346900.1, read as the reverse complement.
TACAAGTACATGGGAATTCAGCCCTCAGGTATAACATCAGTCCTTCATAGACAGAGCATCATAGCATCCTCACAAATAAAGGAGGCTGAACACCTCATTTCACAGATGGAAGACTGGCTGTTGTCTACACGTGTCCACAGTCCAAAGACCTCAGTCAGCTCTGCCCAAGGACACACTTTTCAAGAGGCACTGTGCCAGACCAGTGCAGGGCAGGGTGTGGGGTGCAGGTTTGTAGAACCCTCTAGGGGGCTTCAGGGAAGGAGAGGGCATCAAGCATGGGAGGAGCATGTCCCAGCAGCTGCTACTCTGTGTACATCTTGTGCCCTGTGCATGTTACACTGAGGCCTACCAATCTTGAATCAAAGAAGATCACCCTCCAGGCTGTTGTGGGACTGTGCTGCTATCAAAGCATACTGCCTTCAGTTTCCTTCTCCCGAGAAAAGGCCTTCACCCCAACACACCCATAAGCCTCACAGTGCCAGACCCTCTCTCCAACACATCCATAGACCCTGCAGATGACACCAGTTCATAGATGCTAAATATGTTTCAAACCACTTTGGATCTCAATCTCCTGTGTGCTGTAGACAGAGGTGTTGGCAAGTGTCTATGCAGGAGAATAAAGGATGAACTGAGAAGCCAGACAAGCCTGGGCCCACTCATTGGGCCCCAAGCCTCAGGTTTCCCCATTTATGCCATGCAGATGATCCTGCCTATGACGGTGGGTGAGACATAAACATACTTTGAACACCAGGCTCAGAGCCAGTTGTCCAGCAGGTGATGGGGACCCAGAGCAATTCTTAGTTTCCTTGGGGTATCACTGCCTATCTTCAATAGGAGCTTTCCACCTGATGTGGGGGTGACATGCAGCCTGTTCCCCATGCTCTTAATGTGTTGAGAGTCCTTCCCCTGCAGGTGAGGTGAGGCATACTGTCCCTAACCCCACAAAACCTACCTTGGGCCCTGGGTGGCCCTGTTTTCCTGGAGTGCCATTTCTCCCTGGGAGGCCCTGTGAAAACACAGACAGGTCTGAGTACCAAACTCACCCTAACCCTCATCCCCACTCTGGCTCCTCCAGACTCCTCAGATTCCTCCAGCCCTAGACTCCTATCTATGTTGCTGGGAGAAGAAGGGGCTTTCAAGATCAAGAGCCAGCTCTAGGAAAGATGTCACTGGACTCACCGGGGGCCCCTGGGGTCCTGGGGGCCCAGGAGTCTGGGACGAGCAGGTGCGTGTAGAAGGGAAGTTTGGGCATGTCTCTCCATCCCTCTGGAAGAAAAGAGATCACTTGCTCAGTGGACCCTCTCTCTGATTCTCATCTGATCTTAAGGCTCAGCATGGCCAAGTATACCTGACTTCAAGAAACCTCCAGAACCACCTCGGGGTAGGTCAGGTCAGCATGAAGACTGCTAAGCCCTGTGTGCGCAGCAGGTTCTGGGTACTGTGTCCTGGCTAGTCACAGAAGCCTTAGGACATGACGGTACCTCTTTCTCCTTGCTCTCCTCCCAGGCCCCCAGCATGGCTAAGTCCAGCATGGATTTTCAGGGGACTAGTGAGGAGAGCCACTAAGTTCCCAGCAGTCCAAGGATGGCCTCATGGCCTCCCTGAATGAACTTCTACCTGGGCCCACAGAGAAGGGGAGCAGTCTTTCCCTGGGGCTGACCAGGGACTTCTGTCTGACACATAACTGTCATTGGTGAAGGTGGGGTGGCCTACACATGTCCTACTACAGGGAAACTGCCACCGCTGCACACAGGGCTTCATGGCCAGTCTCCACCACCTCTGGGACTCCCCCATCCAGCCTCTCTGGCCACCTCCTTCAGAAAGCCTGCTTTCTGAGATGTCTAGTAGTTAAGAGCACTGACTCTTCTTCCAGAGGACCAGGGTTTGGTTCCCAGCATACACACAGCAAGTAACAACCACCTGTAACTCCAATTCCAGGGGCTCTGATGCCTGCTTCTGTCCTCTGCAGGCATTGCATGTATGTGGTATGCCTACATACATGCAGGTAAAACATTCATACACATAAATAATTTAAAAAAGGAATCCTGCCGGGCATGGTGGCGCACACCTTTAATCCCAGCACTTGGGAGGCAGAGGCAGGCGGATCTTTGTGAGTTCAAGGCCAGCCTGGTCTACATAGTGAGTTCCAGGACAGCTGGGGCTACAAGGAGACCCTGTCCCAAAAAGACCAAAAGAAAAAAAAAAGGAATCCTGTTAACATCTCTCAGTACAATAGGTCTAGGCAGGTCCATCTACCCCAGACTCTGTGATCCTTAGTAGGTACTCCCACAGGGAAGAGGGACAGTGACCAGGACCTTACTGCCACCTACCAGGGCAGGAATCTCGCAGCATCTGTCCTGGTCTGCCCAGGTGTCACTGCACATGATCCTTAGCATCTGGATCTGAAACTACAAATCAAGGAAGAGACAATTAGATGCAGGCCCCACAAGCAGAGCCCAACCAGCTGGTAGGTTGAGGTCCAGCTCACTCACCCTGGCTGAGCTACTTCGTGGCCCCCTGGCCTTGGCCAGCCTCCCCAGTGTGATAAAGCCAGCAGAGGGTGGGCTGCTAGCCTCTCCAATGGGCCGCTCAGCCACCTTCCGACAGTCCACGTAAAGTCTAACCTTGGAGTGCCCCACAGCCACATGCACCTGCAGAGATGCCACAGGGAGTGTCCCACACCAAGCCAGGTCTGTGTCTGCCCCAGTTGTATGGCCAGGGCCCAAATATGTGTAGGAGTCCACCACCAAGAACCTTGGGTCCCAATCCTGACTCCACACATGTCCCATGCTCTCTGACCCAAATTAAAAGGAGACAACCAGGACAGAGAGGCACCAGGGTCAGAGGCCTTGGACTGATCAATGCTTGACTCTCAGAGACCATTCTAGTTCTCCAGGGGAGGCAAGCACAGGAATGGAAGACCACGCCAGGGGGACAAGGGCCTGCAGGACTCAGACAGTTCCCAGACCTTGTGGAAGCTCCCAAAGAAAATCTTCTTTGCCTCCTGCAGGTCGAAGGTGACTTCCTGCAAGACTGCCCTGGGGTCATGGTTGAAGTAAGTCAGAGACTTTCTGCCAGCTGCCGGTGGGGGTGGGGGGGCATATGAGAATGAGAAGTTGAAGGAGGGCAGGAGTAACAGACCAAAGGTCACACCTAGAACCCAGGCAGGGCCCCCATGATACAAAACTATGGTTACCCTCAGCATTTGTCATTTGCTGATAATGGGCTGTCATGCCTGATTGCCTGGAGAGACCCAAGGCACAGCCTGAAGATTGGCATCCTCAGACCCATGTACCATGAGGTTAAGAGGGTAATCATGGGCCCCATCCCTCCTGACAACCAAGGGTGACATGGGGTCTACAGTCACCATCCAGCAGAACCCCAAGCATGGGCTGGAAGTCCTCAGTTATCATCTGCCACAGCGCGAAGGCTTCACGGGGTGTCTCGGGAAGCAGGCGCACAAGGAAGACAATGGTGTGTTCTGGCGGAAGGGTCACTGGGTGGATGTCACTGGAAGGACAAGGAGTCAGAACAGACTTCAAGGGACTAGACTGTCAATGAGGGAAGTCCTTCCCCAGGACATAGCCTCACCTCCAGGCCTGCTCTGTTGGCCACTGTGGACTGCTGCCCTGCACAGCCTCCCCAGCTAGGGACAGCATATAGAGGCTGCACCCTAGAGCCCAGACTGACAGAGCCACGGACACCAGTGTCTACAAAGCTGAGCTGAGGTCTTCCTGCCTTATGTCCCTATAAGAAACATGGGAATAACAGAGTACCCTCTCCTACCCAGGGCTTTAGGATTCAACAAGTACTGAGGCCCCTAACCCGACAGGCCCTCTGCTACACTGAAGCCTGGCCAAGGTCACCATGCAAGTACTGCTGAGACCCTTATGCTCAAGGGCTCTTGGGCGAAAAGGGGTGTAGGCAGGCAGACCCCAGAAGGAGGGTGCCTGCAACAACTCCCACTGACTACATCTGCTGAGGGCTCAAACTAGGCAACAGGAAAGTCCATGCCTATGCTGATCCAGGCTCATAGGGACAAAGTAGGGGCAAGGAATGAGTCTTGAGTCAGTCACCCAAGAAAATGTTCCTATCAGCCTACTTATTTGACTTTTGACTGCTCTTAGTATAAAAACAAAGAACCAGAAAGAAAAAAAAATACAGCCCAGTCATGATCCTATAGTTCTCTTTCTAGAGACAGGGTCTCTCTACATAACACAGACCAGCATCAGACTCACAGTGATCCCTCCTCAGTCACCTCAGTGCTGAGATTATAGATTGAGAACAGTCGTATAATTCTCTAAGTACACGGACCATGGACCACGGAGACTTGACTGCTGCTCCTTCCTCTTCAGTTACCCCTCTCTCTAGTACCTCTTATGTATCTGCTGCCTCCTCATAGAGCCTCTTGACCCCACCACAAGGAAGGATGCTTTCTTCCACTTTCAGTAGCCAGAGTCCCCTTCAACAGCTATCATGGTGGGGACCACGCTTGGGCTGGGTCAGCACTCCTAGGAAGCATCTGTCCTTTGGGAGCTCCAGAAAGGCAGACAGATACACCAAGGGCTCCAGGAGAAGTCACCCATTTGAGGAGAGGGACAATGAAGGGAAACCACTGCTAGGGAAGTGGACAGATTTGGCACAGGCTTTGTGGTAATGGTGGAGATAGGGATAGCAGGGGAATCTAGGGAGGCAGAAGCAAGACCCTTGAGCTGCTCAGGCTCCAGGTGGGTAGAGTGTCTCACCTGCCTGCCTGGCTAAACAACCAGATTAGATCTTGGACATGAAGGACAGAGTCATCTGCTCTGCAATACAACTTCCCCACCAGCTATGAAAAGGTATGTAATAAAACATGGTCCTCTGAGCAAAAAAGCCATCATCTTCATCAGATCAGCTGTCCCTGCTTACGAGAGACCAACCCATGCCTGTTGACTGTTTATGTTCCATCAGAGAAGGTGTGTGTGGGAGGGTCACTGTATGCTCACCTGAGAGTCAGACTGCTCTCTCCTATACCTCCCAGTCATTTGTATACCGTTCTGCCCTAAATGCATGTGGTCTCAGGTCTCTATCGTATACAGGCTGAGAAAAGTTAGCTGAGGGGAACTCCATCTATACAGCTACGGAGAAGCCATCATCCACAGTGGGTGAAGACTGGTCAGTGGGGTTACTTTGGGCTCCTGTAAGTAGCCCCTCACTTATGTTCCATAACTGAAGTCATTGATTCCCTAGAAGTCAGATTATAAGGAGGGGGTAGAAGTCATTTAAGTCTCCCGGGGTAAGAATTATCACAGCGTGAAAATGCGACAGAATGTGAGGGAGGGGCATTTGAGAAGACAAAGGAGGAAGGAAGGGTCTGGTGAAGGAAACCAAGAGACAGTCAGTCATTAAGATGAGGGACAGTGGGACATGCCAAGTCTGACATGGGAACCAGTGGCACTCAATGACAGGGTCAAGCATGAAGTGCAGGTGGCAGTGGCCATGTCCGACTCAACAGACAGTTCTCACATGAACATATATAAGCAGGCCAGGCAGATGGAAAGGTGCTCCTCCTCTTCCTCCCCCTCTTCCTCCTCTTCCTCCTCCTCCTCCTCCTCATCATCATCATCAGGGAAATGTAAAATCACAATGAGATACCACTCAGTCAGGAAGACAAAACCTATCAAGTGTTGGTGGAAACAGGGGAGCCTTGCACAGTGTCTGTTTTGTAAACTGCATAACTAATTCACAAAACAGAAAAATAAAAACAGATCTATCATACGATCTGCCAAGCCCCCTCCTGGGTATAAAGTTCTCACCAGAGCCAAGAAATGGAGTCAATCAATATGCCCACCAAATGATGAGTGAGAGATGGAGCCAGACTCCAGGGACACAGTGGTATGTATGTACTTCAGGGAAGGGAGAGTGGGAGACAAGGGATGGGTAAAGCTGTTGAGAGGTAGTACAGTCCAGGAAGGCAAGGGCAGAAAGAACCAGCATGTGGGTGCACAGAGGACAGCTTCAGACAGTAACCAGCTATGCAGTTCATAAAGTGGGAAGAAAGGATTTGGGGGCCTGGAGAGATAGCTCAGCAGTTAAGAGTATGGAGTGCTCTTGCAGAGGACATGTGTCTATAGAAATAGACCAGTGCTACTGAGCAGGCCTTAGCTGAATGGACAGAATGCCCTCAAGCTTCCCTTCTCCCTTCCCAGGAGGCTTCTGCATGCTCCTGCCCAAGGTTTCCAGCTGCTCCCAGGAAGTGGCATGAACAGGGGGCACAATCCCTGGCTTGCTGCCTGCACCTAACTTCCATGGGAGCCCGAGTGGCCATGCTCTCTCCACTTGTGATATCCTTGTTCTTTACTTTTGTTACATGCTCAGGCCTTGGTTCTTCCAAGGTGTGGGAAGTAAAGCCCCTGTTCTTGCCACTTAGTCATACTGTGTGCATCACAGTTCGGGTTTATAATTCAAGTGTGGGGTAAGCAGGGATTGGTGATCACCAGATACCAGAGGCTTCTCAAGCCTTCTCATTTCTACTTAGGAAGCAGCCACTTCTCAAAAACTTAGTGTGGTGGTAGACTTACCTGTCAGGCTATGGAGCAGACACACCACCAGTTAGAGGGGACAGCGTCTGACTTATATATGTAATGATGTGAAGTGTGAACAATTCCTGAGCCATATGGGGAAAAGACCCATGCATGATCTCAAGTCATAATGGGGGTGGGGTCTCATTCTATACTCATTAATTTGTCAAATGACACTTTCTGGAATGGATGGACTGAGGCCAGTCTATGGTCTGCTGACATGGTGTCAGAGGCTAGTCAACTCTAGGCCAGGGTCGTGTCAGGGACACAGAGAATGTAGCCGGCCCCGTCCCATGTTAACTCTGTGAACCTGATTTGCATAGCCCTTACTTGCACTCCCAGCTCCCTTAGCGCCACGCACCTGGCCCTCCGCATCAGCTGAGCATCCTTGAAGAGTGTGAAGGTCGGTGCCACACCCAAGGCTGAAGGCTCCATGGCCACACCTCTAATAGAGGCATACTCTTTTGCCACAAGGCCAAAGGCCACCATCAGGTCAAACCCTGGTGGAACAGGAAATAATGACCAGGGACAATCAGGGGAGAAGGAGGGACGGGGCAGAGATTCTGCTTGGGGGCGGGAGTGGCAGAGGGCAGGAGGGAGGGTCTGAAAAGGTGGCCTAGGTTGGGACCATCAGAGCAGTGGAAGGCTGGAGCCAAAGTCTTAGGGGTGAGCATGGGCCCAGCACTGCCTTGCCCTCCAGAGGAGACTCCAGCTCCTTGATGACCAGGTCAATACCTATCCTAGGCCACATTGTCCCTCTTCCCTCAACCCCAGTTCTATGCTGGGGAAATTCTTATCCAGATGTCCCAGCTTAGAAAGACCAGAGACTGGACACAGGATACACCCTGGCACTTAGCCACCAGTGACCTGCTTCACATACCCAGCAAGAAGCATCCCCAGCACCCATGCCCTGCCTTCACCCAGCCTTCAAGTTTTTTCTCTTTAAGGAAGACATTGCTGAGTTGCTCTTTGGCCCGCACAACCTCGTGCTTGAGGCAGCCTGAGCACTCTCCATGGTCCTGACCCCAACCTGAGCTGGTATAGGAGCCATCAGAGCCACCACTACCATGATGGGTTATTCAAGCTCCAGCCTCTTCTCCAGCACTGTCACAAGGAAAGAGATGAAACAATACTTATATCTAGTGCTTAATGGCACACCAGAAGGCCCAGAGATGGCAGGGCCACAGAAGCTCAGCCTTTCCAAGGTCTATTCAAGGAAGGAGCTATGCCTGCCCCTCTGTCCACTGACCCTGCTTTCTATGGGCCCTATAGTTCAGTGGTCTTACCACCCACCAGCCACATCAGTTTCAGGGCAGTAGCAGCCCCACACAGGCTGCCTTTCTGGGATACAAGTGAGCTACAGCCTTCATACAACCGAACCTCTCCTCCTGTCCCCACCTTCACAACCCTCCGTTGCTGGACAGGGTTTCCTGACAATATACCTCATGCCAGGTATCCACTCTCAATCCTCTTGCATAGCACTAAATGATCCCAGGCTTGGCACCACACGCTCCAGATGCCTGGTAGCAGGGAGCCTCCCAGGACCAGAGGGGGTCCAACCAGTTCTGCCTCTGCCCTGAACAGGCTGATGCTGACTTTGGACCACGTCAGTGTTCCCACTATGAAGCAGGAATAAAACCACACTGCCAGCTTTGTGGGTGACCTGTGAGGGTACAGACCCTGCTCCAAATCCACCAGCATCCTATGACTGCTCACCCTCACCTTGGAGGTGTTCAGGACTTACCTGGGAGGGAGCTGTTAGGATGCAGGGCTGGGCAGGCTGCTAAAAGGACATGGAAGATCTGGTCAGTTACTTCAAGGTCGGCCCAACCACCAGAAGGACCACTTCAGGAACAATGCCATGCCTCTAGTGGGCACAGGTAGACTTGCACCCGAAACACACACCTCCCTCTCACTACATCCACCCCTACAAAGCCAAGATTCCACTGGGGCCTGTGCCTCAAGAAGTTATGAGCACCAAGTGCACTCCAGACACCAGACTGGCAGGGCCAGGAAGATGCCTGAGTGCAGCAAGCAGCCTTAGAGGCTGCTTAGGGACAGGCACAGGTCTGGGAACAAGGGATACAGGCTGACCTTGTGGCCAGGTTCAAGGCAGATACAAATGGAGGCATAGTTAGGGCACCAGCCATAGTAGCTATCCACTCCCACAAGCATTTGAGATACAATTGTATGACCCCAGATGGGACACCACAGCTGAGGGTGTGGACTGCACAGTCTCTGAAGGCCATGTGCCCTGAACAACTGTGGTATCCAGAAAGTCAGAACAAAACAACAGCAAAAGATGGTTCCTCACAGCTGGGCCTGGTCTTGTGGGTTGTAGGATAACAGGCCATCAGAGACTTGTCCATGTCCTGTAACATCAAGGCTAGGGCTCTCTTGGGCAAAGACCTCTCCACTCTCCCCAGCCATTTTCCAGTCACTCTGACTCAGGATGCCCTAATTTGCTTTCTGTCCTCAGACTGCTGCACTCTGCAGACTTCCAGCAGTCATAGAAGTACCAGCTGGTCCCTACAAGCAGGCATGAGTGGGAGACCTGGCTACCAGACTAGAGTGATGTTTTCTGCAGACTGCTATAGCCTCAGGCTGGGTGAGGGCTGCCTAGTAGAGGAGGAGGGCCTATGGAAACCCCACCTTCCTCTGTCACCATCATAGTGTGTGAAAGGGTAAGCACTGACCACTCCAAAATGTTTAGGCCCCAAGCTCCCTACTTTCCATGGTCTCTCCACAGGTCTGTTCTGGGTCTGGAGTCTCACTAGGCTTGGTGTCCCACCTTGTCTGGGGTCTAACCAGGTTTGACATCTGACTGGCTCTAGCTGGTCCTTGAGTCTGACTGGGCCTGGAATCTAGTACCCTCGGTGCCCACATACCTGTGCGGCCTGTGGCAGACACTGCCACGCTCTCCCCTGCTCCATAGACAGCTGAGACCAGGACCCTGTACTTGGTGGCAGACAGCAGGTCAGGAAGGGTGACGTGGCTCCTGGTGGCTGGCACAGAGATCTATGGGGCAGGAGGTCTGTGAGCCTCCCCTCTTGGAATGTCTGCTCCTTTGAAGGCTGCACTCCTTTGTCTATTTTTCCCATCCTAGAGAAGCTGCCACCCTCAGCAGACAGATATCATCGGCACCCCAGACCCTGGGGTGGTTCCTAGCTCTTTACAGACTCACCGATTTCTCTGGTCCAGAGCCTGAAGCCAGTGCATAATTAAGCCGGTAATGGAGGACATGGCCACTTGGTGGTATCCAGTTCACCTGCAGGCTGTTCGGGGTCTCCGAGGATAGTGACAGGCTGGATGGTGGGCTCCTGCTTGCTGCAGCTAGCCAGTAGCACAGACAATGTGGGGCTCAGGGATCTCCAGAATGGGGGTGCCTACAGCCAGAAGGCTAGCCAACCAACCATTCCTAAACCATGCCCTGCCCTACCCAACTCTACACTGTGTCCCTGCTGAGCCCCCCACTAGCAGACCTTTCACAAAGGCTGGATCACCCATGCTGGATAATTTGGACCTTTGGTCACTCCAAGAACACCTTTGTCCCTGGGGCTCAGACCCAGTGGTCAGGCCCAGGGTCAGGAGTTTGGGAAGTCTGCCTATTAGTGGTTCTAGGAGTACAAGGTCCTGGGCATGTGGATCCAGGAAAGTCTCTGTCCCTTCTGTGCTGCTCCTGTACCAATCCCAGTTGAGTGGAGGACAGGCCACCTACAGGGGGTGTAGTGGAGGGATACAGGGTCACTGCGGGCGCCGTCCCTGTAGTAAGCCAGGATGGTGATCTCATATTCCACATGCCTCACCAGACCAGGCAAGATGGCTGTGCCAAGTGTCCCTGGGACAGAGATCTGGAGAAAGGAAAGTCCAGGGGTCCACCTGGCTCATAGGGGACCTCGCCTCAGGAGACAGGTTCATAGGGTGTGAACAGACAGGTGTCCCCAAGATGCAAGACTGGGGTGGGCACACAGAGCCTAAGTCCCAGTTGGTCTTGGAATCTGGGGTCATAGGAATTCCTCTGAAGGTTCAGCTAATCCCTTACCTCATGGGCCTTCCCTTCTCCCAAGGGCGTCCACTTGATCTGATAGACAAGTACACCAGATGAGGCAGCAGCCACCCATGACAGCCTGACTGTATCACCTGGCAGCTCCATCACAGACAGCTGGCTTGGGCTGGGGGCTTTCTCTGGAAGATGAGGTGTAGAGATATGAGTGCACAGTGCTAGCCTAATCTGTTTCTAACAGATAAAGGTCAGTCATGTGGACCCTTGTCACTATGCATCCCTCCTGTCACACTTGTCCAGACATTTGTCCCCACCTGGCTCAGCACAGCCAGAGCAGACACACAACACAGGCTTGTGGACTCGAACTCTTCAGTAGGACAGAAGGATATATCCCAGCTCCACCCCAGCCTCAAGTTTACCAACTCACTTGTGGTAATATGGCCAGTCAGAATGGAGGAACTACCCCCAAAGTAAAAGCAGGTGACATGGACGGTGTACATGGTGGAGGAGGAAAGGGGGCCCAGAGTGGCTGAGGTAGCATTTCCAGGAATCCGCACCTGTAGGAGGCATACAGAGACTCATGGGGCACTTGGAGCCCCTTCCAGGATGGAGACCCAACTAGGCTCAGGACATGCAGCCAGGACTACTCTGTGACTCTCAGAATGGGAAAAATGGGATCAGTCATGGAACTATAGGAGGACATGGGTGGAGATGCCCTTCTCTGTCTTATCCTGCAACCCTACAAGTCATTCTACCGCCATACCAGGTGTGACCACAGCCTCACCATGCCATCACTCTGTGTGTGAGTCTTTGATTCAGATCTTCCTCCAATTCCCACCAGACCCAGACCCCAAGGGCTGAAATATTGTTGACACAGTGTCCCATATGCCATCCCAAAGCCTGGGTATAAGGAAGCTGAACAGATGTTGACTGAATGTGTGTGTCATCGGAAATAGGAATATATCAGGAGCCCCCCAGGTCTGTTTGAATGCTGGGCCTACCTAGGATTCTGGGTCCCCCAGGAGTCCCTTGAGACTTTTGGGCCCCAGGCAAGCCTGCTTTTACCTGCCCAGAGTGGCTGCCGTCACTGGAGACATAGCTGACCTTGACCGAGCGCACAGGCCTCTGGGCTTCCCAGGACACATAGACTGAGTTGTAGCTCACATCAGAGAAACTCAGGTGTCTTGGGGGTCCTAGGGTGGCTGCAGAGCACAGAGAGGCTTCAGGAGCTTCCATGCTTACCCTCAGGACTGGGGGAAGGGTAAGCAGCACTGGGATTGAGGGGCTTATGGGACCCTCAGAGCTGTCTGTGGTCTCCCACCCCAGAGCACGCTAAAGAGCAGAGCATCACATCTGCTATGTAGACAGGTGGCCTAGGCAGGACACTCACAGGTCCTAGCGTGGATGGCCTGGGCCTCGCTGGCCTCTGGTCCCCGGAGGCTCTGTACTGAAACCTCATAGTCCTGGCCTGGCTCCAGGCCATCCAGCAGCACCTCAGGCTGCCCCACTTGCACCTGTCGAGGACATGGCAACATAGTCTACTCTCTGCAGTATGCTCTACCCACCTGCCCCAGCATGGTCTCCCTTTCCCTGCCTCGCACCTCTCTCCTCTGCTCCTTCCCAGTCGGGGCAGCCAACAAGTACCGCACCAAGTATTGAGTAGCCCCAGCAGAGGGCTGCCAGGTAAGGTGGAGGGTGCTAGGTGTCACTGCAGCCAAGGCCAGTGCCCGGGGTGGAGGCAGGGGTGCTGAGGATGAGATGACATCAGGGACATTTTGAAAATGTGGCATGCACAGGACTCATATACATGAGCAAAGATGTGCTCATTTCAACGACAAGACTTTCAGAAGGCAGGGTTGTACAGAAGCCTGGGCCAGGTGGGCAACCACCAGTCAGAACACAGGACTCTAAGCGACTTGTCTCATATTTCACTTGGGCTGCGTTTTTTGCCTCACAAGTCTATAGGAGCCAGATCACCTTGCAGGCCTAAGGTCATTTGCCCCCAAAGGTGGAAGGGAGGCAGCCTCCAGGTTGAAAGAACCTCACAAAAAGCCACACCGTGTGTGGAACTGTCTCTGTGAATGACCAGAAGAGGCAGATCAGAAGCAAAGAGCAAAGCCGAGGGCATCGGGGCCAAGTGGGGTCCCAAGGTTCTGATGAAGGGTCAAGTTTCCTTTGGGAAATGAATATTCTTTACAATGGCGTTGCTGTCAGCGGCACAGCTCCAAACATACTGACAGCCCCTGTAAGTAAGTGGGTGTGAGGTACGTGAGGTCTGTCTCAGTGGAGCTAGAGATCATGGTAGATCCAAGGGTAGCTGAGAGCCAGTGGCCTCAGTCATGCGCTATGGCCAGGCAGGATGGAAGCCCCAGGCCATCACGAGCATCAGTAGTAATGGGTTGTGGTGTGACACCACTGTGTTCAGAAGAGGGCATCAGGGTCACAGAAGCCTGGAACTGAGACTTGTGGAAGTGCCTCAGACCCAGGGCTGCCTACAGCCAGGCCTGAGGGTCAGGACCAGACAAAGATCACTTCACTTACCTGTGCTTACCCGGCCCTGCAGGCCCTCGCCAACCCCACTCTCATAGACAGGGAGCACGGAGATCAAGTATTCTGTGTTGGAGGTCAGGTTATGAAGATCCATGAATGAGGCGGGCCCCTCTACCACCACCTTGACAGAGGCAGGGCAGGAAAACTCCATCAACAGGATGTGGGCTTGGGGAAACATGCTGCCACGCTTCTGAGAGATTGGGTCCCCACATGGAGCAGGGCAACACCAGGTACCATGAGAGCAGGGGAGACCACCAACCAATCCATATTCACCTATCAGTATTATATCAAAACCACACCTGGGTGTCCTCAGTCACTGTCCAGCACTCCCCTCTGACTTGGTCTACTTGGGTGCATCTGTTTGTAGCTGCTTCCCCTACCCCACAATGGCTCTCCTCTCTCATGTGGACTTGATCATCTGTGGCCCCAATTCTAGCATTCAGCCACAGATCAGCAGAACCCACCTGAGCCATGTTGGTGGAGTCCCTGTCATCTGCCCCAGCTCCCAGGGATGGCCCTTAGCAGACGTTGTCCAAAGGGCCCCACTTACCTCCCTGGGGGCACCACCCTTGGAAGGCTGCCATACAACTAGATACTTGAGAGGTAGATGTGGGGCTGGAGTCCAGGACAAATGGACACTGGAGGAGGTGATGTGGGTCAGGACCAGGCTGGTAGGCGTGGGGAGGGGGTGCAGGGCCAGAGTGGCTGCTGCTGGTGTGACTGTTGGAATGGAGGTGGTCAGAACCCAAGTGAGCACCTCTGCCTGCTCCCCCTGGTGGCCATGTACAGGAGGACATGAAAATCTCCCCCCTCTCCCCAAGAACAGATGTTCCTCTCCCTGGTTTGGACTGTGGATCCTCATGGACCATGAGAACTGACCTAGTGTAGCCTCAGCCTCCCTGTCCCTCTGTTACTGTGGGGTTATACCCTCACCTGGGTCCCTGTTCAGGTCCCTGCCCTGGACTTTCTGGCAGATGAGGCGGCTGAGTAGGTCAGCTAGTGTGGCCAGCTGTGGGAAGTCCAGCACGTTGTGGACAGTGATGTCCAATGGCTGGGATGCCAGGAGCTTCAGTTCTGCTTCATCAGCATTCTTCACACCTGCTCAGGGACCAGGGGGGGTGTATGCCAGCTACCTGCTCTGAGACCTTGGTCCTACTTGCAGACAAGACCACAGTGGAGGGCACAAACTGAAGCCACATGTCCCAGATCCCATAAGGCTTCAATGAAACATATGAATGGATCAGGGGAGGCCAGTGTGCTTGGCATGCTCTGGACCCAGGTAGGATGGTCCTGGGAGCTCTGGGCAGCAGGCCAGGTCATATGGGTGCTGGTGGCAAGTGCTTATGAGAGAAGGGGGAATCTGGGGCTCCCAGGACAACTCCCCTATACCTAGTTTCCTTCCCATCAGACAGAGTACAGGGAGTACAGCTGAGGCCCCAGAGGGCATCAGGCACAATCCTTCCTTGGAGAGAAGAAGGTAGAAGAATTATAGACACAGGGACACCAGCCAGGCAGGGACCAGTCAGTTTGAAGGCTGTTTGGTGAGCACTGTGCAATTTGAGTTGGAGGGTGAGGAGTCAGAGCAGAGGTGGGGGTTGGGAGAGTCTGCAAATATTACTGCAAGGGACAGCCACATTGGTGGTGCCCATGTGAGCACCAGGCAGGTATGTGACCCCCCCCACATCTCCATGAACTCACCCCCTGGGCTTCACAGGCACAAAAGCTGAGGGCCAGAAGTCAAGCATGCACCCAGTTCTCCAACCAAGATGGTGAAGCTGGAGTCCAAACATTTCTGTGACCCAGAGCCTACCCTGGCCATAAGCATTCTATCCCAGGGCCCAGGGACCATGTGGGCTCACCCACAGTGAAGACATCAATGTTCAGATCCTTAAGGATGTGGGCAGCTGTGCGTACATCATCCTGGGATTTGCCATCTGTCACCAGAATCAACACCTTGGCTGCCTCTGGACGAAGACCCACCACTGGCTTCAGGTTCTGCCCCAACACATGGGTCAGGGCGAGGCCTTGGGAGCATTGAGACAAAGTGATAGGCAGCCACCAGGACCCCTCCTTCAGGTGCCCTCTCAGCCTTAGTTTCTCCCAGCACTTGATCCCAGGGCTCTCTGTTCACCCGCCTTGCTAGACTGAGGACACCTGGAAGTAGGGACATCCCTCTCTTGGAGGGCACCTGAGACCCAGCAAGGCCATATCCCTGTCCTATAGGAAACCACCTGCAAATACAGTTGAGTGGGACTGAGACAGAAGCTGCCTGTGATGGGTGCAGACACTTGTTCTCAGCAAGCCGTCTGACAGGCCCACACTGTTGCCAAAGGTGAAGGGGGGGAGATTGTGCCCTCTGAAGTGTTAGTGATCTCAGCACCATCCATCACACAAATGTCTAGGGGTAGGTAGGGCATAAAGAGAGATCAGCCAGAGACTTCAGAACAGCCAGACCACAAGGCCAGGACATACCTGTGAAGGTGTTTCCTCCCTTGTAATGGAGGTTGTGCACAGCTTCTAGCACCTGCTCTCTGGTGTGGAAGGAATTGAGGTCCCACTCGGTCTGGGGGTCTCCACTGTACTGAGTCAGACCTGGGGGAGGGCCCAGGCCGCTGGGATGAGGGTTTTTGTTTTGTTTGGGGTTTTTTTCTTTCATTTTTTGCAGCACTAGGGATTAAGCATGCTAGGCAAGTGCTAGTCCCCTGAGCTAATCCTCAGCACTAAGGCTCCGTTTTGACGGCTGTTTCATGAAAACGCAAAGAAATAAGATGAAGACGACAGAGTTGCTAGCGCTGTGCATGGCCTGCTTGGGTCTCATCCCCAAGGAGAAATGCATTTATAGGGCCCAAGGCTCTCATTGGGGTGTTGGCGGAGAGGCTGATTAGGTGCCAGGCATTCCAGAAGACCAAGACAGCAGCTTTGGGTCACAGGGAAAGTGAATCAGTCACATGACCCAACCCAGACTGAGTGGGCTTCCATCCGCCAGGTTTCATATCCTTCCTGGCAAGTTAGTGGACCCCGGGAGGCTGCAGCATCCCCGGTTCCTTCTTGAGGGGAGCCACTGCCCCTTTGCTAGTAAGGACTTATGAGTTCCAACCTCCCCCAGGGTTTGGGCAAAGGAGGCAACACCCACCTACTTGGACTTTATCTGGTCCTATTTCAAAGGGCATGATGACGCTGGCCAGGAAGTCTTTGATCTGCTGGAAGTGGCTGTGGCCAATACTCCAGGAGCCATCCACCAGGAAGACCATATCCGTAGGTTTGGGGGGGGTGCAGTGGAACTCAGGGTCAGCTGGGGTAGACAAGGAGGGGTGAGGTATTAGGCAAGGCCTGTGGCTTCCCTGGGACACCTGTGGTGTTGTGAGCAGGCTGAAGTCTTCCTGGGATCTTGTGGGGACAGGTTTCCAAGGACCTAGGGTCTCACCCAACTTAGAAAATCTCACATAGATCCTGGTCTGGGGTCTTAGCCCTTCAAATCCTTTCAAAGAGGGCTGATGACAACATCCACTCTAGGGTCTACCTCTGCCTTCCAAGGTCCCTGGAAGCACTGTATGTACACCTGACAATGCAAGCTCTGGGTTGAGAGGGGCCTAGCACTCACATGTCCAGGCCCAGCTCCCTGTGGGTGGCCTCCAGGGGTGGAGTAGAAGGTCAGCACCACAAACAGCTCCTGGAAGACTGGCTGGGCCAGTAGCTAGCGACCAGCAACTACTGCTGTGGCCTCAGGGTTCTCAAGGCCCTGCAGCTCTTTGCAAAGTACCCCATTTAGGACCCTGAAAATTTAGCACAGACAGCCCCTGGAAGGCCCCAGGAGACTCCTGAGCACAACCAAGTGATTCCTCTGTGGGTTTGAGGCTGCAGTCTAAAGGGGAGGTCCAGTCCTGGGTGGGGTGATATTATTCTGGAAGACTGGGGACATAGAGCCTGGACAGGAGGACCCCACCTGAAACGGTAGTGCCCAACTCTGAGAGCAGAAGCCTTCCTTCAGTTCTGTGTCTGATGGGGGAGGCAGAGTCCTCCCTGATGTGGTGGGAGAGAGATGGCCCCATGGGATAGAGCAAGTCAGCTTACCCAACTTCCCTCTCTTTCCCACGGAGGATGCAGTGTGACTCTGCCTTTCTAGGTCTGCAGTTGGCTGAGCATGGTCCTGTATTCCGAGTCCTTGTTTAAGCTTCCCCTGACCCTCACTGGTCACTCCTGGAGGGGCAAGGAGTCACAGCTGTCCCCTCTTATCTTCCAGACCTAAGCTGGGCTCTAGGGAAGAGACTATCTGTCTCCTATATCTGAGCTTACTGAGTCCAGGAGCATGACAGGTAAGCCTAAGTTAAAACTAGAGCATGTGGTCAGACGCAAACAAGAACTTCCAGCTATATGATGAGGGACATAGGAAGTTTCATCTCCCCTCCACTAGGATCCACTCTTACTCCACTTTGACCCACCAAGAACAGGAGGGCCTTGGCTTAGGGTGATGGCGACGCTGGGCTCAGGAGTCTGCTCAGGGTCTAGGGTTCCCAGAGGGATGGGTGTGGGCTCCAGGGGGGCTCCCACCAGCCTCCGGCTACCTCTGACCAGAGAGTGGCTCTTCAGATCCTCAACTACAGAGAGAGGAGGGGCTGTCAGGACCCCAGCCTAGGGTGGGAGCAGAGCACACATTCTTCCTGGAAGGAAAATTCAGACCTCCCCACCTCATGGGAGGTGAGCAGCAATATGAGGAACAGGAAACAAGACACGCATGCACCATACAGGAAAACCAAATCAGTCTACAAGCCCCGGCCACAGGCTCTCAACCCAGAGGCCTTCCACCCACATTCACCCCTGTCTGGGTGCAGAAGACTTACTCACAAACTCTTTCCGTGCCAGCAGGATGGGCCCAGAGCCAGTGAGCTCGAAGACCTGCAAGGTATAGCCCTTGGAAGGGCTCAGGCCGCCCACAGTGGCTTTGGGGGTCTTGGTGGTCAGCATCAGCTCCTGCTCTGAGTCCCCTGGGATGGGGACAGGAGAGCTGTTGAGTCTGCTGTACTGCCATGCATGTGTATGCATACTTGCAAGTGGATGTATGCGCATGTTTATATGCATGCATATGAGTATGTGTGAGCTTATCTGCATGTATGTACTGCATGTTTGTATATATGCACATATTGTGTGTGCATGTGTGTATCATTTCAGGGTATGTACATATGCATATAGATACATGTATGCATACAGGTGTGCATATGGGTGTATGCACTGTGTACCCTGAAGGCATGTATACCATATGTATGTGAAAATGTGTATATGTGTGCACACAGCATGTGCACATAATGTAAGAAGTCCTCCAAATGGACTCCTCCAGCTCCACTTGAGGTTAGGGAAGATAAGAGGATGGGAATCTGATAGGAGAGCAGGGAATGGAAAAGGGAGAGAATCTCTGGTGGAAAAAAGAAATTTCTTCTTCTCAAAACCTCGCTGGAGTTGGGTGTGGTGGCACTTAGAAGGCAGAGGCAGGCAAATCTACGTGAGACTGAGGTAAACCTGGTCTACATAGTGAGTTCCAGGGCCAAATGAGGCTACAGAGAGGCCCGCCACCTCCCCGGAGGAGTCTGTCATGCAGGAAGCATCCATTTTTCCTGTTCTGTAATGTCATCATCTACAGATAGGGCTGGATTGCAGACATGACCTTGCAGTGTAGCTGGGAAGAAGCAGACAGACTTATGGACACACCCACAGATCCTCTGGGCTTCCAGCAATAGGGAGGGAGAAACACTTCATGTCTTGGAAGAATACAGTCCATTGCTCTTGCACAGTGAATGGTCCCCAGACCTGAACCCAGCCCCCTACTAGGCAGCAGCGCAGGCAGCAAGGGCCACAGGACAACACACTTCTGTTGTTTATAAATATTCTATTACAGCAGCAGAAGATGGACCTGAGCCAGACGTGGCAGCACAGGCCTGTAGTCCCAGCACTTAAGGCTGAGGCAGGAGGATGGTAAGTTTAAAGTCAGCCTGAGCTACACAGTGAGACCCTGTCTCAAATAAATAAATAAATAATAAATAAATAAATAAATAAATAAATAAAGGAAAACAGACTAGAATACAAGCCTGCCTGCAGATGTTAACTGATGATCAACTAT
The DNA here is from genome assembly GCF_000622305.1 of Nannospalax galili. Lineage (NCBI taxonomy): Eukaryota > Metazoa > Chordata > Mammalia > Rodentia > Spalacidae > Nannospalax > Nannospalax galili. The sequence continues at coordinate 2,579,693 of NW_008346900.1, read as the reverse complement.
CATACTGAAAATGCATTATGAGATTTAATATAACTATATAATTAGGACTCGTGGCGAGGGCTAGGTGGAGATATGATGTCTGGAGGTTGCAGTGCCACCTGGGAAAGGTGAAACCACCATCAGGCTTGTCACATGTTTGTAAGGTTGCACACTATTGTCTTAGGGTGGTAACCAGGAGACAGAGGATGAGTACATAACTACCAAGCTGATGGGCACATGGACTCCTCACCCTACACCTGCTGGCCAATCTTAACTTTCGCAGAAAGAGCAGACACTATGGACAACCAGCTGTGGTACAGTAGAAGCACCCTGCACCCCTGGCAACAATCTTCACTGACGTATACCAACTTGAACCTGACCAAACTCCAGGATTCCAACTGCTAATCTGCAAATGACACAGGGGAGAGAGGGGCTAGTCAGACAGCAACACGAAGATGTCACTGCAAGACAAGGACACAGGGATCCGACTTTTCCTACAAGGAAACTCCAAGGGAACTGGAGAAAGAAAAAAAGTGTAGACAAAAAATTAGAAAAGCCATAGGAACCAAGATGTGTGGCCTCAGCCAGGTGTGTGGAACACAGCTACAATCTGAGCACTCAGAAGACTGAAGGCAGGGAATTATGAATTCAAGGTCAATTTGGATTACATAGAAAGACCCAGACTCAGAAAGCAAAACAAAACAAAACAAAATGTGTGGCCTCATTTGGAATCCCAATTAAGACTGGCTGACTGTAAAGGGTGTTTATCAGACAAGATAGAAAGTCATGGTTTTAATTTGGAGGTCCTAGGGCTGAGCTTGGGTTCTTTCTTCTAGGTGAACATACTGAAACATTTATCGTCAGAATTATGTGTTGTGTCAGATTTGCTTTAAGATAATGCAGCACAGGAGGGTGGCAGGGAGAGACAAAAGGCAAGGCTAGCCATGTGTTGTGTTAATAACTGTTGAGTTCAGGGCTGATCACACGGCTCCATCACACTGTGCTGCCTTCTGTGTATTTAAAACTTTCCAAAAAATACAACCTCCAAAGAAGTAAAAAAAAAAAAAAAAATAAGTATGTAAGTATAAGAAAAAGAAGACAAAGTGGAAGAGTGTAAATTTAAACTCAGATAAATTTGTTAAATATGAATGGATAAAATGTCTCAATTAGCCAGTGTTGGGGGGGGGTGTTGGTGGCCCACACCTTTAATCCCAGCAATTGGGAGGCAGACGCAGGCAGATCTCTGTGAGATGGAGGCCAGCCTGGTCTACATAACAAGTTCCAGGCCAGCTGGGGCTACAGGGAGACCCTGTCTCAAAAAGAAAAAAGTTTCAATTACAAGACAAAGATTTTCACATTGGCTAGAAGGAACGCCACTCCACTGTCCACAGGGGCCTGGCTGTTCACTAAGGGCTCTTTGGACCCCTCTTCATTCTGTGTTCTTTTTATCTCCCTATTCCCTCTTCTCTCATTTCCTTCTGGTCTACCTGGACTTACCTTTCTGTTCTATATAACAATATGGACGCTTACATGGATAGCTTTTCTTTTCTCTTTTTTCCTTTTGCAGTACTGGGATCTTGGTGGGTCCTGACAGACACACACATACATATAAATCCAAATAAAAACAAATCTTTTTAAAACAAGGAAAAAAATAGTTGCACTTTGATTAACAACTATGCCACTTTAAGCCAATTGTGTAAGAAAGTGAGGCTGAGCTCTGACCACACAAGACCGGCCCCTTTGCATTCGCAAAAGTAAAACTTTTTGCTTTGCCAAAGTATTTATAATTATGTAGTCATTTTCCTCAGATCCATTTCTAATAGTCCTAACAGAGGGAAGAGAAGAGGGAGCCTGGGAGACAGGCACGGGCTCCTTACCTGCCATGGGTGTCACCTGCACCAAGTAGCCAAGGCTATTTCCCTCTGCCTCCCTCCACTTCATCTGCAGCCGGTCCTCGGGCAGCACTGCCAGCCTCAGGCGGCTACTTACTGCAGAAACAGGATGGGTGGATGACTGACCTCTGACCCAGAGGTTTGAGGGGGCACAGCCCTATTCTGGAGGTCTCTCTGGGGTGTAGCCCACCCAGGTGTCTGAAGAGCCTTGGTCCCATAGAAGGGATTTTAGGAGGAAGAAACCTATGTCCTTGGGGTCCTCAATGACAGGGCCATGTTGGTAACTTCAGTAGAAGGGAGTCTAGTCCCACCTAAGGGAGCCCCACTTCAAGGAAGGCTCAGACCAGCACCCATCTAGTACCTGTGATGACTAGAGGTGCAGAGCCAAAGCAGCAGTTGCTGACCCTGCCCGGGGCCTTGGCAGCTGCCTTGGTTTCCGAGTCTTGAGAAGGCTTATAGGAGAAATGGTTGTGCTTCTGCAGATCCCTCCACCCGCCAAGGTCACACTAGGTTGACACATCCCTTGTGGAAGGTGAAAGACCCCAGCTGGGAATGTGGTGAAGGCTGTTTGCTTGTGTGCATGCGGTGTGTCTGTGTGCACTCATGCGTATGGGCACGTGAGTTATGTATATGGAGTTGCAGTTCTCAAGCTGGAGGTGGGGGTGTGATAGTGTCAGCCTGACAGAATCCAGAATCACCTGGGAGATGAGCCTCTAGGCATACCTGTGAGGGATTTTTTGATTTTTTTAACTGATGTGGGAAGACCCACCTTAATTGTAGTCTATTCTATTCTCTAGGCAGGGGATCCTGGACGGTATAAAATTGAGATAGCAAGCTGAGCTATCTGACTATAGATGCAATATGACCAGCTGCTTCAAGCTCCTGCTGCCTTGATGTCCTTGCCATGATGGACTGCACTTTGATCCACGAACTAAAATAAACCTATTCTCCCTAGAGTTGCTTTGTCAGGACTTTTACCATAGCAACAGGAAAAGAAACCAAGGTGGGGGTAATCCTGTTGTGTGTGGGGATGCCCATGGCCAATGGGGAGGAGAGCGGCAGTGGGGTCTATGCTGACCTCCCAGGAAGCTTCCGGGCTCTGCAGTGCAGGCAGCTATTTTTGGAAAATGGGGACAGATAGGCTTCTTCTGGCCTTCCCACCAGAAGCTCGGGCCCAGAGAGACTGGCAGACACAATGATCCATTCAGAAGGAGCTGGTTTCCAGATGGGCCTGGCTGCTCTGGGAGTGGCCTACTGAAAGGCAGGAATGTGTCAGGCAGGATGAGGTGGGGGCTCTAATGGGCCAGCTGTGAGCAGGGGCCCCACTCTTGCCTATGAAGAGCCTTCTGTTTCTCCCTTCTCCCAGCAGTGTTGGGGGCCTTCAGAATTTCCCTCAGGGACAGCATAGGAACATGCTCCATTCCCAAACCACAACCCACCTCCCTGCCAGCTGCCTGGACTTGTGGGCCCTGCCTTCCCAGTTGGTCTGAGGCTTCAGTCTACCCAGCGCTGCAGAGAGCTGATGAGGCCAACCTTGTCATGCAGAGGACTTAGCAGGAGGAAAAGTGGGTTTGCCTTAACCTAATCATGGTAGGTCTTACAGAATCACCAAGTTGGCCACACCCACAGTGAAGGTTTCCTTCCAGTTGAAATTCTGGCCCATGGGCTCCACCTTGGAATTCCTCTGAGCACATGGAGTGAAGGAATCTACCCATGTGATAGTCAGTCACCCTCTTGGAGGAGAGGACAGGCTGAGAAATGAAATCCATGGGGCTCCAGGCCAATCTGGGCTGGAACTGTCCACAGTGCTGTGAATGGCAGTGCAGGAAGAAGTGTTCCTAACCTGGTGGCTTAGACCCTGGTGTAACCCCAGAAACAAATTCAGATGGGTCACGTGCCATGAGGAACAAATATATCACTCCTGGGAGCTGAGCCTAGGCATGAGAACACAGGCTCCTGGGACATAGGGACTATGCCTCCCAGGAACCCACCCGAGCCAGCAGCTCCTCAAGGAGGCTTCGGCGCAGACCCTCGCCAAGTGCCTGTGTCACAAAAGATATGGGGGGGAGGACTTTCTCAGAGGGGAGAGGCTGGAGTGACCAAACAGGAGGAGGTCAGATGGAAAATTCTTGTTCCAAGACTCATGCAGAGAAGTGGAGGGATGTGCCATGACTGTGCTCCCAAAGGGGACAGTGCAAAGAGGGAGGCCGGTAGGAGGGCCCTTTCCTTCCAGGAGGTAGGAACTAGGAGTCTTGCTCTATGTTAAGCTGTGTGCTGTCTGAAACTACACTGAAAGGTTTAAAGAATAACAAAGCATCAATGCAGGAGTAAACATAGAGTGCGCCAGCAAACTCGACAAAGCAGAAGCGGAGACAGAGCACACAAAGGCTTTCCCAAGCAGAGTTGAGAGGCCACAGACCAAAGGTCAAGGCAAAAGCTGAGCGTGAAGAACCCTCTGGCTGCTAGCTTGCCTGTTGCTATAACAGCTCTGAACAGGCATTTGACTTATGGGGAAGCGTCTGTTAGGGAAGGTCAAGTGGGGCTCCTTATGTAGGGGGCAGTGTCTCCAGGCTCCCCCTCCTTACCTTGTCCCTGCCCATATGCCAGGGTGGTACCCAACCACATCCAGAGACAGAGGTGGAGGTGGGAGCCTCGGGGGCTCTTGGTGCACAGCCTGTGGGAGGAGAGGCCACGATCCTTCACTGCCCACCCACCCATCTGTCCCCCCCCTGACCAGAAAGCCATTTTCTTCATACACTCTCTTGGGCCAGGTAGGTATGGGGCCCAGAGGCCTGTGACCTGTTGTCTTGGGGATGTCGCCTAAGGCTAAAACTAGGTAAGAGTTGGAGCCAAACTGGGGTCTTCCTGTGTTCCTTCTAGAGTTTACATCCACAAAAAGATACACACAGTGGCCCCACAGAATGTCTGGGATTGGCCTAGATGTAATCCTACCATGAGGGTCCTCATGCTAGGCAAAGGGACATCCCATGCTGAATTCTGGTTGGAACAGAAGCAGTCAGGTCAGAGGACACTGGGTGGAGGCACAAAGTATTGGGGGGCCCTGGGGACCCGTCAAGAGGTTGGGAGCTAATACTTGAAGGGGCCAATGGGGAAAAGAAGCCAAGGTGACTCAGGGCCCACTGCCCAGAGGTGTACACTGGGGGAAAGGGTACAAACATGGCCCACTCTGGAATATACGGGCCTGAGGAAGAGCAATCCCTACCCCACTGAACAAAGGACTCTCAGCAGCACCTGTGTACTCAGGGTTACCTCCTGTAGGGAACCAGCTCTCCCTAAGCAGGGCTCAGTCCAGCACAAAGGCTGCAGGCTGATCACCCTGTAATATGTATTCATCTCCCAAGGAATTAAAGATCTCAATGCTACGGACCCATCCCATTTGACAAGGTGCTAGATGGATGGCTGTAACCCTCATGATCCACACTCTGACACCAGATCTTCCTACCTCAAGGCCAATGTGGTCACTGTTGAACACAAGCTCCTTTCTGCTGGGCATCTGCCCTCTGCATCCCCACAGCTCTGGGTGTCTAAGACCCAGGTAGGTATTGAGGGTGTATCTGGTCCCTCTGCTTGTAGGGCCTTAGCCCCTTTCTGAAAGGTAAAGTTGTCTCCCTCCAGTACTCCCCCACCCCCACCCCATCTACTTGGCCCCAGGGATGCAGGCAAACCACCAACCTTCTGTTGCAAGGAGAGTCCCTCATTTCCGGTCCACACTGGTCCTGCTGTGCCCACAGCAGGGCTTATAAACAGCCCCCTTCCTCAACGTCACCACTTAGCCCGCCCTTAAATCTCTTCCCCGTCCTTCCCTGCCTGCTGCTTCCTGGTGGTGTATCCAAGAATGAAATGGTGGTCCCAAAACAAAGGACCTCATTGCACAAAGGGCTGGGATCCCACCAGAAGAGAGAAGCAGGGACAGCAGGACCAACCCCTCCACGTCTCACTCCAAAGGGCCTATCCCAGAGGCGTTCCCAAGGCCACTTGGGGACAAAGGCTAGCACAAGTGGCCCTAGGCAGAGCTGATTGGTGCTGGGTCCAGGAGAATCTGTCAGCCTGCTTGGCTGGTACAGCACTCAGATCCCATCAGCACTAGAGTATATGGGGTCACAGCCTCTATTCCCTTCCTTCTCGTTTTGCCCTAGAATGGGAGCTAGTATTAAATAGGCTCAATCCCATACCCACACTGCCCCTACCTGGGACACCCCTGCACCAACCATCTTCCTGATCCACTCTCACCTGCATAGCTTAGGTAAGCTCTGCCCCCAGCACAGCCTCCCAACACATCTCCACAGTCTAGGTCCTGCCAACTGTGTACTGACTGGCCCAGCTAACCAGGCTTGGAAAACAGGCCCCCAGTTTCTACCTAAAGGCATGGTTCCTGGCTCAGCCTGCCTAGGGACTCCCATGGATCCCGGCAGTCCCAGCCTTGACAACTCCACCCTGACCCAACTCACCAATCTTTACCCAGCTCAAAGCCCTGCCTGTTCCCAGCCAGCACTGACCCCACCCTCAACTCCAGCTTAGCTCAGGAGCCCAACAGTACCAGAGCTGTACAAGTCTGTCAGCCTTTCCTCTCTTGCAGGACCCTGTAAGCCTCCCTACTAGGTTGCCCTGAGGACAGATGGGGATCCAAGCTTCCCATCCTGTGTTCCTAGACTGTAGATGACTTGTATTCCACTTAACCAAGGGTTACTAATGTCTGTGCCTGACACCTCCTCCCTAAGCGCTTCTCTGAGCTGAATCCCCTCCTGGGGACTGGGCCCTGACTGCTGCTTATTCACAGCCACTGCTCCCACCAGGCTACCCTTGCCAGGAGACACCAGGGTTACACATGGCTCCAGGCAGTCCTGGTCAATGACCAATCTGTAATCCATTCAAGGGAGGCACAGCCTGTTTATTGACACAATGCTCAGAGTTCCTAATTCCTGGTCTTAACCACGGTCAGGTGAAGGAGCTCATCCCGGTAATCTCTAGGTACATGTGTGGCACATGTACATGGCCAGATCACAGGCATCTGAGAACACATGCATACTCAATAAACCCCCTAGCTCTCTGCACTGTCCCGTGTGGGCTAACCTGTGCCTTTCACCTCATGTTGCATGAAGGTGCTCTGGAAGCCCTTACACCAATCAGAGCTCTTGCTTCTCCTAGCCCAAGAAATGGAGTGTTGTGTAAGCATACCACCCCCAACCCACTGCAACCCCTTGTGGACTAAAAACAGAATGGTCAGTCTTCCCTCTAGCTGCCCCCTGCTCAAACAAGACCCCACCTGCATGTGCCCCAGGGCCTGCTCATTCTCAGGAACTTGGGTGGTGGGGTTCTCTCCAGAGTCCCTCCACACCCTTGTTGATGCTGGCGGTCTCTGACATCTATCTTGTTAGCCTTAGCCAGGAGATGCCTGGCTATACAGCTGGCTGTGTGAGCATGGACGGTGCTTTAGGGTCAAATAGTCATGTTAATAAAGGTACAGGGTCCCAGGCCAAGTGTACTGCATGAGGTTGGTGCTTGACTGGTTGAAGCTTGGTCTTAGCCTCTAGTTAGCTACAGGGAGGGTAGACTTTAACTCTAAGGGGCCAGCTGACCTGATGGACCACCAGAAGTATGCATCTCAAATCATTCTGCTCCAAACTTCCTGCCCAAGGTACTAGCCAAACCAGTGGGCACACTGGGTTAGTACCTTTCTTTACATAACCATCAAGACTCAGTAACATTCTGAGTCTCTTAGCCACTTCATCACACCTGTTCACTAGTGCTGTCTAATCTCCCTATCCCCTACTATCAGGCTGTGGGTCAGACCCTACCCCTAACTAGCCCCAGCAGTTACTGTCCACCCAAGGCCCAGACTGAGGGCCACTGGACATCTCTTCCCCCACCTTCCAAGTTACTGGTCACCTAGAACAGCAGCTCAGCCCCTTGTTAGGTTAGCTCCAGTCAATGTGGCCTACAGTGTAATGAGGCCTCCCAGGAGGAATGGGAGACAGTTGGCCTCCCCTGGACTGTCAGGTCACCTCTCTGTGCCCCCCAATAATCCTTGCCTCTCTGGAGTCCAATCCAAAAGTGCCTGCCACAGCTGTGTTCACCTGTGCCCAAGGGAAGCAGACCTCTAGGGTGTTTGTGGGATGCTGTCTGGCAAGCATCTCATATAAAGGCAAGAAACAGCCAAAAGCCCTGGCACCTTGCCCTGGGGTCCCCATCCATCCTCTTGTGAGAGGTCATGGATGTAGTCTAGAGGACTCCATGATAAGCTGCTAAAACAAGCCTTGAAACATGCAATCTTTCCATTTACTGAATATAGTACCAGAGGGAGCTGGGGCCATTCCCCACTCCCAACATGACCCAAGGCAAGCAGCCTCCAGATAAGAACCAAGAGTAGATTCCACTGCCCTTAGACCACCCAACCTCATGCTATTTTGCACCTACTGAATCAGGTTCTCAGGTCTAGGGATATACCAGCACCCAGTAAAGGTCCCTCCTTCATGCTCAGCTCCCCTTGGATTTTGACCGGCCTTCTGTGGGCTCCCATCTACCCCTGTGGCTTCTCACCCTAAGCCTGACTTCTGACCTTATCCACCTGTGGCTGCTCCCTCAGTGACCAGTCCTAGGTATCTCCACTTGCCTGCCTGGCTCAGAAATGTCTTGAGACCTGGCCACTGAGAAGTAGCCTGTCCACATGAAGAGAAGGCACTCAAGAGGGCTCCCCAACTAAGGACCACCTATTTGAGAGAACCATAAATAACCAAGGTGGGCCAAGCACAAGCCTTTGGACCCAGATGGCTCCCAGTGGTACCATAAACAGCTCAACCCCAGCAGGTAGGAGCAAACAAACCACACGGAGCTTCAGGTCATGCACTGCTGGTCAAACTGAGGGTCAGACAGGAATGGGTTTAAGGAGACAGAGACCCAGCTGGGCTCTCCAGCCATAGCACATAGCACTCAGGGATCCAACCACTGACATCACATAGTAGACCTCATCTGCAGTGTTCCGTAAGTCCACAGGGTCAGATAGGGCCGGCTGGAGGGGCAGCTGCATGCTGAGCAGACAACCAGGTGCACTCACCTGCGTCTGACCCTGCAGCACCCAGGGTAGAACAAAGCCCGGGCATAACACACGGCAAACTGCCTATATGGAGGGTCCCCGTCAGATGCCCTGACCCTGGTAGTGGTCATCGACTCATCAGGCCCACCTTCTCATGCTCATGCTCCCCAACACCAGAACAGGAGGCAAATCTGCGGAGACTACTCCCAGCCCCTTTCCTTTTTTCCTCATGTCTGAGCTGTCCAGGGTTGGTCAAGTTCAAGTCTGGTGTCCAGGGAGAGCAGGAGCCCATGTTGCCACGTGTGGCCATCTGTGGCGGGTTTGTCCCATCAAACTGAGGACCGAACAGGCTGATGCGGGGAAGGCAGAGGGTCACAAGGAGAGTTTCACAGCACAGGCCACAGGACGTGGACTTGGGTGAGGGTGTTGGTGGCAGTGCGAGCTCCAGTATTGCTTCTGTCATTTCATTTCCAGCTTTAAGACTCCAGGCATTTTCTTCAAGAAGAAAAAAGCAACTAGAGCAAATCTTTAGTTTTTAAGACATTTCAACGAAAGCAGACGTCTGGCTTGGCTGACAACATTATACAGGGCTGCAGTCTCAGCCCATGCTGAGGCTGCAGAGACAGTGCCTGGGTCCCAAGAACCCTGAGTCCAGCAAGGCTGCTCAGAGGACCTGAGAGGCAGGTAGATGACATGTCCCCTGAGGCCTTGGAGAAAGCCACCCTGCACCAGGCAGGCAGCACCGACTCAAGTCCCGCCTGAGCCACTGTCTTCACACTGAGATCAAATGAAGGAGGAACGAGAAGGGTAAAGTGCAAACACAGCAGTCACCCAGGAGGGCTGGGGCCAGGGTGCAACAGGGGCCTTACCAGTTCTGGTTGTCCCAGCCCTCGTCGACAGCTGTGGATGGTGCCGCCTTCTTGGTGGCCTTGGCCCTGCCCTCCCCACTGGCCCCCTCCCAGCTCTCCCAGCCATCGCTGTTGCTGTTCTTGTTGTTGGATGCAGAACCTGAGCCCCACACATCCCAGCTGTCTGAGCTCCTCCTCCCTGTTGAGGCATCTGCGCAGGTCCAGCTGTCACTGCTTGGGGACTTGGCCTTGGGAGGCTCAGCACTCCCGAAGGTCTCCCAGAAGCTCTGGTCTATGGTGCTGTTCTGGAAGTTGTCCCCACTGCTGTTTTGGTAGCTGTGGGCCTCTAGGGGTCTATACAAAGAGGGAGGAATTCTCAATAGTCACAGAAACAAGATACTTGTGCTGCCTATGTCCTTCAGGGTACCCAACCTGCCCAGGTCTGAGGAGTCCTAGAGAATAAGCCCCAACATTCCACAAGCCTAGGTCACATTTAGAACCCTAAACCCCCATCACTGTGTCCAGTGCCCACAGAAGACTCATGTTCTCTACCTGCCTGGACAGAGGTTGCCAGGCCCTGTGAAGCACTTCCTGGCCACTCTGATGGGTAAGAGTATCCTACCAGGAGGGAGAACTTTTTCTCTTACTTCGTAACAGAGTAAACTTGGCCTTGAGGTAAGGCTCCACCCTGGTATCAAGGGGATCAAAACTTTCAGAAGGGACTGAGTGCTCCCTGCTACTTCAATCCACTTTCATCCATCACAATTTCTAAAATGTCCAAACTGGAGCATATTTACTAGAGCACTGAAGAAAAAGAATGCAGCCTTTTGCCCATGAGCCAGGGGCCCTGGCAGTCAGAGGGTGAGAGGGCAGACACTGTACCCCTTTGCCTCTAGTAAAGGCCTGTGTACATAGTTCTGGGTAGACTGTTGGACCAGAACACTAGCTATCTCTCTGGGAGCCCAAGGGACACAGTCTGGGGTAGGGACATGGCTTACCTATCTGAAGGATCTTCAGCTTTTCCAGAAAAGAAGGTGGTGACATCACGCCATCCCTTGCTGCCAACTCCCTGGACCTAGAAGAAGACATGAAAAGAAGCTGGGGCCCCACTCCAAATAGCACCTCTGGTTCTGACACAAACAGAAATGGATGGTGCCTGGCTGAGAAAACCTGGACAAAACTTTGAAGAGTGTCACATACAGACACACGCCACACATGCATGCACAGTAACAGCAGTGGTGCTGAGGCCACATAAGATGTTAGCTGCTTGGTTTGCTGGGAACAGCGCTCCCTGCCTTCCTCATGCAGAAGTATCTGCTGTGACAGATGGGACAATAGCACATGGAGAAAAGGTATTGCCTTCCCATGTCACAGTCAACATTTTGGTGGTGAGCTGTAGGTCACCACAGACCTTGTGCCCAGCAGGAGCCCAGCAGGTATCCCACATCACCAGGGTACCTCATACTGGGAAACCCAACAAGCCCACTCCCACAGGCTCTGAGAGTGTTACAGGACCAGCAGCAGCTAGCAACAGTGTCAGCACTTCAGCATTAGCACTTACCAAGGGACAGGCCAATGGCAGCAAGACAGAGGAGAAACAGGTTAGTAGCTGCCGAGTCCCCACAAGCCAAGCTGTTTCCATATTCCTCAAACCCTCAGAAACCAGAGGGCAGGGGCCACTGCCACAGCTGGCTCAGGCCCTTGTGGAGCTCCAGTGCCTGGAATGTGGAGACTGGCTTTGGCTGTGTTGCAAGTCAAGGTGGCCCTACCTTGGATGCCAACTGAGAGACCCCACTGGACACATCATCAAAAATCCTTCCCTCTTTCACCTGCATGATTTAAAGAGCATCATTAGGGGGACTGAATCTTCAGAGTGCAGAGAGACCTGTCACACTAAGTTCCTCCAGATAGTCCAGCCTCACAAGATCTCATCACTACAAGGAAGACCCCGTGCTTTCTTGGACAAACTATCTGCTACCAGGGCTTCTGTTGTGAAGGAGGATGGGACTGGTGATCCTTCCCAGGGCTTACATCCTTCTGAAGAGGACTGGTGTCACTGCCCATCAACAGAGTGGAACAGAAGGAAGAACAGGCTCGGGGAGGCCCTTTAGAGCTTAGTGGGAAGACTGAGGGGCCCAGGGCTACCTGGACTAGAGAAAGGTAGAGGCGGGGTCTTGCTGATCCCAAACACACCCATCTCCCAAGAAATTAAGGGCTCAGTGAGATGAGCACCTCAACTGTTGGGTGTTACCCATACCTTCTCCTGTGCAGGCTTGAGGACATTCTCATTCAGGCTGTGGCCCAACTCTGAAGCCTGTAGAAAGGGATGTTGCATGAGCTTCACACAGCAACATTCACTGCTAGTCAGTCATCACAGGGCAGCACAGGCTTTGTCAACAGAAAGGAAGGCAGCAGGATGTGGATATGCATGGGGAAGCAGGGTCCCAGAACTGACACCAGAATGGAGGAACCATGAGGTGAAGGAAGCTCCCTCACAACGGTTATAGCAGTTTTGGCTCCAGATCACAAGTCAGAAGGATGTGCTTACTGACTGCAAGCACTTGCCCCGCCATTCCCCAGAACAGGTACTGAGCTTTACCTGAAGGAGAAGGAGTCTGCAGGGAAGGATGGGTGGAGGGATGGGGAAGAGTTTGGGGTAGAAAGGCAGAGGGGAAAGGCACAGCCTTTCCTGCCTGGTTCCACCACACAGCGGCCATGAAGCTATGAAATACCTATGGACATGCTCAGGCCTTCACCTCAAGGCAACGTCAGATGAAGGAGAAAAATCCTTAACATAGGAAGGCACCTTCTGAGCAGGGTGTGATTCCAGGAGTTACCTGGTTTGAGATATTAAGGCATGAAATGAAAACTGAGCTAAGCAGCCCTTCTTCCCAGGTCTCCCCAGGCCCAGCTGGCCTTGCTCTGGCAATAGCTGGACTGTGGATCTTGGGGAAGATGAGCTCTCCATCCAACAGGCCAGGGAGGTACAGGTGCAGCACACAGGTGACCAATGCATGAGGGGAGACACAACTGGAGCAAAGCACATTCTCAGCATATGCAGGGCAGCATGCACCAGCAGGCGCAAGGTTTTACCGGCTCTGGCTGCTGCTTGTAACCCCAAAACTTGACCCAGATGGCATGAAGGCAGTTACAGAGAAAAAGCAGGTGGTGGGAGCAGGGTTAATAACACCCAGAAGCACTAAAGAACAAACCCTTCACCTGAACTTTTTTTCTTTTGGTCTTTTTGAGACCGGGTCTCCCTGTAGCCCCAACTTGCCTGGAACTTGCTATGTAGACCAGGCTGACCTTGAACTCACAAAGATCCACCTGCCTCTGCCTCCCAAGTGCTGGGATTAAAGGTGTGTGTGTGCCACCAACCCTGGCTCTGCCAGGATTAGAGCTGTGTACCACCACAACTATCTTGAACTGTTTCTAATGGCTGCACCAGACCCACAACAGTCTGCTTCAGTTCCTGGCATTGGTATTTCTCTGTTCTAAACTTACCACAGTCTAGAACCCATGATATGCCTCAGAAGCCTGACTTAGAAGTTCCAAGGCAACCAAGGAGGTGGATCGCTAGGGCTGCAAGGTGGGAAGTGTTCAAATGTAGAGTGCTGTAGGCCGCCGCAGGGCCACATGGCCTGTGAGAACTTGCCTCCTCATGCAGGGCACAGGACAGGTCCTGAAACCCTACCCACTGCACAATGAAGGAGAGTCCACCAGAGCCCTGAGTACCTCCTGACAACTTACACTCAAGTTTGGAAGAAAAATCAGCAAGCCTGAGGCTGCCACAGCTCAATACACACAAATCAAGTCACCCAGTGGGCCTGTGGTGACACCTTTCTCAACCAAGCAACTCAAGGCTGAAAGCCACGGCCTACACAATCCTTTCCATACGAGGCAGCTAGGGCACAATGGCTTCATGCCTATCACTGGCTATGGTGGACAGGAAGGCCCTGAGCAGCAGAAGCCTCTTGTTCTAGCAACTGCAGGCACTGAGGTAGCCACACCGATGCACGAGGGCAGAAGAAGAGCACTTCTGCACTAGGACCTGGGCCTGAGCTCCCAGCCCAGGGCACTTCTAGACACTCCATGTGACATCAGACTCAAGAGTTTTAAAACGTATCAGGGGATAAAAGCTTCCTCTTTTTACCTTTTGGCTTGCTTGGGATCCAAATTTTGTAGCCTAAAAGAAAAAAACAAAAGGAGAATTTTTCAGCCAAAGATCTTAACCCTGGTCATAAGGCTTCATTCCTGTGAGGACGGGGTGGGGTCAATTCCAGGACTCATTCCTAGCAACCACCCACAGCTCTGAGAGGCTAAGTTGCTGCAGGGAGGCCTGCCTTGGCAGATGCTGGGATAGGTAGACAGACTGCTAGGGTTAGAATACACTTGGGCCCAGTAGCTGCCCCAGGCTCTACCTGCCTAACATGGGGCAGCTCAGTACCCAGCACATCTAGACATGCAGCTGCCTGGCACCCCAACTGCTGACACGCGAGGAAAGACAGACCTGTCTATAGATGCCTAGGCTTTTGGAAGGTAACCAGATCTCTCCTGGCACCAGCCTTTCTAGGGATGAGGAAACACAGACCTAGGGAGCAGCCAGCAACAGCTCCATAGCAAATGGACAGGGAGAGCAGATTCAGTGGCTTCCAGCTTGTCTGGATGGCTGTGGGCACTGCTGGTCTGTTTGCTCTGGGTCAGTGGACCAAGCTACCTCTATCCCTGTTCCTCTTAGGACCATGGCCACATAGCCCAGCCCCAGATCCCAAGTCATTGCTCCTGGCAGTACCATCTGACTTCCCATCTGTGCCTGCCAGGTCACTGCCAGAGCCAGACATGCTCCCCATAAAGCACAGTCTGTCCCAATTAGACCCTTGAATTCTCCTTTCATTTTAAGCAAAAGTGAGTGAGCTAGGAGCTAGGGTATTCCAACACTACTCCGAAGACCAGGAGGCAGAAATTCAGGCACCAGTACCCACCATCTATTTTCTAGGGATCCAGTCTATCCCCACCGTCATGAGGGCACATCAATCTCTGCAGACAGCTTATCTCTGACACATAAGAGAAATAACTTCTGCATAGCAAGGGCTCTTTGGCCATCCTGCAGTGAACAAAGGCTCAGGCCTGTCTGCTAGCAGGTGGAGACCTGTGTGTGAAAGGACCCTAAGCCAGTGTGGAATGGTATGAATCTCAGTTACTTACGCCCTCCTTAGCTGCAGAGGCAAACTTGCTCGCCCCAGTTGTAAAACTGCTCCAGCCCTAAGGAGGCAACAGAGAATCATTGGGCATGGCTTTCCCAGACTGTTTGTGCCACACCCTTGATACTTCAGCACAGGAGGGCTCCACAGAGGGCATCTCTAATCCCAGCAACTCCTATGAACAGCCAGAGGCAGCCAGGTGCTGCAGTATCCACATGCCCCCTCACCAGTTGCAGCATAGTCTGCCATCAGCACTGTCCTTCCTAAGACGAAGGACTCAAACACCAACCCTGAGCACAGGAAGGCTGACAGGCCTCATGGCAGACACACAGGGAGTCTGCTGAGCTAGTTCACTTCTTTACTTACTCCTCCCTGCCTCCCGCAGACGAACAGATAGTGGGTAGGCAGGGGTCACAGGCCTCCCTCTAAATTTAAGGTTACCCCCCCACACCTGCTAAGGTACATTAATTCTACTTCACTATAGAAATACCTCACTTAAATTACACCTGGCTCTTTCCCCTAAAGGGAGTGTAGAGGAACCCTACACTCTAGGAGACATCTGTTTTCAGTTGTCTTCCTCAGAGGACATCAGCAGAAGGCGGAGAAGACAGATTCAAAACTAATGGAAAGGGACTATGAAGAAAACTCCACAACAGGCTTTAAGCTTTTCTGCCCTCAAGAAAGACAAGTGTAACCGCAGGAAAAGTGACTGCAGCCACCAAAGCCTTGTATGTCACCCTCCCAGACCACTCTACACGCATGCTGAACCTCCTAAGAGCTAACAGTGGTGCTCTTTGGGGGCAAAGAGGGCAGTTTTAAACAAATCTTTGTTTTTGAGACAGGCTCTCACTATGTACCCAGGCTGGCCTCAGACTTACAATTCTCCTGTCTCAGCCTTCCCAGTGCTGGGACTACAGGTGTGCATTACCATGCCCAGCTTTAGTTTTAAAAAATGTTTTAGCCAGATGTGGTTCATGACTTTAGTTCCAACATTCAGGAGAATGAAGCAGGCCAGCCCCTATATGGGTTCTAGGATACTCAGGGCTACAAGGAAAAGCCTATCTCACCAAAAAATAAATAAAGAAAAATAGAAAAGAAAAAGAAATTCATTCACTGAGGAATAAATGTTCATGGTTTAAAGAAGGCAGCATCAGTCTCCCATCTGTGCCTGTCAGTCCAGACTCTGTGCACACAGGCCATAGGTAAGAAAGCAGACTCCTTTGTTCTGTCCCTGCTCACACAGGGCATCCACCCTCTTCTGCACCCAGCTTATTTGTACTTAGTATATTCTGAGGATTTGGTATCAGTATAAAAAGCCCTTCCTCATCTTTTCACTTGTAGTATCCATGAATGAATGCCACTTCACAGCAACCCCTGCTGGTCCCTCAGGGTGCTTGCAATTGTGATTACAGCAGACTACAACACAGAAAATAAATAGCCTAGAAAAGTTTAGTTTCCTTGGAAAAGCAAGCCCAAAACATCTGATCTGGAGCTTCCAGGTGACCAGAAGTAGCCCTGAAAACAGGCAGATATCCTCAAAGCCAAACACCACACTGTAGGAGAGGGCAGCACTTGGGCAGCCCTGGGTCCTGTCTCTCCATAGGCTCTGTCTCCAGGGTTGGCCTACCCAGCACAGGGGCCAGGAGGCTGGGTCAGCTTCCCACTGAGCACAACACATGCCCTGGAAAGGACAGCTATGCAGGCTTCATCAAAAACCTTCAGTTCTGGAACTGGAGAGATGGCTCAGCACTTAAAGAGCACTGGCTGCTCTTGCAGAGGACCCGGGTTCCATTCCTAACACCCACGTGGTCACTAACAGCCATCTATAACTTTGGTTCCAGGGGAATCCGACACCCTCTTCTGACCTCTGTGGGCACTGCACAACATGGGTGCACTGACAAACATACAGGCAATACACTCATACACATGAAATAAAAATAAAAATAATAAAATATATTTTTTAAATATCTTCCGTTCTTTGAGGACTCTACCTTGGCATATATTTGAAATATATGTTTTACGGCCAGAGTTGCTAAGTGGCTGAATACATCTGAACTATGAACAAAGCAAGTTACTTTTTTTTTTTCTTCTTTTTCGTCTTTTTGAGACAGGGTCTCCCTGTAGCCCCAGCTGGCCTGGATTCACTATGGAGACCAGGCTGGCCTCGAACTCACAGAGATCTGCCTGCCTCTGCCTCCCGCGTGCTGGGATTAAAGGCATGTGCCACCATGCCCAGCAAGTTATATTTTTAAAAGAGAACTCTTCACTGAATGTACAAAGGGTCCTGTGATCAGACCAAACAAAGAGCGAATACCCCAGGACTGTCCACACTGCCATAATGGGTCCTCCCTGGTTAGTACTAGGCAATCTCTCTGGCTAGGTCTGCCACAGGGCACTCTGTACAACCTAGGCATCCTTACCGAGTACAGGGATGACATTGCATTGTTGAGAAAGTCGTCATCTCTCTTTTGAGGTGGTACTGTGTTCCCAAACCCCACATAGCGATTTTCCTGTGCCCTAGAAGGGAACAAAGACACACCAGTCTCGGTCACAAACCTTGCCACTCCTCAACCACGATCCTCACCTCCACAGGAGGGGCCACCTCCCCATCACAGGACACTGCATTTGTGACAAGCGGCACAAAGGCTATGCAGATACTTTCCATCACATCACCCGAGTGTCCCCAGCAAGACCCAAACTTAGTAACTGGGGTTACTGGAAGCATCAAGCATCATTTACAGACCAGGCAGATTCCAGGAAGAAAATGCATTGTCTTTAAGTATTGGATTTTCTCCACATTCAAACCTGGGTTATCTGGGCCTTGCCACAATTAGACTCTGGGTTATACACACTGTGAAAGCACACAGGAAGAGCAGGCCCACCTCATCCTAAAGGAAAGAACCCTAACCCAAGGGACTAAACCCCTGCAGTGTAGCCAAAGATGCCCCCAGCCAACTGTCACTATCTCTGGCTTGAGTGACCTTACCCCTGATAGGAGCCCAGGTCATCATTCAGCCAGTCTTCGAAAGCCTTGTCCCCAGATGCAGTCACATTCTGTGGCTGCCCAGAGGGTCTGAAATGGAAAACAGAATGTCAATGAGGCCAGCACTAGGAGGTGTGCAAGGCCTCAACACCACCAACTGAAACCACAAGGTCTGTGTGGCAGGGGCCTTCATATAACATCTGAAGTCAAGCTAGTACCAGCTCTGGCCCACGGGATGCTTGGACATAGCTGCTGAAAGTTCAGGAGTTCCCCACCTCACAGCCTAGCAGCATCTGACAGTGGGTTCTGTGACAGCCAGGAAAGGCAGCAAGGGATCAGGGTCAGGAAATAGGCTTAAGCCATTGGTGACAGGAGGACCTTCTGATCAGGTCCTGCAGGACATGGGGACAGAGGAGGTGTTGTCACCAGTGCACAGTAGCTTCCTGTGCCCCATTCATTCGCTTTCAGTCTCCAGAGGGGATTTTCCCCACAGTGGAACTTGGTGTGTGCACCAAGGACCTGCACCACCTTGGGGCCTGCACTATGGGATGACTCACGAAGTGACCATATGCCAAAAAAACACTACCTATATTCCCAGGCTGCTGTTCTTGGGGCTGCATGACACACCTGCCAGAAGTGCCAACCCTCCCACACATGGGGGATGCTACTTATTTCAGATGTATCTTCACTGAGTAGATAGTTCTTCATTTACTAAAAGTCTGTACTGTTTCCATAGTTTTAAAAAGCTATTTTTCACTCTGATCTCAGGGAACAGCTCACAAGTGGAGCTATTTCCACGAGTGGTAGAAGTATGGTTTCTATGAGCTACCACTAAAGTGAGGCTAGAGTGGAGGTCTGACCAGGCCAGAGGAGCTACCGGTGGGCAGTGGACTGCAGCATCTTGGGCTGAGGTGGAGTCCAGTTCTGGGCAGGTGATGACTCCAGAGACCACTCTTTACCTTCTGCCAGAGTGGCAACCTAACAAAAGGACCCAAAATAGATTAGGAGGTGTACCATCTACTCAAACACATCCAACCCCAAATGCCAGTACTACTGGGCCATAGACCAGATCTCCCACAAACTGTGAGAATAAGTATTAGTTACTGGCCAGCGTGGCTCCAACTTCAAACATAGAAGGACTCCTTATTTGGCCCCTGATCTAAGGGCTGCCTGACTTCTTAGAGCCTCTGTAGCTAAGCTATCTTAAGAGGAACCATACTCACTGATCCATTTTTCCTTTTAATTATGGGCCATTTACTTTCCCTCTGGGCAGGAAGAACCTGACCTGGATGAGGCATCCACAGATGTCCCAAGTGAGAAAAGAAACCTGCCTCCCAGAGCCACTAAAGCTACATTCTGGCCGCCATGAAAGTACGTACATATTTTGTGTGTGCATGTACGTGGGAAGCAAGGTAGACCAGTCCTTACTTGATCCCTAAAAAGTGCCGCAGCTCTACTACTGTACTTGTCCTGTAAGGACCAGTTGGGCTCGTAGTCCTCCTGCGCCTCCAGGAATTCTCGGAACTTCGCATTTCCACCAGCCTTCATCTTCTCCAGTTCGATGTCCTTCCATTTGTCCATTGTAACAGAGCGCACAAAGCTAGAAACCAGAGGACTGATCAGATTGCCAAGTATGAGGCTACCCAGTAGCTTTCCCATCTAGCTCACATTCTGAGCCAGAAATAGGTGCTTCCTGTGGCAAGCCAGAAGCCAGAAGCTACATGGAGACAAGTTGGCCAGCAGCTGACAAGCCTGAACACAGTGTTAGTGGAGTGAGGGCCACTAAAGAAGATAGAGAACAGCCCCCAAGCTTCCTGTCAGACAGGAGGTCCCCGCAACATGGAGAGTAGAAGAGACACGGGATCTGCATGGACTGAGTAGCAGGACACTGACCTGAGGTGCACCCCAAGCCCACGGTGTCTCCCGGAGCATTCCAGGCAGATCCAGATGCCATAGGTCACGCTGACCCACTGAGGATTGAATGCACCACACTCAAAGCAAACCTGCAAAGGGGAGCCACATACAATTCACCAGGCAGCTCAGGGCAGTGTTAGGATCCCAAAGACCCAAAAGATATCCCAAGAGGATGCAGAAGAGGGGCTGGCCACATGTGCAAGGACTAGACCAAAGAGTTAGTGCCAGTAAGTCTGACGGGACTGCTCAGGTTGGCCAGAGAATGTGGGTCTAGGGCAAAGCTGGGGGTGGCAGAACCTGCTCAGAAATTGGTATGAACGGAAAGAACTTATCATGTGAGAAAAAATTCGAGAAGGAGACTAAGCATTTTCAGCACAACCTGAGCAGCACAGCAGGATCCCCAGTCCCTACAGCTACACCAATGACCACCAAGAACAGCTGGTTGCACCCCTACAACGCTATCAGCCCCTCCAAGGAGACACAGACCCACACTGCACCTAACACTAGGACATAACCAGCCCACCAGGCCCAGCTCGAAGGCAGACACTCACATTGTTTTCATCTTGCGCCCTGACTTCTTTAAGAACTTTTCTGGTTCTTGGGCTGGCCATGTTGCTACAAAGGAGGAAAAAAAATCTTTACAAGGGGTTACTAAGTACGAAAATGAACCGGTGGCTCAAAAACATTACATCATGCTAATATGACATCATCTTCTACCAGGCTGCTCTAAAGGGACAGTGGGACATGCTGCCCTCGGGCAGTGTAAGAGCCACCTACTGAGGAAGTGCTTCTCCTCATTGGGGAGGCTCCAGGCCACAGCAGCAGTGATTAGGAATGCCATAAGTAAGTGTTCAGCCACTGTGTGATGAAAAGCCCTGTCATTTAGCAGTAAAACTCACAAGGGGTAGCCTTACAAAGCACAAGAAGATGGGCTGTTATCTGTTTCCCTGCCTGAAAGGGAAACACTGTGGTGGGGAGGAAAGCATTCTACACTCCCCACCATTCCTCTAGCTCTCCAAGTTGGTGTAGAATGTCCTCGGACTGTGACAAGGGGCAAGGAAGCGTCCCTGGCAATGGTGCTGGGTGGTATGTGACTAGATCCTCTGTGGGGCTATCTGAAGGATGAAGGTGAGCGAGTGCAGCCATAGGAAAGGACAATGGTTCCGGACCACCAGATCTGTCACTGCGAGGAACAGGGTAATTGGTGGGGAGAGCAGCAAGGAGGCGCTCCTTCGTTTCCTTCTTTCTTATGTGTGCATGTGTACCCAAAAGTAGAGGCCAGAGGACGACAGTGAGTGTCACTGTCTACCAATTTCCACTTTGTTCCCTTGAGATACTGAACCGGGAGCTCACCATTTCAGCTAGGCTAGCTGGCTAGTGCGCTCCTGAGATCTGCTTGTCTCTATCCCCCAACACTGGGGTTACAGGCATGTCATATCTGGCTTTTATGTGGGTATTTGGGAATTCAACTTAAGGTCTTCATGCTTGCACATAAAGTGTTCTTACCCACTGAACCATCTCCCTATCCCTTATAAACTAACCACACTGTTTCTGCCTATACCTGCACTGAGGGGACTGGAGGAGGACCTCGGGCCTCTAGCCATCTCCTTTTGCCAGCCCACCAACATGTGGTCTTTCCAGAGTTCATCCTTCTTAATGGACCTACCATATGCTGCTCCCTCTAACCCACAGGGCAGTATATATACAGAAAGTGTAAGTATTCTCTTAAGTGACAGAAGCTATAGGTTTTCAGTACTGTCTCCTGATCGCTTTCCATTTAAGTCTGCAGAAAAATGGTGTTCACCAAAAGGAATTTTGACTTTCAACCTACCAATTCTCCTGCATCTTGACCTCTTAGCATGACTAGGACCCCTTTTAAGCAGTTTTATGTTAAGAAGTATTTGTTTCTTGGGGCTGGAGAGATAGTGCAGCAGTTAAGAACACCAACTGGTCTTGCAGAAGACCCAGGTTCAAATCCCAGCACCCACATGGCAGCTAACAACTGTCAGTAACTCTAGTCCCAGGGAATCCAACAACCTCTTCTGTCCTCCGCAGGCATTGCACGACATGGGTGCACTTACCTACATGATGCAGGCAATACATGCATACACATAAAATGAAAATAATAAAAAAAATTTAAAAAGAAGTATTTGTTTCTATAACTGTTTCAAACTAAATCCTAAGTTCTCTCTAGCTTCCTTCTACTCTGCAACTCTATGCCAAAAAAAAGTTCTAAAACTATGAACACCCAAACATAGGCTCCTGCATATAGAACTCAGGCCCTGACCTGATTTACTCAGGCAGCAGTCATCTCTCCAGGCATCTACTCACGTACAGCTCAAGGTGGTTTAGAGTATCTGGAGAGACCCTGGTAGGTCTGAGTTTACAAAGCCCTAAGAACACATTCTTCTCCAATAGCTCATGAACTGCAGTCGTCAACACCAATACAGATCTCTGCATCAGTCCTGTCACTGTCCAAAGCACTGTGCCTGCCCTCCAGTAGTCACTACCACACATCAGAAGCAAAGAAGGCAGCAGTTAGGATCAGATGAGGTAACTCTGAATTTCTGTGTAAAATAAGGCTGAAGCTACTGGAAGGAGGAAATGTGGGAAAGTAAATGCCTTGGCTTAGATTTATAAGGAACTCTCTCATATTTGGCACACCCTAGTCATCTGAAATGCTGTTTAATAACATGAAAACAAGTATCTCCTGACTTTCATCAGCACAAATACAGCTCAAAAAATGGTTCAGGAACTCTTTATTTTACATTTATTTCGTGTGTGTGTGTGTGTGTGTGTGTGTGTGTACACAACACCTGTGTAGAGGTCAAAAGACAATTTGTGGTAGCTAGGTATCTCTTTACCCTGTAAGTTCCAGGGACCAAACTCAAGTAGTCAGACTTGATGGCAAGTACCTTGACCTGCTAATCCATCTTACCTATCTCTAAGAATTTTTAAGAACTGGAATCAAGATGGAACAGTCATCCTTTAAGTAGACATAACTTCAGTAAATACTGAAGCAAATGAGAACATTTTCAGACTTCACTAAGCCACACATCAGACTACAGAGCACTTGGTCCTTATGCTGGGGCACACTAGCTGAACCTCTGAGATCAAAATCGACATTTAAGGGCATGGCTCTGCCCTAAGGCTGTAAGCATGAGGGCCAGGGAAATATATTAATCACCTCTCAGAACTGCCCAGAGCACACACAAAACCCATGTCTAAGAACAATGTGTTTCCTTGTCCTGAAGAACAAATTATTTCTGAACCACATGTAAGAGCTACCTTACCCAGGACCACAGTTAGGAGCCCTGCCTCTGCAACTGTCAACACAGTACAGCAGGAACAGGAAGCCTGGGACAGAGTAGAATTACTTCTGAGAACTGATGACCGTGGTGGCCTTAGGAGGACAACCAGTAAGCACAGTTCTAAATCCAAGCAAAACTGAGAAAAACTTTAGGAGCCTGGTTTTGTGTCGTCGTGTCCCCCCCCCCCCCCCCCGCTTCTTCCTTGGCAGGGTACTCACGTCAGAAGCCAAGGAGAGCGACCAAACGAGCTGAGGCTTCCTGGCACGTCCAGACAGACCTTTCGACGGTGAAAAGCAGTGGGCCTTTCCCAGCCGACTGGACTATGCAGACCGGGTGAGCAGAGTGCTGAAGGGGACACGCAGGGCCGTGTAAACACCAGGTCGTGGGGTCTGGGCTGGCGGTGGCGGGGAGGTCTGCGAGCGCAAGGGGGCTGCCACGCACCGGGATCCAAAAGTTGGGGGGCCTGCGGGCGCCGCGGGGCCGGGGGACCGAGAAATAGGAGGTCGGGAGACCGGGGGCACCAGAAGCCTGGGGAGTCGGGGCTGAAGGCTCCGGGACCAGGGGCGTCGGCGAGTCGGGGTGTTAGGAGACCGTAGGCCTGGAGCCGCGATATCGGGGACCGGGTGCACCGGAATCGAAGGACCGGAAGGCCCGGGGAATGCGGGTCCGCGAGTCCCGGGATCCAGGCAGCGCTCTAACCTGCAGACCGAGCACGGCCTCAGAGCTCGAGACAGGCAGGGCGGCCGAGCTGGACCAAAAGCCGGGATCGCCCACCAGCCGCCAGCAGCTTCCGGCTACGTCGCGCTTCGCAAGGCCTCTTGGGAGGCCTGAGGGGCGGGACTTCCACCTCCGTGCCGGAGGCCGGAAGAGCGTCCAGAGTGCTTCGCTGTGCGGTGCGGCTGTGAAGTTCTCGGCTCGCAGCATCCGAACCCTGGCGAGGCTGGTCCGGGGATGGCGGAGGAGACGGGCGGGAGCCACAGCGCCAAGGCACCCGGGGTGAGGAGCAGGGAACTAACTGCCGGCGGCCACCCGCATCTCGAACACCGAGCGGGTGGATGAACGTAGACCTTAGAAGCCGTTATGGTTAGGTCACTGGAGTTGGCTGCTAGTGGTTTTGGGTTTTGTTACTTTGAGCCATTTGTTTGCCAATCCTCATGGGTCCGTGTGACTTTCGAAGTGATCAAGAATGAACGTTTTTATTGAGATAAAAATCAAACGTACGCCGGTTGTGGTGGCGCACGCCGGTAGGATATTCTGAAGAGGCCGAGGTGGGAGGATCACGAGTTCGAGGCCAGTCTGGGCTACACATTTTAAGGGGCTGGAAAGATGGCCCAGCGGTTAAGAGCGCTGACTGCTCTTACAGAGGGACCCAGGTTCAATTCCCAGCACCCACATGGAGTCTACGAACCGTCCTTAACTCCAGTTCCAGGAGAATCCGAAGCCCTCTTCTGACCTCCGTGGCATTGCACGACACGGGTGTACTCACATACACGCAGGCAATACACTCATACACATAAATAAAAATAATAAGTAAAAAAAAAATTTTTTAAGATCAAACGTACACGCAACAAAACGTACAGTGAGGCATTTTGTCAAATGTATATATTTGACATCGTCATCAGTGACGTGTTCCCTCGTGCATCAGCTATTGGAGTTTCTGTCCCAACATTTTTGCCAGATCTAGAACTTCGTATAAATAGAAACATGAAAAAACATAGTCTCCGGTGACTTATTCACACACTGATTTTGTTGTTTGAAACTGTTTCACTCTGTAGACAGATCTGGTCTGGAACTTGGATCATTCCTCAGCCGAGTGCTGAAATTAGGGACATCAGCCACCTATCCGTCTACACGGCATGATGTTTTTGAGATTCATCTATGTCATACTTGAGTTGCTAAGTGTTTTCCATTGAATAACAGTCATATTCTCTGTTCCTGTCCATTCACATGTTGGACACTGGGGTGGTTTCTAAGTTTTCCTACTTCATAAGTCTATTATGAATAAAGCTGCCTTGCACAAATTGTAGGCATATTATTTCTTTGGAGTAATTCCGGTGTGTATGTTGAACTGTATAGGAAAGTGCTAGATTTTTTTTAATTTTTATATTTTATTTTTTGTGTGTAATTTTGTATTGCCTGCATCTATTTGAACTGGCTCAGCAAACTTCCCTAAGTTACTCCATTTTGTTCAGAGCCATTTCAGCAGCAACTTTGCTCCACACCAAAAGGAAAAGGGGGGCAACCTTGGGTCTTGGAAAATTGCTCTAGCCATGAATCATGGAAATGTGCTAATTCCAGACATTATACATCTGACTAACCAGCTTGTTTTCGCTTCTGTAACCCGCTTGCTGTCTTGGGTCACCTTGACACAGGGCATAAGACCACTCTTGTTATCTTGTTATTGTATGATCACCTGGAAGTCATTTACCTTGACTGTCTTATTATACTTATGGCTAAAACAGTTGCCTAGTTTTAAGGTCACAAAGTTGATTACCAAGTTATATGGCTGTATAATGATTGGTTGTTGATTAATAGAGTCAAAATTCTGCTATGTTGTACAAACCTGATTGGTTCACAAGTGTCCTGTTTTAATAATTCTGTAATCCTATAAAAACTCTGACCTGACAATCATCAGGGCAGCTTCTACTCCCGAGATAGACAGCCCGGCCGGTCGAAAATTAAAATTTACCTTGTTACTTTTCTTAAAGTGGTGTTGGTGATTTTTTTACAAACTCTGTCCTATAACAAGTGCACCCGTGTTGTGCAATGCCTGCCAAGGACAGAAGAGGGCATCGGATCCCCTGGAACTGGAGTTAGGAAGAGGTAGTTGTTAGCTGCTATGTGGGTGCTGGGATTCAAACCCAGGTCTTCTGCAAGAACAATCAGTGTTCTTACCCTCTGAGCCATCTCTTCAGCCCTGCAAAGTGCTCATTTTTCAAAGAAACTCCCACCAGCAACGAGAGCTATGCTTAGTCCTTTTGTAGTCACTCTACAGATAGAAAGTAGGGTCCCCTTACATGTGTGCTTTGATTTTTTTTTTCTCATCATTGAGAGAACTGCCCTACCTAGGTGGGGTTTTTTTTGTTGTTGTTGTTGTTTTTTTTATTGTCTGTTTGAGACAGGGTCTCCCTGTAGCCCCAGCTGCCCTGGAACTCACTATGTAGACCAGGCTGGCCTTGAACTCACAGAGATCCACCTGCCTCTGCCTCCCAAGTGCTGAGACTAAAGGCGTGCGCCACCACGCCTGGCCCTACCTAGGTATTCTTAACAACCTTACTTCCTTCTAGCCACCTGAGCATTCTTTGCAGAGGGAATCATCGATTATTACAGTGAAGCCACTGTATGCACAGAAATATCAAGGACCAAGGCACCAACAGTATCTACACAATGTGAGTTGGTAGATTTCTGCACTAGATCTCATGGTGAGAACTAGGCTCCATGTGTTCAGAGAGTGGGCTTCCAGGAAAAGGTAGGCTATGAAAGAGAGTTGAAAGGGTGGAGGTGTGGGTGCAGAAAGAGGAAGGCATTTCTGGAGAGGACGTAGCTGGGGCCAACATCTCTGGCTGTAGGTAATCAACCAACTAGTGGAGACTATTTCTAGTTATCTGATCATAAAGCAAAAAGGGCACGTGTTGCCTCATCACTGGTTTCATCTCACATTACACACACCCTTGGGCTCTGGAAGATCTGGGGCTATGTTCATTTTCAGAGTTAAGACATATATGGCCCTTCCAAAGATAAGATCAACCTACCACTTCATATCAGTCTGCCTGCCTTGTAGTCGTGTCTCATGCCATGGCCAAATACAGAGGAGGAGATGCTCACTAAGACCAAAATCCGAGCTAGGTGTAGTGGTGCTGGCCTATCATCCCAGTATTTGGGAGGTGGAGGCAGGAGGATTAGGTGCTCAAGATCAGAGTCTGCAGTAACAGCTGCAGATTGAAACATTTTATACTCTAAGATTCTGAAAAAACTTTTCTTTCAGAACTGTGGGCAGTCCATCAATTTTCAGTTATAATGAGGTTATTCTTGTAGTTTCTAACCTGGGACTCTGATTCTCCTTGAGTGGCACTGCACAGAGTTATGGGACAGTGAAATGACTTAAGAGTGAGACCACAGAGCTGTAAACCTCAGCAGTCCAGTGAATGAGGTGAACAGTATGGGAGCCAGGCAGGAATCCAGGTACCTGCAAGATTGCTATGGAGCTGGGATAAAGTCCTGCTATTCCCTGAACTCGGTTTCCCCTATAAAATGAGGTCTCCACTGCCTCTCAAGCCTGGGCCTCACACTCTTTGACACTTGCTGCATCAGAAGCCATGGACTTCATGAAGATCTCACCTAATCAATAACGGTGCACATTCTTTTTATAGGAACTCATGGTTTAGGTGAGGAAACTGAGGCACAGAACAACCCAGACATTTTTCCAAGATCAGAAAGGCAGTAAGCAATAGAGCCAAGGTTTGTACCCAGAGGTCTGCTGTATGCTTCATGGAAAGGCGTATGGAGCTGGCATCCTCTGGTCAGGCCTGTCTTCAGAGGGGAAGCCTAGCACCAATCCACTAGGACAAAACCCCAGAGGTTTCATTCTAAATACATGTGTGATTTTTCTTGGGGAGACATAAAGAAATATATATTTGCCCCATGTAGTAAGGGAATCAATAGACCAAAGAAACAACTGTCCGCAAGTGCAGCTTGATAAACCAGTGAGTTTACTGGAGTTACATAAAGGATCAGCATCACAGAAAAGTTCCACCCCTAGTGGAAAAAAGCTGCACCTTCCCTTTAACCTTCTACCTCCTATATGCTTAAATAGTCAAACACCCAACCCTCAGGACCACAGCAGCTTGGGGCAGAAGGAAGCAGTAACTGGAATCTCTGGTGAGGGTCTTGTGACTCTTCCTTCCTTTCCTGTGGGATGTTAATGACCTCACCACCATTACCATGGACCTAGCAACCACTGGGCTGCTCTGCTTGTTTCATTGCCCTGGCTGTGAGCTACAGTCTTCTATAGGCCACCACAGTGGCTCTGCTTTGCCACAGCAATGATCATGTCATGCCTGGATGACACAGCTACACTGCAACACAAGTACCAGAAAGTGGGCAGGGCCTTTAATGAAAGCCTGTGGCTGTCTGAGGAAACAGCTAGAGCTATACAGGGCTGGTGAGCGTTGTCCGCCTGGCTGGAATGCTGCTTGGTGTGCATGAGGAAGGACCTACAGGTTGTCCAGAAGCACCTTAGCCAGTATTCCAGTACAGCTACAGGTTGGGGTTCCCAGGCTGTATCCCTCCTGATCAAGGTATCTTTCTGCTCCAGGAAATACCACTACTTGTGTCAGTTCAGATGTCAGTCCTCAGTTTCCCTTTGGGCACTGAGCTCACCCTCAAAATATAGTGGACTGAGCTCACTAACCAGGGTTGTTTCCCACCAGCGTTCCTTGAGCATGTAGCCCCAACTGGCCTCCAGGGGGCAGTTACCCCTATTTGAAGTTCCATCAAAAACAACTCTTCCTCCCTGTCTCCTGAGAGTCCCTGGAACAAAATGTTGCAGTGGATGGTCTAGATAGTTGCAGTCAGCTAGTCAGGGTTGGGATTGTGTTCCTCAGCACAAGCATGACTGGACAGGGAGGACTGGCTGAGCACGCCTGGGCCCCAGACCTTCCAAGGCCCTTTGTGTGTGTGTGTGTGTGTGTGTGTGTGTGTGTGTGAAACACCTGCTTGGCTTGAACTGGGACCCTTCCAGCCAAAGGGCCAAACTAAGCTAAGCCCTCCCAGGCCAGGCCTACTGAGGAGCTGAGAAGTAACAGGGCAGGTGGTCCTGAATCACCACCATTGACTTGATATTTGGTCCCAACTACAAGTGTACTGACATAAAAAACCCAGAAGGCATAAGGCCTTCGTGGATGACTGCCAGTATTTGTACAGGGCTTGGGAGCTCAGTGCCCAACCAGACCCTCCATCCACCCTGGTGCATTCACCATGGGTCTGCTGGTGCCCATGGCTTAAGTACCCCTTCTTCAGAGAGCAGACCCCTGGCTGGGGACTGTACACCCAGGCCTTAGGCAACAGCCAACAGGTAAGGGCACAAAGCCCTGTCCCCATGATGAGCAAGACTGAGCCAGTGGAGGCTGATTTCCAAATAAGAACACAACCTGTGTTCCACTCCTGAGAGCCTCCTGCAGGCCTTTGGGAGGTGATCATGGCTCCATCCTCATGTAGAGGATCAGTGCCCTTTTAAAAGAGACCCTGGAATCTCCCACATCTCTTCCCCCTGCCAAGAAGTGATAGGCCACCCTTGAGGCAGCAGGACCTCACTAGACACTGAATCTGCTGGTACCTCCATTACCTCAATCTTTAGCTTTTCTTGTTGTCTCTAACCCACCCATCTGCAGTGTCCTGCTATAGTAGCCAGAACAGACCAAGACAAGCACTTCCCAATAAGTAGCTTGCACAGGAATCTCCTCACCAGGCTGTCTTCCCAGACAATCTGATTTGCAGGTCTATGGCTATCCATGGCTGCCCTTCACTGGGACAAGGCCAGTGTTTCTCACTTGAGGACAGGGTCTGCAATAAACAATGTCTTCCTGATTGTCATATATATATGTATATATATATAATTTATTATTTTTATTTCATGTGTACATGTGTATTGCCTGCATGTAGGTAAGTGCACCCATGTCATGCAATGCCCTCGGAGGACAGAAGAGGTTGTCAGATCCCCTGGAACTGGAGTTACAGGCAGTTGTTAGCTGCCATGTGGGTGCTGGGATTCAAACCCAGGTCTTCTTCAAGATCAGTGCTCTTAACCATTGAGGCATCTCTCCAGCCCCTGATTGTCTCTTTTAATCACCAACCCTTGACATAATCAACATTAGCAGGGGCAGATCTGTTGTCCTGAAAGTGCTGAGCTACATTGGGTCATTCCTGGCTACAAGAGCCCGTTTTCAATGTCGCTTCACATTGCAGGCTGGGCCAGTAGTGGGATCCATCAAGGGGAGAGACCAAGGCTCAGAGAAGTAAAGTGTCTCGGCCAAGGTCACGCAACTCAGGTAAAGTGGTGGGAAGACTAGCTTGGGTTTATTTGTAGAACTGCTGTGCCTCCATCCCTCTCTTCCATCTGTAGCCCACTGTGTTTGTTCTATCCTGTTCAGTCCCCTGCTCAGCATCATCTGCCCAGACAGTAAAGTCTTGTCCTAAGCTTGGCATTCAAAGCCTTCCCCAGGAATTAGTTCTGGTCTGGTCTTTGCCCCACCCCTTTTGTCCTGGCAAGAGGGTCCCCAGCCCTTATACAGCATCCTTACCCTCAATCTGGTCATTCTTCTGCCGCTCTCCTCAAAGCCTACAAGTATAATACAGTGTCTGGGAGTCACTGCAGGGCTGGCTCAGTCCCTGTCCTCTTCACGTCATGCTAAGACATACACAGAGGCAGGCCCCAGTCACTAAGGCTCAGGTAATGGGTCCTGTGTACTATATGCTGGCAGGTTCAAGTCTTGGCAGACAGACATGAACTAAACTAGGATACAGACTGTCACTATTGAGGCCTCACCCCAGAAAGAACCTCAGAGAACTAGAGGGAGACATTGTGTAGCCCCAGGACACCATGTAGATTCCTCAGAGGCTAGCAGGGCCCCCAGTGGAGGTGGGAGCAGGCTCAAAGATGTCCTGTTCGGCAGTTTGGATGAACTTGCTTGGACTGCTTTTCCCACATAAACGTATATCTGGTTGTGTTTTACGAAATGGCAGGGTACATTCTGAGAAATGTGTCATTGCAGAGTTTGTCCTTGTGTGAAAACCATAGAGGGCACACACACACACACACGCACGCACGCACGCACACACACACCCCTAGATGGTGTGGGCCCTCTTCATAGAACCTAGTGAGGTAGTAAAGGATGGAGAGCTGTGCTGTGCTGCATGATTTCGTTGCTATTTTTATATGACTGATGGTGCTATGATATCACTAGGTGATGGAAATTGTTTAGTTTCATTAGAGTCTTCTTTCTTGATTCTTTGAGACAGAGTATCATTATGTAGCACTGGCTGGCCTGGAACTTGCTATACAGACCAGGTTGGCCTTGAACTCACAGAGTTCTGCCCGCCTCTGCCTCCTCAGTGCTGAGATCTAAGGTGTGTACCACCACACTTGGCTTTATAGGGTCATCATCTTACATAAGGGTACCATTGATGGAGATGTTACACAGCACATGGCTGTCACTCAGCTGTGTCACCTGACACTCCCCAGTGCCCAGCATCTTGCTCTGAGACAGGTTTCTCTGTAGGTCTCTCAGGTGGAGCCTCATTTCACCTGCTGACCCCATTATAATCTCCTCACCAGTCTGGATTGGACGTCGGGGCTTCTTCACAATCAGTTGTTCATTGTCACGGCCGTGTGGGACATCTTTGCATGGTGATCTCCTTTGTGTGTTTCTTTCCCTTTTTCTTTTTTCCCTCCCTCCTTCCCTCCCTCCCTTCCCTTCCCTCACACTCTCCCTCCCTCCCTCCCTTCCCTCCCTTCCTCCCTCCCTCCCTTTCTTCTTTCATTTTTTTTTTTTTTGTCTTTTTGAGAAAGGGCTTCCCTGTAGCCCCAGCTGTCCTGGAACTCACTACGTATGTAGACCAGGCTGGCCTTGAACTCACAGAGATCGGCCTGCCTCTGCCTCCCAAGTGCTGGGATTAAAGGCGTGTGCCACAACGCCCAGCTCTTTCATTTTTTCTGAAATGAGATCTTATTATGGATCTCAGACTAGCATCAAACTCTTGATTCTCTGACCTTGGCTAGATCTGAGGGCTGGTGTCACAGGCCTATGTCACCACACCCAGCTCTCATCTATCTCTCTGATGTAGACCTCTTGACGTGGAATTGCTGGGAACATCCTAGAAGATTCCATCAGATCGTTCCCAGTGCCCGGTGTGGATGTGGGAACCTATTTGTTACAGCCTCTGCCTGCTGAATGTCAACAAGCTTCTGTCTTTGCAGGGCTGTGCTACCACACACTGAAAATTTCACTTCATTTCTTTAGTGAGAGTGGAAGCTGGGAGACAGACTCTGGCCATTTTGTATCCATTGGAAGACTGTGCTTTCCTGTTTTGTTTTTCCTTTCTCCTGTTGATCGCCTTCCACCTCCAGATCCTACCTGAGTCAACAAAGAAGAATGTAAGCTGGTTCAGTCCACACAGATAGGGATGTTACAGTGTGGCCTCTGGCCCCTGGGTGGTAGGAGCATCCATTGTGGGAAAGGCCCTAGTGGAATCCAGCCTACTGACTCCCTGACATAGACTTTCAGTGTGCAAGAGAGCCTGAGGCTGGGACAGAGGGAAACAGAGGAACGTCAGAGCAGGCAGCCTTGCCAGGTCAAGAGGCCATGCAGGCTTCAGAAGTACAACTGTCCCTAACAATCCTGGATCATCTTTCCATCCCAACCCTCTAAGAAACATACAGCTGTGCTGAATCACATTTGTTCACAGTGGCTAAGAAACTGCTGGGACTGGCCAACTCTTCAGATTTCAGACCTGATGGCTGGGATCCCAGGACCAGGACAGGCCCATACACTTGCTGTGCCTTAGCCCCTCCCATGTCTACATTAGATTGGAGACTTTCTCTATTCTAGTTGCTAGAGACAGAAATTCAATCTCAAATAGTGTAGGCAACAAAGGGAATTTACTAATTCAGATAAAAGTTGGACATTGGAGGTAAAACAGCCCACAAGCTGTAGTACAGGGCTTCATCTGTGCTCCCTGGAGACCAGGCACACCTTGTGGGCATAGTAAGGGTGTGGTTTTTTTTTAAAGATTTATTCATTTTTATTATATGTGAATGAGTATTTTGTCTCATGTATGTATATGCACTACATGCATGACTAGTGCCTGCAGAGGCCAGAAGAAGGCATCAGATTCCCTGTAACAGGAGTTAAGGCAGTTGTGAGCTGCCATGTAGATGCTGGGACCCAAACCTGGGTCCTCTGCAAGAGCAGCGAATTCTCTTAACTACTGAGCCATCTCTCCAGACCCTACAGTGAAGGTGTTTTTAACTCTGTACCACTGGGGCCAGCAAGGCTAACAACCTTCCTGGAGTAAACCCTGATGATAAACTAGTGGGACTTTGTTGGTCTTTTATATTCTTGAAAGGTTTCTTAGACTGGACTGTCCCCCTCCAGAGCCAGCCATAGGAAGACATGTGTAGATCCAGCTAACAGCAACAGACTGCACTCAGACACAGACACCTCACTGTTCTGCATGTACACAAGACTACCACTGTGAGAGCCCAGGGAAACCACCAAGGGACCCTGAGTCTCCTTATCCCAGGGTCTGCTGCATGGGAAGAGAAATGGCTGAGATGTGGTGGCTGTACTTTGGCCTGTCCAGAAGCTGGGAGAAAAACAGAGTGTCAGATCCCTGGCGGTCAGGAGGACCAGGAAGACAAGTTGATGGGAATATGGGAGCCATGACTTCAGATTTGACCATGTCCAGACCTAGGCATCCAATTCCAAATCCATGATGCCTAGGGCTGGCTCACAGAGGACAGACAAGGCTTTAGAGAGATCTGTGAAGGGGGGAAGAGGTCCCATAGGATAAGACCCTGGAAGAGACACTGAGGAGTCTATGGAATTAGTGGATAGAGGAGTTGGTGCCCATAGAGAGGTTGAGAAGGGAGTCAGAAGGGCCAGAGGGGAATTGGGATAGTCAATATCAGACTCACTCCAACCCTAAGACCAGTAGGGCTAGTGGGAAGAGATCAGGCTGTTAAGAGGACCACACTATAGTAATGCTGGTCAGCTGAAGGCTTGTAAGCTGGCAGGCCCAGAAAGGCAGGTGAGATCCATCACTGAGGAAGTTGTGAGTTATACACCTCACTCCTGAGTACGTGCTAAAGTGACCATGGCACCTCATAGCCACTGTCTGTCCTAGGACCCTCCCAGGGTCCTAGGCTGTTCCCTCTAGCACCAAAGCACAGCCCAGGTCCAGTTCTGAAGTTGCAGAGACACGGAGTCAGATCCTACCTCCGTATTTGCAGGTTCCAAGAAAGTCACTTAGGTCCAAGCCTCAGTTTCCTCACCTGTAAATGGACGAAGAGACAATGCCAACCCACAAAGGCGCTTATGAAATTAAAGGAGGTAGCAGGATGGCAGTGCCTGGGGAGCTACTACTGTGACTGCTGGTGGGGTTGGGGCTTCCCAGAGTGGGACACCCTTGCACAGAGAGACAAAACAGAGAGCCTTGGAAGGGCACCCTGAACTTTGTCCAGCAAAATTCAGGCATAACCATCATTGAGAAAAGCCTACCACTGGATATGCCTGTGCCTTAGAAGCTGAGGATGCTGGCTTGGGGAGGGCATCATTTCTGCATCCTCTTGGGTGTTCTCTACTATGGTTTAACATGGAGGTCCCATCCCAGAACTCATGCTGAACCTGAATCCTCAGTACAAGAGTTGGCTGACTTGAGGAATGGGGTAGCATTCCTGCAAAAAGGCCCCAGGCCAAAGGGACACTCTTTTGTCCTACTGTCTCCCACCAGGCAAGATTCAACAAAAGACCATCACAGAAGCAGTGTGGCTACTTCAGACACTATGTTGGAGCCTTGATCTTGGACTTCCAGCTCCCAAAACTATGAGTTGTAAATTTCTTGTTCTTTATAAACTATTCTAGGCTCAGGTATTTTGTATTAGTGACAGTCTCAAACACTGGTTTCATGTTGACATTTCGGAATCATGTTGTGGCCTCCATCATGAGAAACATTAAAAAACCATCAGGAAGAACAGTAAGGACAGAGGGAGAGGGAAGAAACTTGCACAGAGGGAGGGGTAGAGGAGAGAGCAGAGGGACTGGATGGTTGGCTTTTGATCTCTGAGTTTTCTGGTTTGTTTATGCAGACAGTACTTGAATGGTTGTGAGAAAATACGTCAGCCCCGCCTGCTTCTGCTTTGCTGTTCTCTTTAATTTATGTGTTGCTGAGATTAAAGATGAGTTTTCAAGCCACCCTGTCGGACCCCTGCTTTGGGTCCCTATAGAGAGTCTCAGGAACCTAGTGATGGCCACAGGGAGGGGTGTCTTCCTTCATGCTGATAGACACAGGGCATGGGCCTTTCTGCTGCAGGGAGTCCTAGCCTCCTGGAAAGCTGTTGTGTAACTTTCAAAGGATACATGACAAGCATCTACTAACCCAAGATAAAGCACCGACTACAGATCAAAGAAATGATGCCATTCAAGTCTAGTTATTGAGATTACTTACAGGAGACTAAGTGAGGGGCTGCTTACAGGACCATAGTGATTCAAATGCAGCTGTATCACTGAGAAGCCCAGTTCAACATGGATGGCAAGCCCTGAATGCTGCATCCCTGGAGTTCCCTGCACAAGTTCCAGGTAGTTCCTCACCCCAACAACTGTTACTGATTATATAACCATGGGGAGGGCTTTATGAATTTTGTGAACTTCCTGAGCTTCCTAAATCTGGCAAGTTGCATGAGTTTCCCTTCCCTGCTCTAGGAGAGACCATTTCAATTCAGACGAAATGGATCCCAGGATTGAGGTCTCCTCTGTAGCTGATCCTGCTGACACCCTAGTGAGATACCAGAAGTAGATGTCCCCATCCTTGTCCTGGTCTGGTGTCTATGTTTGTTCATGGCATTGCCATTATTGGCTGACAGTGGCTCCATTCTACACAATGGTCTCAGTACGTAAGTGCTCTATCTGCCTTGAGACCCAGGGAGGCCTAAGCCTGCTGCTCATCACTCAGCAGTGCAAATCTATGAGAGCAAATGTGTGCTACAAGATTCAGCCTAACAGGACTTAGTTCTTCCACCCCCCCCTTCTCTTCCTCCTCTTCTCAGCTGTTCAGTCTCTTTCAACCACCTTCCTTACCTGAAATGAGGATCAAATACCTGCTGCAGGCATACAGCCCTCTGCTGGTCCCTGCATTGCCAGTCTACGTTACCCCAGTGTTAGCCTTTGCTCATTGTTACCATCCATAGGAAAGTAGTTACGATGCAGTAAGACATGCTATCCCCCGAAGATGAGCTTGACATAGACAGTGGAGGGGACTCTGGAGAATGTGCCTGAGCTGGGCTGAGAAGTCATGCTGTGAGGTGGATGGATTCCTGGTGTCTAAGCTTCATCTGTTCTTTCTGTGTATCCAGACCATCTGAGCTTCAGGTCAGGAAGTTGGGGTAACCCAGAAACATGCTATGGTAGGCTCATGCTCTGGGTGTAGAAAGGCAAGTTCCCATAGGTAGACCAAATGGCTGAGAGAGGCCCTGGGGCCCTGGGGCCCTGGCTTCCCCTGGGCCACAGAGTGCCCCAAGAAGAGCCCTCTGCTCACATCTGCTCAAGGGGGAGAACCCCCCTTGTCCCAGAGAGTGAACCCTGGAAAGCGTCAGAGAGGCTGTAACCCGGACCCAGACACTAGAAACAGAATGTCTGCTATCCACCAAGAGAACTGGGAAGGACACAGATTGGGCACCCACCTGGTTGGAGGTATGGAGGGTGCAGGGTTGAACCACAGCGCACTCAGATGGGATCGTGCTATACTTAGCTCACTGCTGTACCCTGATGCTTGGCACAAGCTGGGTACCATGGCAGTTGGAGACAGACATCAGGCTGTAGAAAGCATGCGTGCCTGTCTGAACACTGTGTAGTGGAGGCCATGGCCTGCACAGACAGTCACAGTGAAACTGCACTCAACCTCCCTGTCAAGTGGTGGTCTGTGCCATTTAGCAATGAGCAAGGCATTTCCCTTTAGATGGCACCAAACCTGCATTGGAGGGGACTGAGGGGACATTTGTCCACATTGGAAACATATATATGCCTGTCATGACTGGAGAAGAAATACCACTGATATATCATATGTCACTAACACTTTGTCCTACTAGGAGGGCGCCACCTCAGGGAATAATCTGGCCCCTCATGTCAAACACTCTCTGGCACATAACACACACCATTACTCTTTACACTAAGTAACTTTCCATGAACACCTGCCCAGGAACACCTACCATCTTCGCAGCAGGCTGTGAAGATCAGAACTTCCAATCATCATATGTGGCCCTATCTCTGCCCCTGGCCTGGAGTCACTCCATTCATGGAGCATCTGCTGAGTCTCCGTCCCTTGGGGAACTTCAGAGGCCTCTTCCTGGACCACAGCCCAGCCCTACCAAGGCTGGCCTTTGTAGGCAGGGGGTGATTGGGTGCCCCACCCCCTCGCTCGTTACTACCCATCAGGTCATCAGGAAAAAGTCTGAAATCTGTTGTCTGTCGACATCTGTGGTCTGTGTCCCCCAACTCCACCTTTCCTGTTGTTGAGTCTGAGGCTTGTAACCCAATGAGCTTGGATTAATGCTCTCAGGAGGCTTTCACCCCAAGGCTGAAGACCTTGACTTGCTCTTCTGTTTAATGGGCTGACAACACTCAATCCTACCAGCCTTGTGTGCACCAAAATGAGGTGGGAGAAATTTGGTGATTTAAAAATGGTATGAGTTAAGGTAACCATGGGAAGTCACTCCGGATCATTTGTCTCCAAGGGGCCAGTGGTGAGGGAAGCACTCTCTACAGGATGGTTGGCACATGTAAGAGGGATAACCACCGATTCTCTGAGCAGCCCCATGAGACTGGATGAAGCAAAGACTTGGCCCTCCAGCCCTGGGATGCCCAGGCTCTGTTTCCTCAGAAGCATGTAGCCAAGCCACCTGGTGTGGAACCCCTTCTCCTCCCACCCCTCCTCATCTTTCCACAGTGAACTACTCCTCTGGCGCCTGACCAAAGCCTCCTGCTTCCAGCACAAGATTTCTGCCCCAGAGACTGCAGTGGGGCCCAATGCCTCCCTCTCACCTGCAGTCCTCTCCAGGCTGGGCTTGAGGTCCAGGTTCTCACCCAAACCTGGCTTAGTCTCATGTTCAGGCCTCTGTGCAGCAGGGTTCTCTATGTACTGTTGTGGACAGAACACCTTGTCACAGTGCCTGGTGCTTACTAGAGGAGACCTGCACCCAGACCTTCCAGCTAAGTGAGGAAGCCCACCCTTCTTCCTGCTCCAGAGTCCTCGTTCTCAGAGTGGAAATGGGATCTCTAGACAGAGGTCAGGACCTCTCCAGACTGTCTTGAAGACTCACAGCGAAGACACCTCGTATATGGGGTGCACCTGGACTCCCACAGGAAAGGAATTTGATGGCAACAGGGCGGAGATGTGTGCCCCACCGGAGGTCAGGGTGCAGGCACCGGAGCTGGGACCGAGGTTATCCTGGGGGCGGTCGAATCGGTAGAATCCGTCACGTGGCCCTGTGTCTCCTTGCTCCTGTGCTGCCAGAAAGCCATGCATTGCCCCTTTAAGAAGGGGTCCCGCGCCCCGTCTCCGACAGCGCGAAGCCCTTAAGGGCGACAAGGACCGACGCGGCGCAGCTGTTACCCGGAGGAGGAGGGACAGGGCTGGGCGGGGTCTGCAGAACGGGCTGGGCGGGGGCGGTAACTAAAAGGAGGGGGCGGACAGGGCTAGGGTCTGCCTGGAGGCGGGGCGGGGTCTCCGAAACCAGCCAGGCGAAGGGCGGGATCTTAGAGGTAGAGGTGGGGCGGCGTCCACAGCACCGGCTGAGCCGGGGGCGGTGGGCAGAGGCTCTGGCACCCAGCTGACTCTGGCCCACTCCGGCAGCGGAGACGCTCGCGGACGGCACGGGTACTATGGGCTCCTGCACCGGCCGCTGCACGCTCCTTGCGCTCTGCACTCTGCAGCTGGTGAGTCTGGGTGTTCTGCGTGGTTCCCCGGATCCGCACCAGCCTGGGAGGCCCCCGGGATGACGGCTCGACCCGGCTGCAATGCTCCGCTGCCGGACTTGCGAGGGGAGCCGGCACTGTGTCCGACCCGGCTGCGCCCAGCTGTTTACGCGGGGGCACGGCGTCCCGGCCGGCGCGGACAGGTGCGGACGACCTTTTGGGAGCCTCTCGGAACAAAAGCCTTCGGGTGGGGCGCCCTTGGGGGACGCGCTCAACAAGTCGGGTGTACGTGGTCGCGGGGATGCTGCTGCGTCCTGTGCCCGCGCGCTCTGAAGACTCGTGTGTGCACGTGTTACCGAGGCGGCACCGGGGACGGAGCCAGCAGCCGGTTCAGTGTCTGAGTGTGGACACTAGAGTCGCGTGTGTTGGAGAGTGGAAACGCCTGGCTCGCCCCGCGTGTGCACAGTGCCTATTCTCCCCATTCTCCCTCGCTTGGAGAGCGCGGGGGGCTCTCCCGGTGCCTTAAGGATGAGCCATCAGCCCCCCGGATGCCGTCTTGTCAGAGAACTCGAGCGACCCCGGGCAACTTTCCAGCCCTCCTAGAGTCTGGAGCTCCTGGGATGCCTGGAATGT
This sequence comes from Nannospalax galili, assembly GCF_000622305.1. NCBI lineage: Eukaryota > Metazoa > Chordata > Mammalia > Rodentia > Spalacidae > Nannospalax > Nannospalax galili. Next base: position 2,540,198 of record NW_008346900.1, on the reverse strand, counting down.
GGGCTCTGGGGCTGCTAGAAGAAGGGGCTAAACAAAGGTCGCTAGGGAAGCTCCTTTGCGTACATGCTAATGAGTCCTGGGGCTTTGGCCTTAAAAAGGAAATGTTGCTTTGTTGTTGCTAGGCTGGGTGTGGGCCTGGGCCCAGCTGGACCTGATGCCTCTTCTGCCTGCTGAAGCTGGAGGTCCCTGAGGAAGAGGTTGTTTCTAAAAAGCTTTAAGGCATTTTGGCCTCCTGTCCTCCTAGTAGGGCAGGTCTTGTGTTGCACCTCCAAGGGGCTGCCAGTCAGGGTGTGGGGCTGTAGGGAGGTGAGTGGTCTGCAGGGCTCTGCTGGACAGGTCAGTCTAGGGAGAACTGCCTGCAGCCTTAGAGCAGTCCTGAAGTGCTCTCAGGAGGCTCCTGGGAAGGCAGGGACAATCCTGCAGGATGATCAGGTGAAAGACAGGGATGAACTGGCTGACTCAATTTAGAGGTCTGACCAGTGTGGCAATCAGAAAGCACAGTCACTTTGGGGGACAGTAAGTTTGGTTTCCTTGCACTGGATCTGGTGTGACAGTGTTCTCTGGCAACATGTGGCTGAGAGAAGCAGGTGCTCCTGTCACCCCCAGTTCAGGGATGAGGTCCTGAGGTGCAAGGGGATAAGATCAGATCCTTTTACCTGTTTGACCTCTCCTGTATACAGGTGCAGGTCTGGGGCAAACCATTGGAAATTTGGTTTCAAATGAGAGGAGAGGATCAAGATGTGGTGGCACACACCTGTAAAGTCAGCACTCAAGAGGCAGAGGCAGGCAGGTCTTTGTGAGTTTGTGGCTGGAGTGGTCTACATAACAAGTTTCAGGCCAGCCAAGGCTGCATAGTGAGACACTATCTCAAATTTAAAGAAAGAGAGAGGGGAGAAGGGGAGAGGAGAGAGGATCATCTTGGTTCTAGGGACTCAAGGCTTCCCTGGGATGAGAGCCCCTCAAAGGGCCCCTCAAAGACTCAGTCTCAGCCAAGGCAAACTCCAGGGACTTTGCAGAGCTACACTGCATCCTGTACCCTCGGCATGTCTAGCAAGGCCGCAGCTGAAATGCCCCCAGGGAGCTGTCAAGGGCCTTTTGTCCTGCCAGGCTGGCAGTTGGGGGCTGTCTGACCTCCTCTGCTGCTGAGAGGAACAGGCCTAATGCCACCCATTGCCCTGGTCTCTAGTATGGGTGGGGGGCAGAGGAAACTGGGAAAAGGGTGGGGGTCCTGAAGCTTGTTTGCTTTTCTTTCTTTCTTTTCTTTCTTTTTTTTTTTTTTTTTGACAAGCGTGAGAGTTTTCTAGTTACCAAGTTACAGGACAAAGGACCCAAGCAACTCTCCCCAAAGAACAGCATGAACTTTGTCGGCTCTGAGCCAGCACTATGCTGAGACTGTTCCCAGACCTCACTGTGCTGGGATGACAAGCTGGGGGAGCTGGGGAGCTGGGGCCCACGAAGGGGTCTGGGACTGGATCCTACAGGTCCACCAGCTCTAAATTGCCCATCTCTATATAGTGGGAGATTCATCTCCTTGAATGTGGCCACAGAGCCTCTGGATGCCTTGGCACATAAATGAGAGGACCCAGCATAGCCACTTCTCTAACCTCTGTAGGGTTTCCGTTTCTGACACCACCAGGGGGTTGCTTCTCAGACTGAGGTCCTAGAGCAGACATGTACAGCTGATCCAGCCCCCCAGCCAGGGCCTCACAAGACAGTGTCTTGGGTTTTGGAGTAGGTCAAGTGGTCCATGTTCACCTACCCTCTCTTTTCCTCCCTGAGTGGGGTGAAGGCCAGTAAGAATTAGTAATGCATGGAGAGACTAGCCTCTAAACTCAGGTGTTTTTTTTTTTTTGTTTGTTTGTTTGTTTTTTTGGCCCAAAATTTGTGGTTCTATTGCAGGCCTCCTTCATTGGGGGCCTATTGGGATGGGGACAGCTGGGCTCTGATGCTTGAGATCCATTCTGGGCCAGGCATTGTGATGGTATCTGTAGAAAGACTGTGCCTTTTTCAGTCAATGCCTCTAACAGTTTGATATGAAGCAAGTCAACACTGTGTGACTCCTCAGGGCAGGTGCATTTTGGAGGTGGGGGAATACCACCACTACCTGTCTGGGCCCAGAGTAAGACATGCTGGCTGCCTTTGGACATGCAGGGGCAGAGACCCCAAGTCCTGTTTAAAGGAAGGGCGTTCTTGTTCCACAAGATGAGAGAATGAACCAGGACCTGTGTTAGTGGATACAGGGAGGAGGAATAGAGGTCAATGAGCAGGGCCTTGATCACCTGAGTGAGGGAGGGGCTTGATGGAACATGCCTCTCCTCATCAGGTTGGGTAGCAGGCCTCCCCATGCATAGCCGAAAGCAGGCTGGGGATGGGATCCATAAGCAGTTCCCATCCTGAACACACAACCAGGCCTCTGCCACCATCTGTCCTGTGAGGTTGGGGTGGACAGCTGAGCTGTGGTGCCTTGCTAAGGCGGGGGGGGGGGGGGGGCAGAATCCTTACTGTCAGCAGGTCTGTAGGAGCCTGTCCCTTCTGATACAGCAGGAGCAGTAGGAAGAAGTGCCCAGCCAGGGCCTTTCTTGGAAGACATTATGAATGACAGTCTGGAAGGCCCTAAGTGCTCTTCCCAACAGGTGTGTGTACAGTAGCACTAAGACTTCAACAGTGACCTAGGGATGCAGCTCAGTGGACAAGTGTTTGCCTAGCATGTGTGAGACCCTAGGTTTGATTTCAGCATTGGAAACACACACACACTCACGCATGCACACACTTATGGCTTGGATGGGTTGGAAATGTCCCATTCCTTCTGTTTTTTGTTTCCACTGATACTTAGAGGCGGTCAAAAATGGCTTGCTTCAGAGCTGTGTTACTGCTCTGTTTGTTGCCTTCTGTGGCCCTTCTAAGAAGCTAGGGGTTGGAGAGGGCTGGCAGGATAAGGACCCGCAGTACCAGGGTGCCCCATGGTGGCCTCTTCATCACTCTAACACAACACTGAACTGAAGCTTAGAATCTGGACATTGCTTGGGACACAGATCCAGACTCCAACAGCTCTGAGGGACTCTAACAGAGGAAGCGGAGAGAGGCAGTCTTTTCCAAGGTGGGCAGGAGTCAGACCACCGGAAGTCCTCAATAGGATCGCTGGAGCTGTTGTTTCCCTGGGGTCACAGCTGCTCTGTGGTCCCCCTTGTGGTGCAAGGTACTGCCTAAGCAGTGGGCAGACAGCATGTGGGAGGGGTGGCATGGTGGCCTGTACAAATGTTGTGTTGGTGGGCGTCCGTCATTCCTCAAGTTCTTGGTGACCTCGATTCTCTGTGCTTCACTCATACTCTGTATCAAGAACACTGGGGGAGACGGGAAGAGGTGCAGCGAGAGGGGGTTGTCAGTGACCCAGATAGCCAAGGACAGACAGGATGATATAGATACCTTCTCAGATCAGCAGGAAAGAAGAGGCCCTGCCTCACAGGCAGACCCTGGTCAGGAGACCTGGAGAGACAGGAGGCATTGGTCAGGGCCATTCAATAGGACACTGGGCTGGGGCAGCTTATGAGGGTCCCAGAGAGTGAGTGCTGAGCATAGATAACAGAGGGAGAAGTTGAAGGGTCTAGCCTGGCTGATACCTCAGGTAGATGGTGCTGGGGTTGTTGGACATGGGGGCTGCAGAGGAATGGGGTGCTGACTGGCCCCCCAGCCATGGGCTGAGGCCTTAGCTCAACCTGACCTTTGAGAACTTATCTTGCAAGGGCTCTGGGTGAAGGCCAGGCAGGGCTAAGACCCTGCCTTGGAGGCTTGGGCTACTCCCTGGGAAGGGCCTCCAGCACCCATTCCCCTTCTGTGGACAGGAAAGTGGCGTGCTGGGTGAGAGCCCCTTCCCCCACTTCAGACCATGGTTGGCAGTTCTGGTGTTGCTGAGTACCCTACCCCCTCCCCTGGATCAAGCTTGCTGAGTTCCAGTGACCCCACATTCCAGGCCCAGAGCCACCAGGGTGTGTCTGAGCTGGAGGAGGGGCAGGTCTTGAAGGAATTTGGCAGATCACAAAAAAGAATCTCCCTCAAAAAAAGTTACAAAAACACCCCCATGAGACAGTAAGTCTGGAAATAGCAGGGCAAGAAGTGCTGTCTTGCTGCTGACACAGCCTGTCATTTGGCTTCTCCCTGCCTGCCTCTGCACATAGGCACACATGCATGCATTCCTGCATGTACATGTGGCACACTTTGCCCTATATTTTATACAGATTCGGGAACCACGGTGGCCCAATCTGCCTGCAGCCCAGGCATTCTCTGGTTCCTTCTGAGGACAGAAAATTAATGAACAAATAACACAGACTGGAACCTCAGGATTCAGAGAGCCATTGGGATGGATCCTGAGGGGCTGTTTCTGTATGAGAAGTCCAGACAGCCTGGAGATATGGGGCCTTATATGTCTTACCTGCTGTGTGCAGCCCTGGGCCTGACCCAAAGCAGGAGGTACTACAGTGCAGGCCCTGGCCCAACATCTGCTGGTCCTGCAGGGACATACCTTCTGTGGGAGGAGAGAGGCCTGGGACCCTTTTGGGCAGCCACAGAGATTCTCCCAGATCCAGGCTGAGAACCTAAGAGGCCTGGACCATCTCTAGAAGGGGGCGCAGAGGGCACAGTCCTTGCTCAAGCCTTCTGTGGCTTCCTAGTCTCACCACAGTGGCTTTTACCTCAGCCATCCATTTCAAATAGGGTATTCAGTGAGTATCGGCATTTGTTGACTAACGTCTGAGCTCTAGCACCTTCTAGGGCAGCTAACATGGCTGTCCTGAGGCTGTCTTGCTGGTTTGTGAACCACTGTCTTTTCCATCTCGGGTCTAATCAGACCCACTTGCAGCTCCTGGGATGATCCTGCCTTCCCTGTTCCTGATCCTGCTTTTCTCTGGTGACCATGGGGTATACACTGGCTCTGGTGGTCCAAAGTACAGGGAATACAGGGAGGTACAGGGAGCCAGGGCTTTGTGACCTCCTTAGGTCTTCTTACCTTCCACACAAGTGGAAGCAGTTTATATTTGAAATAGGAGTTTTTAAAGGTAGTGCTCACCCATGCTTAGAAGGGTCAAATAACAGTGGAACCCGGGTGAGTATAACCTTCAAAGCCCTGCCCCTAGTGACCCACTTGCAACCACTAGGTTCCATCTATGAAGAGGTCCACAGCGTCCTAAAATAATGCCACCAGCTAGGGAACAGACATTATAACATGAGGCTGTGGGGGACTTTCAGATTCATCCCTAACACTTTGGTCACTCACTGTCTCTATCTGAGACATATTCCTGAATCATTAAAAAGTCAGAGTTGGGCTTCTTTCATATGTGTTACTCTTGTATTTCAACACTAAGACTCTAATGCCTTACCATGGGGCTGTAGTGAGGAGACAGTTGTTCCTGAGCTGTCCTTATCTTTGTCACCTGAGACGGGCTACAACTTATGCCATGGACACTGTGGTGGCCACAGCATCTGACATGTCTGTGTAGGGGCCATCACCTGTGAGCACCTGCTGTCTACACTGCACAGGCCAAGCACCCAGCTGTGGCCAGCCCACATCCATTGTCAGATAAGGACTAGCCAGTCCTCACCTCATGTGAGTCCTCCAGAAACTCAGAGAGGCACTGGGCCCAGCCAGCTGTGTATTCCCCACCCCTGGCTCTTCTCTACAGGCAGCACCCTAACCAACCTTGGAAGGATTCTTGGCATGTTCCAGTGAGAAGAGTATCTTGGCTTAGGTACTGATTCCCAGTTCCGCAGCGATGAGTAGTACCAAAGCAGGCAAATGATTCCAAATAAAACAATAAGCAAAGGCCTTGCAGAGCCTTCTGTGCATCCCTGCCATGTGAGGAACATCAGCGAATGAAAAGGTGGGAGCCATCGGCCCGGTTGAATGTGTCTGTCCATTGAGGGTTAATGAAGGCTTATCCCCTTCCTCAGCAGATGCAGCCCACCTGGCCCGACTAGGAGATGGAAGTTTGGCCAAGCGGTTCTCTGTCCACTCCATGAAAGGCCAGAAGCTGAGAGAAGGTCCTTGAGAATATATAGACATGAAGTTTGCCATTAGGAACTGCTCCAACCTCCATGTCTGTCGTGGAGGGGTCCATTTATGTATGTGGAGACATCTCCGGGTGGCCAGCAGCCTTTGTGAAGAGCTGGCATTAGGCATATTTAGAAGCGGTGACCTGGCAAAGCAGATGTTTCCTCTACCAACAGTCACGATCATGAGATGTGGTGGACTCTTTACAGCCAATATGTGTGAGCGCTTTGTGACATGAGAAGACAGTGAACAGTAGTAGTACTTTGTGGCAAGAGGTGGGTTGTCAGGCGTGAGTGCTCTGTGACAGGAGTGGGATAGTGGTCATGTATGCTGTGTAACAGGAGGGGGCAGTGGTCACGTATGCCGTGTAACGAGGGGGCAGTGGTCACGTATGCCGTGTAACGAGGGGGCAGTGGTCACGTATGCCGTGTAACGAGGGGGCAGTGGTCACGTATGCCGTGTAACGAGGGGGCAGTGGTCACGTATGCTGTGTAACAGGAGGGGGCAGTGGTCACGTATGCCATGTAACAGGAGGGGGCAGTGGGTATGAGTGCTGTGGGACAGGAGAGGCACAGTGGGTATGAGTGCTGTTACAGGATGGGGCAGTGCTTTGAGTGTTCCGTGACAGTAGGCAGTGCAATAGGTGTGAATTCTATGTGGCAGGAAACAGAACAGCTAGTGTGAACACTCTAATAGGAGGCAGGACCATGGGGTTGAATGCTCTGCAGCGGGAGGCAGGGTCACAAGATATGGACCATCATGTGTGAGCACTCTGTGATAGGAGGAGAGAGCGGGTATGAGCACTTGGTGGCTACTGTGGGGGCCTTCTTGAACTGATTCCTCTGGGTCATCTGGTGTTGGTGGAAGGTCTGCCCCTGCCTCCTCACTTAGCAGCTCCAGCCAGCCATTGCTCAGGGGACTGCATCAGGGGACTACAGACTCCTATAGCACGTGCTTGTAGCAGGCCTTTTTTTGAGACTTCTTTGGACATAGCTACCACTCCTGGACCTTCCATAGCCACCGGGGCAGTACCAGGGCATGCTCAACTGAAGGTGTTTTCTGGGAGCTGTCATCAGACTTTTTGGAGTCCTATCACACAGTTCCCTAGCAGCGAGGAGGAACCTGGGCAAAGTATTCTGGTTGAAGTCAGTGTCTGTGGCCAGTTGAGCCAGTGATCAAGCTGCTCAGCTTGATTCTGACAGTAAGCTAGGTAGGTGACAGAGTCTGCCTCTCCCCCCAGTTGCTGTCTCAGCTTTGCCTTTTCTTGGTCTCAGCCCATACAGCCCTGTTCAAAGGCCTTCCCCACTGTGGGGAGACTTGTTTCTCCCTCTCATACCAGAGATCACTCTGCCTTGGCTTTTGCAGTGCTGACCTAGCACTGGTACTGGTACACAGGGGCAGAGTGACATCCAGTGAATGTGGTCACAGGCTCAGGTCCACAGTACTGCCCTTCAGCACTGCTTCCCTTGCCCAACCTTTCTACTCTTTCCTGATCACACTTAGGTTATCCTGAACACAGGGACTCTAGGAAAGGTGCTGGAACATGGCAGATTTGGTCATATTTTCTCTTCCTTCAATCCATATCCGCCCATAGGATGGAGCCCAGTGAATGGTGGACAGATGGAGGGATGAGTGAGTGGATGAATGGATGGAAAGAGGAAGGGATGAATGGATGAATGGGGGGATGGATAGATGAACAGAGATGATGGTCGAGTGGATGGATGGTGGATGTTGGATGATGGATGGAAAGCTGGGTCGGTGAAGGAGGGAAAAATGGGTGCATGAATGCTTAGAGTCTTGACTCCTTGAGTCAATCTGTTTCCTCTAAATAAAAAAACATGTTCCTTGCCGGGTGTGGCGGTGCACGCTTTTAATCCCAGCACTCGGGAGGCAGAGGCAGGCAGATCTTTGTGAGTTTGAGGCCAGCCTGTTCTACATAGTGAGTTCCAGGAGAGCTGGGGGCTACAGGGAGACCCTGTCTCAAAAACGACCAAAAAAAAAAAAAACCCAAGAAGAAAAATATGTTCCTTGTGTGTCACCCATTCTTTCCTATCCTAGTTTAGTTTCTAGTGATGTAATAAATAAAACACTGACAAAAATTCAACTTGGAGAGGAAAGGGTTTATTTCATCTTTATGTCTTACATCATCAAGGCAGAAACCTGGAGCAGAAACTGAAGCAGAGACCATGGAGGAATTCTTATTACTGGCCTGCTTCCCCTGGCTTCCTCTGTTACCCTCCTTATACAGCCCAGGCCCACCCACCCAGGGATGGCACTGCCCACAATGGACTGGGTCCTTGTACATCAATTAGAAATCAATAAAGTGTTTCACAGACATGATCTGATGGAGGAAATTCCTCAACTGATGTTCCCTTTTCCCTGTGTCTCTAGTTTGTGTCAAGCTGACAAAAACCAACCAGCACACTTTTCATGGGTGCCCCTGCCTGCCTGCTTGGGGATAGTGTCTTTAGAGCTGCAGGGTCTCATGAGTGTCCCCAGAGTAGAAGTACAGCCAGCCTGCCTGAATTAGAGCCACCTTACCCACCACTGTCCCCAGAGCAGACATTGAAAAGTCACTTGTCAGGGGACAGTGGAACCTTGAAGCCTCCGTATCCAGCACTTTGTGCAGGCTCAGGTGCCATCTGCCACCAGAGCAGCTGGACAGCATTTTGAAAACAGTGTTTTCTATTAATTTCTCCCCAACTAGCCCCTGGTTCAAACAGCCTCCTAGATCCAAATGAGAGGTTGAGAACAAAGGGGAGCCCGGCTCAGGGAGGCACACCCCAGTGGTGATATTTGGGCCCGTCAGACTTGGAGATCTTTGTTAGAAGAGCCAATCCATAGGCACACAATGCCCGTGCAGGGTGACGGCCAACGGGGAGTTTGTAGCTTACCTGGTAGAATTCCTGAAACAAAGGGGGCACTTAGGAGAGAGGCAAGAAGTGGGCGTGGCCCCTGGAGGTCCTCACGACCCACCTGCTTCTAGGTCACTGCTCTGGAGCGTCAGGTGTTTGACTTCCTGGGCTACCAGTGGGCGCCCATCCTGGCCAACTTCATCCACATCATCATGGTCATCCTGGGGCTCTTCGGCACCATCCAGTATCGGCCGCGTTACATCGTGGTGGTGAGTCCGCTGTGTTTGGCTGCCCTGTGTGGGGAAGTGACTAGGTTGGGGACCTCCCACAGCAACATCAGGCCCTACTGTCATGGAAGCCATCTGAACTCTCCAGAAATACCAACCCAGACCCCAGGCTTAGACATTTCTTTTGCCTAGACATACAAAATTCAACTTTGAATGATGTGGCTTTTCTCAGGGATGCCTTTAGAAGGAACTGTATACTTAATACCTTCACTAGCTCATCCCTCCATAGCAAGAGATGTGGGTGCTCTTGTATAGTGGGCCACAGTGGTTTGAACCCCAGAACACCTAGCCCCTGCCTCCCTCCCTCACCATTCTGCATCTGATCTGACTTTGGGGTCCTTCAGCCTATTTGTCAGGTGCACATAAGCAGTCAGTGCAACCAGGTATCGGCAGAGTGCCGGCGTCTGTGCTGCGTGCAGCTCTGTGGGCCACAGACTGATGAATGAAGCCGCTGCAGCCTGCCGTAGCAGCCGCAGAATAATGGTGTCAAGAAAACTGCACTCAGCAAACAGGCAGTTGTTTCAGGGCATTCTTTGGGGGTTGTCTGGGGGTACCCTGTAATTGGGATTTCACTTGTTTTTCACTCACCTTGAACAGCCAGGGCACCTCCAGAGCCAGTTCCTTTGAGTTGACTCGCTCCTTTCCAACAGTATCTTGCTGTGTAGCCCAATCTGACTTCGAACTCACCATCTTCCTCTCTTGCCTCTTAAGTGCTGGGATTACAGGCACACACTAACGAGCTTAGCATCGAGTTCGCTTTTCCTAATGCCCTATGTCCTGGGTACTTGGGTGGCGTAGGAGTCCTGTCACCTTGGTGGCAGCTTGAGGAGGGTGCCTCAGGCTGACACCTGTCCAGTGTGGGCTTAGCGAAACCTTTCCAAGCTAAGCATTGGACTTGCCATGGACTCATGGGATTTCTTCTAAGGGGCGGTCAAAAGCAGATATCAAAAGCAGATGTTCCCCCCCCCCCCGAAGCTACTGAATTCAACTTCTGCCCCTATCCTCTTTGATCTCCCTAGTATGCTGTGTGGGCAGCTGTCTGGGTCACCTGGAATGTCTTCATTATCTGTTTCTACCTGGAAGTGGGGGGCCTCTCGAAGGTAAGTAAAGATGGGAAGGGGGCGGTCCATCCATTAGGTCTTGGCTAGATCACCATGTGACACATAAAGCTTAATGTATTGCTTGCCTCCTGATGGTGATGGGAGCTTGGTGTACAGCACTGATCCAGCACCAGAACTATTTTGGCCATGATTGGAGCCTCACTAAAGGTTTGGGAAGACTGGCTTGTGGGTGGTGAGGATTGTCAGTGAAGCATTGTAGGTATTAGTGGGCCAGGGCCTCTAGCTGAGTAGCACACTGGGAGGACCTCCTGGAGAGGTCCTCAGAGCTGAGGCAGTGCCAGGAAGACTGAGTGGACAGATGGCAGACGTGTGTAGGTGAGACCCTGTCAGAGCTAGTGGGACTGGGCACAGGACACTGACACACTACTGCCATGTCCCTCTATAAGGCAGAACCTGCTCAGGTGGCACACTGCAGTCGGCCAGGGCAGAAGACCCCACTTGGCCACTTGGCAGTGGTGTTGGGGCTGAGCAGATCCTGACCGAGTTATATAGGACACCGCATATCACTCAGGATCAGTAAGGGATTTCAGTGCACAGCTATTCTCTGCCCTGGCCAGTGAACATGTGCCCGGTAGGGTTGGGTAGCCTTACCTCGTGGGGCTACAGTTAGGGAGAAATTGACATGAGTCTAAACACACACAGTGGCAGCTTTGGCCAGGGACATGAAGAAGGGTTTTGAGGGATCTGGGCACCATGACAGTGAGTCCTGGGGTCTGCCCCAGTTGGAAGGCCTTCCTGGAAGATCGTTAGGGCTGAGGGTCAGCAGAATCAGACTTTCCCATAGAGGGTTTTTTTTTTTTTTTTTTTTTTTTTTTTTTTTTTTTGAAAGGGGTCTCCCGTGT
>NW_008346900.1:2513178-2528787 GCF_000622305.1 Nannospalax galili | reverse complement strand
TTTTGTCTTTTTGAGACAGGGTCTCCCTGTAGCCCCAGCTGTCCTGGAACTCACTATATAGACCAGGCTGGCCTCGAACTCACAGAGATCCGCCTGCCTCTGCCTCCGGAGTGCTGGGATTAAAGGCCTGCACCACCACGCCCCGCTCCCATGGAGGTTTAGCTTAGAGACACTTGCACCTATTCCTCATAGATGGAGCCCAGGGAGTAAGAGTGAAAGGAGATTGGCTGCCTTTACTATCCTCCACTCCAGGCTGTGGTGGGTGGGGGCTAGCTGCCTCTTGATGCTAACTTGCCCTGTCCCCTTATCCCCAGGACAGTGAGCTCTTGACCTTCAATCTCTCCCGGCACCGCTCCTGGTGGGAGGAGCATGGGCCAGGCTGTCTACATGAGGCGGCATCCACAGCAGACCTCAAGGTCCTACGTGAACAATCCCTGATGGTGGGCACTGGGTGTGCCCTGTCACACAGCTATGTGGAGGCCCTACACAGTGGCCTGCAGATCTTGCTGGCGGTGAGTGTGGTGACAGGCCTGGGGTTTGTTCTGCCTGGGGCAGGCCAGGGCCAGGGCCTTTCCTTGCTTTATAAAGAGGACTACGTCCACGTCCTCCCAGAGATAGAGGAATCACAGGTACGTTTCCACTCTTGGAGCCTCAGTGTCCTCTCTGTAAGATGGGCCCAGAACCAGCATCACCTCTGATGATGCTGTTGAGCATGAGGCAGCCAGGAATAGCAGTGGTGGGGCTGCAGGTCAAGGTAACCAAGAAGAGGCTCCTGTATCCCCTTAGCTCAGAGGTAATGCTGGCAAGGGAGGATGATTCTAAGACTGACCTCAGTGAGCCAGAGAGAGGGAGGGAAAAGCCCTGGTCCAACCAATTAGGCTATGAGTGGGCCCCCTGATGACATTGTTTAATCTCAATAGGCCTGATAGATCAGAGCCACACATCCAGGCTTTCTCTCTGAGTCTCAGGGTCTTTGAGGACATTTTACGAGTTCTCATCTCCTTGAAGAGAAATCGGTGGGGGAGTGGGGAGCACATCCTGGCATATAGCAGGCTGACTGGGCTGGATCTCAGCCCACAGCCCTGAGAAAGTCTGCCAGGGGGGCCAGTTCCATAAGACAGGGAACAGCTTGTGTTGGTCTGGCTAAGGTTCCCAGTATGTTGGGCTGCTGCTGCTCCCCAGGATTCCTGCTCTGTGAGCAGCAGAGCAGCTCTGTACCCAGGCAGCTTCTGTGTTGGCTGTGAGGCTGACTGCTTCTGGGCATCTTGTTCACCACCCTATTAAGCAAGTGAAGCAGTTCTGAAGCAGTGAATCACCAGCATCAGGGACCACTGTCCTGTGGATGGTCATGTCCCCCTGGACTCGGGTCATTATCCAAGTTGAGCCTGGAAAGAGATATGAATTTCAGTGAGATTAGAGAAGATGAAACTTTGTTATTTTCCATGCATGCTCAGGAACCTGATTCAAGGGGAAAGATCACAGCTGTGATGGAGGAGGGTGGGGACAGAGTGGAGTGAGGCCCGTGGGGGTGTCTGAGAGCTGGTACTGAGGCTCCCTGTAGCTCTGTCTTACTGCTGTGGCAACACAGATGTCCAAGGCTTCAGCCTCCTTTGCAAGGCCTTAGGGTGTGGACTACTGAACAGGGAGAGCTGTGACCTCTTTGAAGACAAAGGATGTATAGCCCACAGGTTTGTCCCAAGATCTCAGAGCTAGTACAAAGTCTGGATCCAGACTGGACTCTTCCTTAGGGGCCTGTGGAGAGAAATTATTGGGACAAGTCTTCTCCAGGAGCAGTAAGTAGCAGGGAAACTGTGAGGTTCCCCAGGCCGCTTGTCAACAGCACCACCTCCCTGAGACTAGGCCTTTAGCATGTGAATCATTCTGGAGGATCTTCATATCCAGGGTAGGCATCCAGGACATACTAACTCTCAACAGTCTTTGGACCGCTCTTTGCTCTTAAGATCTCTCACACCCTGCTCAGGACCTGCTTAGCAGTCCAAGTGAAATGTGTTCCTTTCCAGGATGTCCAGCCTTTAGGGCCATCCAGTGTCAGGACTGGGCTCCCTCACTGCCAGTCACTGGACCTCACTGTATCCCAAGCTCTGTTAACTCAAGGGCAGAATCTGGTGCAGCAGAGCATCTTGTCCTGGTGCCCCCAGAGCCAGTTCAGACCTGGATGCTTTATCTATGTGCCTGGATTTGGATTCACAGGCACAAAGGTCTTAGACGAACTGTTCTAGTTTGTTTCTGCATTGCTGTGACAAAATACTCTGACCAATACCAACTTGGAGAAGAAAGAGTTTATTCTGCTTACATCTCCATGGTCACAGTTCATCAGGGAGCCCAAGGTAGAAACTCAGGGCAGGACCCTGGAGGCAGGAGCTGGAGCACAGACCATGGAGGAATGCTGTTTACTGGCTTGGTCCCCTAGCCGATGTTCAGATTGCTTTCTTATACAATATAGAACAACCTGCCCAGGGATGGCATAGCCCACAGTGGGCTGGGCCCTCCCACATCACTCAAAAAAAAAATCAGAAAATACCCCACAGACATGGCCACAGGTCAGTCCAATGGAAGCAATTCCCCAGCTGAGGCTCCCTCTACTCAGGCACGTCAAGTTGACAACTAAAGCCGTCCAGCACGGGGACCAAGAAGACATTAGATCATGAACTCTGCGTGGATGTTCATGGAGAAAGATGATGTCGTCAGGAACATTTCCAAAAGCCAGTTAGGGCCTCGTCCACCCATACCAAGTGGCCTGTATAGAAAAGTGAGGGGGCGGAAAAGCTGCTTCTAATGCTCTTAAGCCCGTTGGGCCTGGGTCCCTGTGCTAAGCTCCACTCGGCAGGATGGCTTGCCACTCCAGCATGAAGCAGGGCTAGGGCCTCACACATTTGAACCCACAGAGGCTAAATTTTGCCTTTATATCTGGATGAATTTCCTGTGGTTATAATAACAAATGACCAGACAGGAAGCTGGCCTGTCATCCTGACATGTGAGAAACTGAGGCATGAGGATTACCATTCATGGCCAGCCTGGTTAAGTAATGAGACCCTGTCTCAAAAATAAAATAGGCCGGGCATGGTGGTGCACGCCTGTAGTCCTAGCACTTGGGAGCAGAGGCAGGTGGATCTCTGTGAGTTCAAGGCCAGCCTGGTCTACATAGTGAGTTCCAGGACAGCTGGGGCTACAGGGAGACCCTGCTTCAAAGAGACCAAAAAATAAATAAATAAAACAAAATAAAATAGGGCTGGGGGATCCACCAGTAAGAGGCTTACCTTACAAGCATGGAGACCCAAGTTTAGTTCCCCAGAGCCCATGTCAAAAAAAGCTAGTGGGACTGGAGAGATGATTCAGTGGTTAAGAACACTTTTGCAAGCATGAAGACCCAAGTTCAGATCCCAGCACCTGTCTACAAAGTAGGCGTGGTTTTGCACACTTGTAAACCTAGCGCTGTGGGGGTGGGTGAAAACGACAATTACAGGGGCTTGCCGCCAGCCTAACTCTAGGTTCGGTGAGAACAAATAAGGTGGGGCATGACAGAGGAGGACATTTGAAGTCCCCTTCTGGCCTCCACATGCACACATCTGTACACATATGTGTATATGTCATACATATGCCACACACATAAACACAAATAAAATAAATTAATAACATTCAAAATTTTAAAGCTGGGAATGGCAGTATGTACTTCTAATTCCAGGACTTAAGGAATAGAGACAGGTGGATCTGTGGGGCTCACTGGCCATCCAGTCCAGCCTGCTTTATGGATATCAGGCCAATGAGAGACACTGTCTTGGAAAAAAAAGGTGGATAACACCCAAGGAACAATACTCAAGGTTGTCTTCTGGCTTCCAAGTGCACACACACCCTCACATATATGCACCCATGCACTTGTATGCACACACACACACACACACACACAATTATAAATCAGTCAAAGGTACTTAGAACAGAAATTCATTTCCTCACAGCTCCAAGTTCAGAATCCAAAGCCAAGGTATAAGCTGGACTGGTTCTCTCTGGGGCTCTGAGGAAAGTGTCTTAGGCATCCTCTAGTCCTGGTGACCACAGCAGTCCCAGGCCTGTGGATGCACCTCCACCTCCACCTGTCATACAGCCTTCTCTCCATGTGCCTGTCTCAGCACCCTCCTTACTCCTGTAAGGAAACCAGCCATTGGTTTAGGGTTGCCCCACCCTGCCCGACTTCATGTTAATGATATGTGGGTCTATTTTTACCCATAAGCATTTTCTTTGACACAAGGGTTGGGCTTTGAGCATACATGTTGGTACACAATTAAACCTACAGCAACTAAGCACAGCTCTTCTAGACCCTGGCCTGGGCTCCAACCTCTAGGGACTGATGTGGCATGCCCCAACCTGAGATGGCCAAACCAAGCCTTTTCCAAAGCTGTGTTCTACTTGCGGAGAGAAAGACGGTCTTAATTCAGAGACCCACCTTGGCTCCAGAGGCTCTCATGAAGGAAGAACAAGCACCCTCCTGACAAGTGGCCCAGTGGAACCTGTCCATTCCTGTCATGCCTGCTTCCTCCACTGTCCCCAAATCCACGCTGATCACAGAAGGCAATAGGTGACTGTTCTAGAACCTCAGCGTGACCATGGTGAGAATGCCATCTTCCAACCATGTCCGACTTGATGCTGCATGGAGCTAAAGGATCAACCATAGCTGGTGAAGATGGAATTGGCTCTGCAGGCTTCTCTGACTCTGACTGCTCAGATCAGTGGAGAACGGTGGTGGGGGATGGACCTAGGACCAGGCATGTCCCCTTTCTGCTGTGCCTTAATGAACCACTTGACTCTCTGTGCCTTAGCTAGCACTTCTGTAAAATGCAAATCATTTTGGTGGATGGACTAGATGGGGGTGGGAGAGAGGCTTGGGCAGGCATGTGGACCAGCAACAGCAGCGTGGCCTATGGGACTGTGGGTGCTACAGCCTTGGGTATAACCAGGAAGATCCCTGCAGGTGCTTGGTCACATCGCAAAGCTTCCCAACCTTCCTAGCACACAGTGTCAGTATCAATGTTCCTGGTTAGGGGTCATGTTCAAGGACAGAGGTTCTGTGATCAGCAACTGATGATGGAAATTGAGTTCCACATCTGAGGACAACCAAGATGTGAGAAAACACAGAACAGAAAGTACAGATGACCTTGTGGCCCTCACTTCACCTCCATTCCTGCCTCCAGACATCTTACCTAAAGTATTCCTCCACAGCTAGAAGCTGAAGCAGGAGGAGACCCCAGTTGCCCCCAAACGTGGGAACCCAGATGTGTTCCTCAGAAGAGAACCAATAAGCCAAGCATTGCCAACAAGCCTTTTGGTTTTTTTTGTTTGTTTGTTTGTTTTTTGTTATTTTGAGACAAAGTCTTCCTGTAGCCTCAGCTGACCTGGAACTCACTTTGTAGACCAGGTTGGCCTCCATCTCACAGAAATCCTCAGGCCTCTGCTTCCTGAGTACTGGGATCTACCACACCTGGTTTAAAGGCTTCTGAATTTCCAGACTCAGAAAAGGCAAAAGAAGGAAATAGTGGGCATCTTGTTGAAGGGCACCACGTGCTTCTGGTGGGACTAACGATGAAGGGCAGCCTCTGCCATCTTTTCTTAAATGGACTTCTGGCTCGCAGAGCTGGTCCTCTGGTACTTGCTTTGCCTGTAAAGGGTCCTCTGATGGCTGTTTTGGAGGGTCTAAGAGAGGAGAGTGTTGGCTTGGCCCTGCTGAGATCACTAATGAAGAAAGACCAAGTGTGTGTGTGTGTGTGTGGGGAAGCTTCCAAAGGAGGCAGAGTGAGTCCAGGGTGGGTGGGGAAGTGGTAGGAAAGGAAGGCAAGAGAATGTAGGCAGGGTGCCATAAAACCACCAGGGGTATCCTGAGGCGGAGTAGATGCCAGGCTGGACAGAGCACCTTCCTCAGGAGAGCCCGGTTGTGTTTCAGAACCCTGGCCAGCTCCCGTGAGGCCAATACTCAGGTGTAACCCCCTCTACCTCATGCTGTCCTGGTTGAACCAGAAAAAGTTGTGTGAGAGACATTTCAGGCTCTCTTCACAGTGAGGAGGCTGGCTTCCAGGACCCCGACTCATCCCTAGATACCTGCTGGATTTCAAGGGGGGATTTGGACTGCACCCAAGCTGTGTGGAGTTTCACAGGAGTGGAGCCCACATACCTCCAGCCACAGCCTGGGACAATGCTTTCTGTTTCCTTTAATGGAAGGATGTGGTGGCCTCTTAGGAGGCTGCTGGGCCAGTTCAGTGACAGAGGGTAAGTGAATCAAGTGAGGCTTCTTGATGCTTCACAAAGGGACCTGCTGCATATCCAGAATGTCCTGCTTCCTTCCAGTCACACAGTTACCACCACTGGCCACCTTCCTGTCCACTCTCCAGTAGTCTGGAGTGTTTCCTGGCCACAGTACCCACAGACAACACGTCTGATTCCCTGAAAGACCCCACTGCAGCCTTAGCTGATAACCCTTGAAATGTCTTGTCTGTGAACCCGAAGTCATCCAAGGTTCCAGCAAACAGAGACAGTTGCCCAGGCTGTTCTGAACAGAAGACCAGGCTGTTCTCGGGGTATGGAGAAAAAGGCGGTACGAGGTATGGATGCTGTGTTGGGGCTCATGGGAGACACTGCACTCTTTCTGTGGCTCATAGAAGCACCCTCATCTTGAAGTGATGATTGCCAGCACCGGGGCAGGGAGACAGCCTTACAGGGAAGTGAATAGGGATGTGGCTTGATTTCCCTTCTCTCAGGTCTTCTGGGTTCCCCACTAGCCAATCTAATCAGAAACTGTCTCACCCACACAACCATCCTTGTGGCCCAGGAGCAAAGTCCTAGACGTGGAGGGAAGGTCTGGACCCTGTATCCCTGCTGGAACTGAGTGGAAGGGGCTCACGGGACATTTTGTGATGCCCTGTAGGATGTAGGCCTGATCATCTGGCTAGAAGCTACAGGATATGGCCTTACCCCCTCCAGGCTACCTCTCAAGTTTTCATGTTTTTGGAAAAGTCTAGCTCTGCTTTTCTGTGTGTGGCCTCATGCCAGGTGGGGCCTAAGGCAGCCTTCCAAGGGCTCTGCCATGGTAAATAGCACCCTTCGAACTGGCTTGGTCACCCTCCTAACCCATGTGTCACCTACTGATTGGGTCAGGGGAGAACTGAGACATCAGGAATGTGGGAGCTCAGGAGGCAATGCAGGTCAGTTTTAGAGTTCCATTTTACAGAGGAGGAAATTGAGGTCCAGGAGAGGCAGGGCCTCTGTCAGGGACACATGGGGTCATCCTCGAAGCCCCCACAATGCTGCTGCAGTGAGGTGGCCTATCGGACCTCATGACTAGCCTCTTGGTGTCTTTCAGCTCCTGGGTTTCATCTACGGCTGCTATGTGGTCAGCATGTTTATGGAAGAAGAAGACAGCTGTAAGTGTGCAGCTAAGCGTGATGGCAATTCCTGAGTACTGTGCTGTCTGCAGCAGGGCCTGGAGGTGACCCTCAGTGATGCCCCACACCCAATAAGCCCTTGCTTTCTGCCATGGACCTGAAAAGGAGAAAACAGTCCAGAGACCTGGGAATAAGGGGTCTGTGAAAAGGTCCTAAACTGTGGGCCCAGGGCTCAGCAGCCCTCAGGCCAAGGGTGTTTGTCCTCATAATACCACAGTGAACCCAGGAGGAAGGTCTGAGCCCTCAGTGGCACAAGCCACTCAGCCTGCTGGGCGCTTATGTAGACATAGGACCTCAGTGCTAGGCTGAACCCATTTGGTTCATATTATCCTTTTCCCTCTGCCTATAGATCCCTTTCTCTTGATTTGAAACATGACACAGTAATACTTTAGCCACACCTTTGGAGACCTCCGGCCCTGATGTGGTCTTATGGAATGACCGTGCAGAGAAAGGATAGTCAGGATGGGTGGGCAATCAGGGCTCTTAGCTCCTGTAAACAGAAACTTCCTAAGTCAGACTTGAAATTCAGAGCCATCTGTCCCTGGAAGCTATCCATGGAATCATCTGTCCCCATGTACAAGAGACCTGGAGCTTGACTCTAGACACTGGCTGGGGATGGTCCCTGAGCCTGGGCTCTAGCCACCATCAACCTCAGCTCCTGGTGCTCTCTGAACCCTGAGACCATAGCTGGTTTCTGGGAAGGAAGCAGGAGCGCCACCTGCCGATTACATTCAGAACTGCAGTCAGAAGTTTAAAAAAATGTGTTAACTTTGCCCAACAAGCCCAGCACCTACTAGTGGCCTCATGGGGCAGGTGCTTGGTGTTAAGTGAAGGCCATGGGGGTGATTGGGAGAGTCTGGCAGGGTGGGCTGCAGTCCCCACCCAGGCTGGAGGGTCCTGACTAGCCTCCCTATCTGACTCCTTGCTGGGAAGGTCCTTTCAGGCCATGAAGTCAGGAAATGGCACCCTGTCCCAGGTGATCCCACCCAAGTCTGAGATCCAGTGGGGAGCTGTGTCTGCCCCCTCCACAGGTTCTGTCAGTGTCCCTCTTGTTGGGAATCTGCTACTGGGGGTGTTTTCCATTCTACCATCTTCATCACTTGGGTTTTGTTTCATTTGGGCTTGATTTCTTTCAGTTGATTTCATTGGTGGATTTGACCCATTCCCCCTGTACCATGTCAATGAAAAGCCGTCCGGCCTCTTGTCCAAGCAGGCATATTTGTAAGTATGACCTGCTCAGCCTGCATTGGGGTGCTCACAGCATGAGGCGCTTCTCCTTGGGGACCTTATCAGGCATCTGTCTCTCCGTCCATCCGTCTATCCATCCATCTGTCATTTATTCATCCCCTTGTGATCAGCTTCATGTTCTGGTTAGGTGTCAGGGTGTGGTGGCTAGAGAACTGAGTCCCAGCCCAGTGGAGTTAGGCCCCAAGTCAGCATTGATGTCAGGAATCTCCAAAATGGAAGGGACACAGACAGGCCGCTCCCCAGGGGCATCACTGTTTCAGGAAGTGCAGGGGGTGTGGGCATTGGTTTTTTATCTTTAGCGGTTGGTACTTTCTTCTCCAAGACAGTGTCACAGCCTTGTTGGCCATGGGCCTATGCCTGGGTCCTTGCCAACCCCTCTGAGCAGTTGACTTGACTGCCTCAGAGCAGTCTAGGAATTGTGATCAGAAAAGGCATCTAGGGGTTCTCTTGGTGGAGCACCTTCAGCTGTCTAACTCCCAAGGACTCCTATTGTCTGAACTTTGGGTGACCTAGGCCATCATGGCCTGGGGCCATCGGAAGTGGCAGGACTTCAGCTCCCAGCATGACTAGAGGAGGAAATACAGTCCTGGGAGGGGTGGAACCTCTACAGACTTCCAGCTGCAGAGCTCTCAGACTTGACTAGCACCCCTGAGCCAGTCCCGGGCTCAGCAGACTTCTATGAATGAAGAAGACATTGGTATATTTCCCTTCAGTGGAGAGCCTGAGTAAACAGAGGGCCCAGGTGAACTCCTCACTCCTCTCTAGTCCCATAGAGATGTCTGTGACCAGGGTCAGCAGAAGACAAGACCCATACGTGTCCTGAGTGTGGAGAAGCCTCTTCTTGCCGTATGCTGGGCACCTGTCCCTTCCTTGGTTTTGTGTAATTTGCATTTGAAGTTCTCCAAGGGCAGAGCCACACAGTCCTCCCCATCCTTTAACCCCTGCCTTTTCTCCAGGTCTGTGTAAGTGAAGGTGCCTCTGATCCTGCTCCTGAAACACAGCCACAGCCACAGGGACAATGAGGAGACCCTGGGCCTTGAGTCATCCTAGTTCTGCCTCTCTGCCTGCCCAGCACGTGCCCAGGTTCGTCTTGAACACCAGTGAGGGGTGAGGAGCAGTGCAGGCCAGGGTGACTGCCACTGTGACTTTGTGTTTTTAATAAGAAGACATGAAAGAAAATAGAAACAAAAGTTCTGTATCCCTGGTCTTCTTGGGTAGCTGCCTGCAGCAAACCTAGGCTATTTTCTCAGGAATGCCCTTCTGGATGCCCTGCCCTGGATTGTAGGACCTGCAGGCTGCACCCTGCTGTCAGTGGAAGGGCTCACTCAGAGGATGTTGAGTCAGAAGGCGAAAGCCCACTGGGAAGTCCCTGGGAGGCAAGACCTGAGAGTAACGAAGGCTTTGAATAAACACTGTGATGCCCCAGATGCAGAGCCCTTGAGCTCATGGAGGCGAATGGAATCATTGGAGCTGGACCAAGAGCTCTGCCTCTCCCAAGCTAGGGGTGAAGCACAGGTTAGGTCCTGTACCATGTCAGTGAAAACCATAGCAAGTGGGCGGAGCCATTCAGAAAGAGTCACCTTTGGCAAGCAGTCCTAAAGAGTCCCCCACCCAGGTAGCCAAGGGTGCACAAGGTTGGTGGATGATTGGAAGTAGAATATCAGGAGGTACCTGAGGCCCGTCCATTCTGAAAGTCTAGAGTACAGGGCAAGGGAGCTGAGAAGATCAGAAGGGGCGAAGCCTGCAAAGTAGGGTAGGGTTTGAGAAGTGGCCGTACCCCTGATAGGTGCTGCCCCGCTGATTAGAAGCACAAATCTGTTAAGCATGTACTGAGGATGTGGCTGCGGAGCACCTGGAGCAGAAGCTGACTGAGCACCCAGGGGAGACCCTCAACGTTCTTATCTTCAGACAGATCCAAAAAAACTCCAACAAAACCACTCTCCGCGTCAGAGAGGAACTCGTCCTACATGCCGTACTGTCTGCAGGGGACTCTGGTATCCTCAGCAGATCCACTGTATGGTCTGGAAAGGTCGAGGCAGGCAGCATGTCCACCCTGCAGTGTAGAGCCTGGAGGAAGAGGGGAAGGTGTGGATGAATCCCTGTTCCCATCTGGCTTGTTTGAGCCAAGGGCCACTAGCCCCAGGGGCTTCCCTGACCTGCCGCTTTGTTCTAGAAAATTCTCAGACACATCTTGGGACACGATGACCTCTGAGAGCCTGAGAAGGCCATGGCTCCTGTCCCTCATGGGTACAGGAGTATGCTGTGCTTCTGAAACAACTGAGGTTCACATCTCCCCGCCCAACAACATACATGTCCACTAAGCCCCAGTATCACTGTCCTGGTTTTCCACATGCCTCTGCACCTGGCCTCCCCAACCCTCGCAGAGCCCTCCATGTCTAGCTAGGAAGGAGGTATCCTCCAGTCCCCCTTCACATTGACTATGTTGAGAAGGAATCAGAACACTGAGACTGACTGGTGGAGGGAGTAAGAAGCGTGGCCTGACCATCCCTGGAATGCCACTGCTTGCCTCAGAAAACAGGACACTCAGGCTACATCTAGGGTGCAGGAGGGATGCTGGGGGCACCCTGGTCCTCACCCGGCCTAGGACAGACAGGAAGGTGCGCACACAGCTGTGGATGTGTGCCCTACACATGGGGCACAGCTGCAGGTTGAGGGCACACTCTGTACAGACTAAGTGGCCGCGTGGCACAAAGACGATAGATACAGCTTGATCCAGGCGCACCTTGTGTGTCCTCTCCTCCTGCAACCGCTGCAACTGCTCCTGTGCATCACTGACTCTTGGGGACTCAAGAACCCACCAGCACCCTCAGGGCCTGGGAGACTGACTCCTTAAGGGGGATGGGCCTGTGACACAGACCCGCCCTCTTTTCCCCTAGGTTGCCTCTGCACTCCCTCTGACACCTCTCCACCCCAGGCAGATCCCAGCTGCACCTGGCTCACTGGCATCTTCACACTGGGTCTCTCTTCTAGATTCAAGCAGCTCAGGACATCCATGGACAGGAGCTATAGGCAGTTAGGAAAGGACTCAAGGCCTAGCTTCTTTGGGGAAGGGAGGCCTAGCCAAGGGAAGGTTTGGCAGCCACCAAGGTCCAGTTCTGTTCTAGAGAGCAAACGGACCTGTCTGGCACACACCTGTTGATGAGTCCAAGGCTAGAGGCTTCCTGGAGGTGGCCAAGGAACCTGCCATCAGGGCACTCTTCCTGCCCAGTCCCTTAAGATAAGTAACCATAAATGCTGTGTGATAGGCACTTTGGGAGGGACAGAAAGCAGAGTGATGGGTTGGGCCAGAGAGGTAGGACAAGGAGAAGCAGGCAGTGTCTAGATGGAGTGCAGGTACAGGTACCTCTGGTCCTTGCCACCTGGTCCTCATCTTGGAGGACCATCTTGGAGCATCTTGGAGCAGGTCAGTTACCAGCTGTGAATGGGATGTTCTGGATACATCTGGACTCTGGCTTCATTCTGACTACTCCTGATGCCCGTGGCATCTTTATGCAGAGAGAAAGAGAGAGGCCAAGGCCTCAGGTCATGGAGGGAGGCCAGTGTGCTATGCTCCATCCACACCCACATGAGTATGTATTCCCATGAGGCACAAGGAGGCTGCTGCATCCCCAGAGCCTCTGCCTAGAGGTGCCACCATCACTAGGGAGGACAGTGGACGAAGCCCTGTCATGCACCAGAGTGTTCCACAGACCTATGTGCTCTCAAAAGGAGTGACAGTGTCATTATATCACATTTCATGGCAATGGGGCTCAGAAAGAAAAGCTACTTTCCTGTGGCCACAAAGTTAGCAAGCAAAGCAGGTGGGCTCTGAAGTCAGAATCCCCCCTTGGGGTCCTCGGAGACCCTCTGACCCACAAGGCCCAGGAAAGGGACATTGAAAGTAGTTGTCTTCTATAGCTCTTTGTTCAACAGGCTTGTGACTACAGCCCAGTTGGCTTTCAGAGGCTGTGGCTGGTGCCCAGCAGAACCAGCTCAGCATACAGTCACCTCCCCAGGTTTGGCCAAGGCCTTCAGCAGCCTGCTCAACTAGAGCAAGGGGGTGCGGTGGCCGCACCTGAGCCCTGGGTACATGGCACAGGGGCATAGTCTCCACCCTTCCTGTTGTCTGTCAGGTGGGGACACTCTGTAGTCTTGACATGTGCAGGTTGCAAATGCCAAGGAAACAGCAAGGGCTCTGCATCAGGGTCTCTTACCTGAGGCAGTGGCAGGAGCTGCATCTTCTGGTTCTTCCCATTGGCCCTGTTAGGGAGCCATCAATGCCTGAAGTAAACAGAGCAGAGACAGCCAACCCACCCAAGTCTTGAGGACGGATGGACTCACCCAGGAGCCAAGCAGGGGAGCACAGGCTTGGATGCTCTGCCCAAAGTCCCTTCCTTTTGACTGTAGCAGGAACTGACACCCATAGAAGAGAGCTCAGAAGGCAGGACTGGGCTCTCAGAACCCCACTGTTACATTCAAGCCCTGTAAAACTTTGGGACCAGGTCCTGTTTTCTCTTTCTGAGGACCCCTTTATGCCCTGTGGGAGACAGTCGGGGCTATACCCTCCTCCTGGGGGGCACCCACTGGAAGGGTGTTCTGGAGGTGGGCTCTGAGCACTCAGGGACAGAAACAGGAGAGTGCCCAGCCTAGCAGACCTTCCAGAAAGGACTCCATGAAGAGTAAAGATGCCTGCCACCCTGAAGGGATCCTGATGTCTCAAGACTATGGGAGACCTGGAGGCTGGACAGAGTTCTTTGGGGCCCTTCTCAGTCCTGGCCTAGTGATCAGATCTGCAGCAGCCCACAGGGCCCTTACCTGGGGAACCACCTGGCATGCTCAGTCCAGGGATCATCCCCACACTCCCAGCTCTGTAGACCCCGTAGCAGAAGAAACACCTCACCTTGTCCTGCTGGCCTAGGTATGGCAGAGACACATGACCAGGAGCCCTACCAAGCTGGCAACTCCAGGTGTCCCTCCATAACCATCAGAAGTTGGGCTGGCAGGTCTGGGATCTGCTAGGAGCTTAGTAAGAAGGGGATGTGGTACACAAGCATCTCTCTTGTCTCAAAGGCAAATAAGAACAGTGCCTGGGGCACATGGCAGGAGGGCCCGAGAACATTCGGGAAAGGCTGAGCTGGCATTTGTGTTGTTCCCAGAGCACATGGGTTGGGTACACCCAAGGGCTTGTAGCAACTGTAGCCTGGGAACTTCATGGGCCCCAAGAAGGATTTCCATTGGCAGGAGAACAGGGTGCCCTCCTCAAATGCCAGTCTGGAGACAGGCTTGGTTTTAGCAGCTCAGGCCTCCCTCATTTTTGCTCCCTGTCCACCCCCACCCCAATGGGGACTGTTGTGTTTTGCATGATCTAGTGCAGAAGTTATGAACTGAGCTGTTGCAGGCACATGTGAATGAGTGCTTTGCCCAGATATATGTAAGCGTATCTTGTGCATGCAATTTCCATGGAGGCCAGAAGAGGGCTTCGTATTCTCCGGAACTGGAATTAAGGACAGTTATTAGCTACCATGTGTGTGCTGGGAATTAAACCCAGGCCCCCTGCAACAGCAGTCAGTGCTCTTAACCACTGAACCATCTCTCCAGCCCCTAGTTTGTCCTCTTGACTGGCCAGTGCAAGGAAAATGATTTTTTTTTCCCTGCTCACCCACTGATGACAATTTCTCTAGCTGTGCCCGTATTTATGAAGCCTCTCACTGGGTCCTGCTGCCTCATTATCCTTCAACCAAGAAGAGGCAAAGCCAGAACTTGAACCCAGCCGTGGGCAATGAGAAGCCCAAGCTACACTGGAGTGGGTAGGGGAGCAAGCTGTAACTAAAATAGGGGCTCAACGGATTTGTCTCAAGTTGGGTCCTGTACCACACTGGAGTACGGGACGCTTGGGAGACCACCCACAAGTTGGGCACGGGCAGGATGCTTAGGCCCACAAAGGACACATTTTGCTTTTTGTCCCCTAAACCTCTCACCCTGGGGCATAGCATAACGGGGACTGGCCAGTTCTGTCACTAAGCCTTCTTAGGCTCCCACTGGGGAAGCTCTGAGAAGGGTAGGAATCTGTAGATCTATCCAAGTCAGGTGAAGCCACCATGCCAGCAGACCCCACTGACTGAAGGGCCCTCAAGACAAGGCCAGTGCAAGCCCAGGGTCTTCTCACAATGACTCTGGGTGGAGTGGGCTCCAGGACCCAGGCAGGTAGGACCTGTAGAATAACCCTTTCATTAGTCCCTCCCTCATGGGGGGATGGGCAGAGCCACTGGGTTGGAAGAGTGCTAAATAGTACCTAGACCACAGCAGAAAGACCTCAAGACTCACCTGTATGGAAGAAGCCAGCAGCAGCCAGCAGCAGCTCAGGTTGAACCCCAGCAGTGGGTGGCCAGTCGTAGAAGGAGGCCAGGCGCAGCGCCTTTGAGCCCATCTCAGGGAAGGTAGCCCCCTCCCCAGGAAAGGTGGCCCCAGAGCCTTCCTCCTCTTCCCCTTCTGTCAGGGGGTGCAGCTGTCCCAAGATCTGCCCATCCAGGCAGTCCTGGCCCAGGACATGCCTGCATGGACAGTGAGGTCTGTGCTGCTCCTGTGTGGGGCCATTGCTGACTGCTCTGTGGCTTGATTCTGGACCATAGCACATGTCCTTGACCCTAGCTTCAGGTTCCATGGAGAGAACAAGATTTCTGAGCAGGTCTATGGGTGCAAACATCACCAGCCCTGGAATGTGCCTAGTAGCTCACCTCCAGCCCCTGACCCTTCAGCTCTCTCTAGAATCAGTGGTAGCTCCTGCTTCAAACTACAGGCAGTTGAGGCAGGTGCAGCCGACACTAGATGCTCAGATGTAGTGTCCCAGGGGCCTGCCACTTTCTGGAAGAGGCAGCCCGGCCACATGCTCTCTGCAGCAGGTGTGTCATGGGGCCCC
>NW_008346900.1:2446476-2513037 GCF_000622305.1 Nannospalax galili | reverse complement strand
CCCCCCCCGGGGGGGGGGGGGGATCTCTCAGAAAGGGGAGGGACAGATGTTGGGAACCCCTCCCAGGCCAACCTCTGAGGCTGGTGCTGGCCCTGGACAGGATGGCAGACAATGCTATTGGGTCGACTCGGACTTGGCATCAGAGGCCAAGGGCAGTGCAGGGAAGCAGGTAATGGACACTGACAAAAACACAGAGGAGGGAGAATGCAGTCACTCAAACCTAGTGCTGGGTTGAAGTCTACACAGGCAGGATCCTACAAGGTGGTGAGCTGG
The DNA here is from genome assembly GCF_000622305.1 of Nannospalax galili. Lineage (NCBI taxonomy): Eukaryota > Metazoa > Chordata > Mammalia > Rodentia > Spalacidae > Nannospalax > Nannospalax galili. The sequence continues at coordinate 2,512,764 of NW_008346900.1, read as the reverse complement.
ATTACCTGAGGCAGTCTGCAACTCCAATCACTATGTCTGCCACACCAGGCTAGATTGTACCTGACCCTTCAGAAATCCCTGGTGGGCCCAGCTCCACTCTGCCTCAAAGTCAAACCTGATCTTAGGCTGCCCTCTCCCTGCCTGGACAGCTTGGAGTTCAATCATGGGGGTGTGGGGAGGGGTGCCCTTGCCCTTGGTCTGGGAGGAACTCAAGGTTTGGACTGTGTTTGCTCCAGGCCAGGCCACCTCCATTTGTATCTGTCATGAGAGATACCCCCTTTCCAGCTGAGCTCTGCCTCTGGACTGGTCCCAGGGACCTACCTGGTCTCCCACCAATCAGCCCCAGCTTAGTGACTCCATTGTCCTAGACGTGACAGGAACAAGGAGGAGGGTCACAACCCCAGAGAACCCAGAGCTGCAGACAGGTAAAACAAGAGTCTCTGGGACCCATGGATGAGGCACAGAAGACCAAGGGGGCAGCTTTGCCCCAGCTGGCACTGAGCCCAGGCCGCTGTACAAACCCTTCAGTCCTGAGTAGCTCTTCCCTACTGACTCGTCCTAGTGTTGAGATGTTTTGACATGGTGAGCTTTTCTTTAATGTAACATTTAAAATTTTTTTAATTTATTTATATTTTATATGTATGAGTGTTTTGCCTACATGCATGTAAGAGCACCACATGTGTGTTGTGCCCATAGAGGCCAGAAGAGGGTGTTGGATCCCCTGGAACTGGAGTTACAGGCAGTTGCTAGCCACCATATGGGTTCTGAGACTGAACCTGGGTCTTCTGCAAGAGCAGCTAGTGCTCTTAACTGCTGAGCCATCTTTCCAGCTCTCTAATATATTCTTATTAATTCTTTGAGAATTTCATGCAATGTATTTTGATCATATTCACCCCCACTACTCCCCTCAACTCCTCCCACGTCCACCTCCCACCTCCCTACTGCCTCCCAACTTTGTGCCTTTTTTAAAATTAAAAAAAATAATAACCCACCAAGTCCAATTTGTGCTGTTCATACACTCATGGGTGCAGGGCCATCCACTGAAGCATGGATGAGCTACTTGGAGCCACATCCTTAAAGAAAACTGACTCTACCTGACTCTACCTCCCTAGAAACCATCAACTGTCAATAGCTCCTCATGGAGGGACGTGGCTTATGAGACATCATGAGCTTCTAGGATAGTGATGCCTCAAGAGGCTGAGGCAGGAGGATTATAGTGAGGCCAGCCTGGGCTACATAGTGAGTTCTAGGCTAGTCTGAACTACAGAGTAAGATTCTGCTTCAAAAACAAAATAAAAACAACAGTTTGTAAGGAACAGAGAAAGCAGAGTGGGCCAGGCAGGAGGCCCAACCCCCCAGATATAAGTTGAGACCATCCTGGGATTCTTGCTCTACGAGGCCTGGCCCACCAGCAGGGGCCTAAGGAGGCACCTGGCTTGGTAAGGGGACCCTGTCTGGACGTCTCACCTTGCTCACTTGCCTGCATCATAGCCTGAGGTGGCACCTATGGCCCATGGACAATTCTTCCTTTCGCTCAGTGCTACTTGGCTTTAGGATATCCTGGGTGAAACATGTTTCCGTTACAGAACCACACATCACCCTTAGAGACAGACATGGTATAGTCACCATTTGAGAGGTAGGGAAACTGAGTCAAGGGCTTAAAAGCAGGTTCACTGAGAGCTGAGGTATGGGAAGGAAGTCACAGAAATGGTGGCCTGGTTTTTCCTGCCTCAGGCTGGGTCAGGCTCCACAGGGCTGACATCCCTGGGGTCTCAGTTAAGTGGTTATATCACCATATAGCACTGTAGGAATTTAGGACCCATTCTCATTTCCTGCTGTGCCCACATGCTGCCTAAACTTCCATCTATGGTGGTAGAAGCTTCTAGGGGGTCCCCTAGGACCCTCCAACTTCTGTCTTTCTCTCCACTTGCAAGCAAAAGGAAAGGTCAGAATCATAGCTCTGTAAACCAGAGCCCTGCCTCTGCGGGTCCCTTGTTGGACTTGGTTCTCCTGGATTGAGGCCTTGGGGGCCGATAGACTAGGATAGGGCCGGCTGTGCCAAGGTCTTTCTCTGTGCAGGCCCAGGTCTAGGTCCCTGGTGGGGTTCAGTCCTAGAACCCAGGCCTGCCACCTAGGCCTTGGGATCCGTGAGTCTCCCAGCTAAGACCGCAAGCATTCCCTTTGTCCCTGTGAGAAGCAGCTGAGCCAGTCCCTTTCACCCATTTGGGGGTCTGAGGAGACACTTCCTGGCAGACAGGAACATCCCCTACCTGTGACCACAGAGTGAGGACCTCAGGCTCTCAAGTGCGTAAGACCCATGTGCTGGATAGCTTTTGTCAACTTGACACATCTGGGTCAAGGGAACCTCAATTGGGGAACTGCCTCGATTGGACTGGCCTGTGGCCATGTCTGTTGGGCATTTTCTTGATTTTTGAGTGATGAGGGAGGGCCCACTATCGGTGGTGCCAGCCCTGGGCAGGTTGTTCTGTATGGTATAAGAAAGCAGTCTGAGGCTGGGTGTGGTGGCACACACCTTTGATCCCAGCACTTGGGAGGCAGAGGCAGGCAGATCTCTGTGAGTTCAAGGCCAGCTTGGTCTACATAGTGAGTTCCAGGAGAGCTGGGGCTACAGGGAGACCCTGTCTCAAAAAGACCAAAAAAGAAAGAAAGAAAAATCAACAATGCTTAGTTGTACATTTCAATTCTCTCAGTTCTGTGAGTTCAAAGTGTGTAGATCTTTGATTCTTAAAATAATCAATAACCGAAAGAAAGAAAGAAAGAAAGAAAGAAAGAAAGAAAGAAAGAAAAAAAGAAAGAAAGAAGGAAAGAAAGAAAAAAAGAAAGCAATCTGAGCATGAAACAGAGGAGCAAGTCAGTAAGTCAGTAAGCAGCGTTTCTCCATGGCCTGTGCTCCAGCTTCTCCCTTCAGGTTCCTGCCCTGAGTCCTACCTTGGACTCCCTTAGTGATGAACTGTGACCTGGGAGATGTAAGCTAAATAAACCCTTTCTTCTCCAAGTTGATATTGGTTAGAGTGTTTTGACATGGCAATCGAAGGCAAAGTAGAACAGAAATTGGTACCAGAGAGTGGGCTATTGCTGTGACAGACCTGACCTTGGTGTTTTGGGGAGGATTGTGGAAGTGTTTCAAACTTTGAGCTGGAAAAGTCATTGAGAGCTTAGAGTTTGTTGCTGAGAAGATTGGAACAGTTATGCTGAAAGAGTTGTGGATGATGAGGCCTGGCTTGTGAAGCTTCAAAGGGAAGTGGAGACTATGAAGGTTGTTTGTGTGATATCTTGAATTGTGACTCTGTGGGTTCTGGTCAAGAACCAGCTGTGATTAAGAAGAGACCAGAACAACAATTGATGCTGGTCAGCTGGGCTGAAAAATCAGCTGTAAGTAACAAGAAACCAGCATCACTGTGGTGGAATTTTCCAGAAGTATTTCCTCAGGGTAAGCACATAGAAGCTATGGTCCAGAGGGGGCCTGAGCCTCCATCTCAAGCTGGAAGCAGGACTTGGTAATGTGTAAGAGCCTCCTACATGGTTCTGGTGTTGAAAGTGTGAAGGGGTCACAGAGAGCAGCTGAGGCTTGGCACCCTGAGAGGTCAGGAAAGGTCATTAGTGAAAGTGCAGCCTCAGTTACAGTGAAGACCCCAGGAGTGAAGGGATCATGGAGAGAATCTGAGGCTTTGCACCCCGAAAGGCCAGTGCAGACCCCAATTTTTTTGAGATGCTGGGACCATGGAATGACCACCAAGGACAGCAGCAGGTATAGAATGGAGCTGGCCTGGGTCTGTGAGACGAGCTGTGTGTGCTGTGGACTGCAGAGTCAGAGAAGTGGAGCTGCCAGAACCCAGTGGTGCCCAGAAGATCGTGAGTGAATTCCAGATGTCCAGCCTTGAGCTACTTTGCTGGGCTTAGGTTTTGCTTAGGTGTGCCCAATTCTTCCCTTTTGAAATAAGACAGTACTTATTTTAGATTTTACAGGAGCCCATAGTTAAGAGACTTTTTAAAGACACTGTGGTATTTTTTAAATTTGCTCATTATTTTTATTTTATGTGTATGCATGCATTGCCTGCATATAGGTAAGAGCACCTGTGTTGTGCAATGCCCGCAGAGGTCAGAAGAGGCTGTTGGATCCCTGGGACTGGAGTTACAGACAGTTGTTAGCTGCCATGTGGGTGTGGGATTCAAACCTGGGTCTTCTGCAAGAACAACCAGTGTTCTTAGCCACTGAGTCATCTCTCCAGCCCTGACACTGTGGACTTTTAAGTGCTTAGAATTTTTTTTTTTGTCTTTTTGAGATGGGGTCTCCCTGTAGCCCCAGCTGTCCTGGAAGTCACTATGTAGACCAGGCTGGCCTTGAACTCACAGAGATCTGCCTGCCTCTGCCTCCCAAGTGCTGGGACTACAGGTGTGCACCACCATGCCCAGCTAGTGCTTAGATTTTTTTTTTAAAGGACTGTGGGGCTTTCAAGGTTGTACTGACTTATGTTGTGATATTGTTAGCATCAGATCTTGGGGACAAGAATTGAAAAGGTTGTGGTTTAAGTGATGTGTTTGTGTGTCAAGTTGACAAGGGGTCAATTGTACTTGATAGCTTTAGTTGTCAATTTGGCTCACCTGGGTTGAGGGGGCCTCAGGTGGGGAATTTCCTCCATTAGACTGGCCTATGGCCATGTCTGTGGGGGTATTTTCTTGATTCTTTGAGTGATATGGGAAGGCCCAGCCCACTGTGGGTGGTGCCACCTCTGGCCAGGTGGTTCTGTAAAGTATAAGAAAGCAGCATGAGCATGGGACAGAGGAGTAAGTCACTAAGCAGCATTCCTCCATGGCCTGTGCTTTAGCTCCTGCCCTAGGTTGCTGCCCTGAGTTCCTACCTTAGGCTCCCTGATGAACTGTGACCCAAGAGATGTAAGCTAAACAAACCCTTTCATCCCCAAGTTGGTATTGATCAGAGTGTTTTGTCACAGCAATTGAAGGCAAACTAGAACAACCTATGATGGAGGGTAGCAAGAACATATTGTGGGGTGGAGGGCCTGGAAGCAGAGGGGGCAGGGCACCCAGGTGACCATGTTAACTGCACCTATACTTGGCCTTAGAGAAACAGCACGAGCCTCTGCAGTGCCTTACCTGCTGTCTATTCCCTAGCTGTGATCTCACATAGACCTCACACTGTAAACTGGATCCCTTGCTGATGTAGTCAGTGACCTAGGTGATGACCAGCTACCACCGGTGAGGTGGAAAAGGCCCTGTAGCCGATAGCACAGCCTTGATGTGACTGGATCAGCCAGGGCTCAGTGTGGGAGAGCAGGAACTGTTTACGCCATCCTCTGTGTGGTCAGAGCCCAGGAGGCCTGAGGATCCATGGATGTGGGAGAGGAGAATGAGAAGGAAGGAGGCCAGAGGGAAGGTGATTCCACTATCCCTCTCTACATTATGTTTGTCCCTGCAGATCCTATGCCCCACCCTGAGCGCTCCAGAGGAGACCCCAAACAGGCTGGAGCACAAATGTTGTGTTTTCAGGGTATGTTCTAGGCCAATATTGGATGTGCTCCTTGAGGTTACACCCTTGAGCACTCCAAGGGTGTCTTCCAGAGCCTAGGGGTCCCGAGGTATCCAGCCAAAGGGGTATATTTAGTCATCTTTGGCTGACTGTAGTGGCCTGAAGTGGGCATCTGGCAGGTGAGGTTAGCTATGGGCAAAGCTACAGGAAGTCAGCAAGGGGGTACTGGGGAAAGTAGAGTACAGGATGAGGTTGTTCCCACTGTGCTTTCTTCCTGTCATTAGACTGGGCTGGGAGGGTGAGAACCTGGCTGTGTAGCCCATACTTCTGGATGGTCTTTAGTGTCCACACCCTGACTTGAGCCTAAGTCAGAATTACTACCTGCCTGACTGGGTAGCCAGAAGCCCATTCGATGCTACTGAGCCTGGTTCCTTCCTGCCCCTCCTCTGAGCCCTGGTACCTGTGATGCTTAGCAGACTACCTGCCAGTGGTCAGGGATAGACAGAAGGACTTGGGTGTCTCCAAGGGCTTGATGGAGCAGGAGGCCAAAGCAGTAACCTTCTGTTCCCATAGTCCAGGGGCCCCCAGGCCAATCCTGAGAACTGTGAACTTGTGGCCCAGATGCCAGTCAAAGAGGAATCCAGGCTAATTCAGCTTCAGGGAAGGTTGGATCACCAGCTTAACCTAATGTCAGGCTTGTCTGTGGGCCCACTACATATGCTGGTCCCTAACTCTTCCCTGGGGGGTTGGTTTGTCTGGGAGTCCCATGGATGTGGAGGACCAAACCTTGAGCCAATGGTTTGGTGGTTGCTCTGAACCCCTAACCACGTGTGACCATTTTAATCTCGTTGAAACTAAATAAAATGGAGGCTAGAGAAATGGTTCAGAGGTGAAGAGCACTTACTGTTCTTGCAGAGGATCAGGGTTCAGTTCCCAGCATCCACATGGAGTTCAGTAACTCCAGTCCCAGGGGATCTGACAGCCTCTTCTGACCTCCGTGGGCACTGTATGACACAGGTGCACTTACCTACATGCAGGCAATACATACATACACATAAAAAAAATAAAAAGTTTAAATGAAATGGGGGCTAGAGAAATGGCTCAGAGGTTAAGAGCACTTAATGTCCTTGCAGAAGATCAGGGTTCAGTTCCCAGCACCCACATGGCAACTCACCACTGTCTGGTCATGGGCACCAGGAACACTATATATATATATATATATATATATATATATATATATATGCAGGCAAAACACTCATATACATAAACTAAAAATAAATCTTAAAATGGCAAAGGCAGTCCTTTAATTTCAAGCACTCAGTGGGTACATGTAGCCAGTGGTTACAGTACAGGACAGTGCAGCCCAAAAGGTTGCCACACACACATCCTGTGAAATGAGCCTTCTCCCACACTGTGGCACTTCCCAAGTGGAGGTAAGTCAGGGACCTGGGAGGTGAGCCTGAGGTCCTAATGCCTGATTCAGAGCCCATGAAAGGATGACAGCACAGGGACAGACAAAGTCCTTGAGAGTAGCTAGATTAGCCACACACAGGCAGACCAGGCCCTACAGAAGAGCCTGGAGCTGGGTGAGTCCCCCGTGTCATCTGGTGTTGGGGAGCCACAGGAGCCTCTGAAGACAAGGAGAACAAAGGGTCAAATGCCAGGACCTTGGGAGACTGTGGGGCAAGAAGGATATGTGGCTAGTGTCTGAGAATTGCAGGGATATGAGGGAGTATGGGAACCTGGAGACTAGCCATCGGGTGCTGGAAGAATGAGGGTGGTATCTGGGCAACACCCTTTCCTGTAAAACTCTGATTTGGTTATTGTGGTGACCTAAACCCAAAGCTTCGGCAAAGATGAGATGCATCAGCTCATGTGAGCAAAGCCCAAGGTGGACAGCTTCAGGCTCAGCTTTTGATCAGATGCTCAGACAATATCATCATTCACCTACCTTTCTTTTTCTGGGCCAACATCACTTTCTGGCAAAGGTAGCCTCTGCAATGCGAGGGAGACAGCATCTAATTCCTCCAAGGTCACAGGCTCAGGTCAGGCCCAGGCAAGGGACCAAGAAGATGCCCTGAATAAATGCTGGCGTGCAGTTACTAGACAGAAAGGTTGCTGGGCATTGTGAAGAGCCACACAGGAGGAAATGTTCCCAGAGCCTCCCTTTCCTGGACAGCTCACGTTCATTCCCTGGGGGAGGACTGCTGATTTCAGGTCAGGTCAGGCCCTTACTCCAGGTTAACAGCCTCTGTAGTGCTCAGCACCATCCAGCTGCCTCTTGCCTTCTCACACAGGTCTTGCCCCAACCAAGCCTCAAACCCATCCCTGCTCACTCTCCTTCCTGCCTTACCATGCTGGCCCTCACCATACCCTGCCCAGCTCTGTGCATCCCTAGTTTCTTACCACAGCCACTTGACTCCTATGGTACCACCTGTCTGTCTCCAGCAGAGCTCCAGAGCCCTTATGGCTCTCTAGGACCTGCACAATGTCTTTCACCAGAGGGTCCTGTACCCAGAAGGCTGCTGTGAACTTCTGGACAGTCTTTGAATTTGTTTTGTAAGTTCCACCTGCTGAAATAGTGGGGCCTAGGCAGGGGCTGGGGCTTAGCACAGCACAGCCTCCCTCTCCCCCAGAATCAGTTCTTAATTTTTTTTGATTCATTTATTTTTATTTTTTAATGTGTATGAGTGTTTTGCCTGCATGCAAACCATGTGCATGCAATATCCCTGGAGGACAGAAGAAGGCAACAGATCCCTTAGAACTGAAGTTATGGATAGCCGTTAGCTGCCATGTGAATGCCAGGTCCTCTGAAAGAACAGCCAGTGTTCTTAATGCTGAGCCATCTCTCCAGCCCCCAGAATCAGTTCTTAAAACAGACTCCCGCCACCACCTGTCCCAGCAGGATGTGAGCACAGTGGGCTCAGGGTCCATGTAAGGGGTTGCAGAGTGGCTGGTGTCTGAGGGTCTGCACCATGCTGCCTGAGGGAGCTCAGCATTAAGTACCAAATCAGAGACATATGACAGGTCCAGACAGAGCTGGTGATGGCAAGAGAAAGCCTTTCTTGATTTTCATCTTGTCCTGTAGGGACCCTGGCTGAGAGCCAACTCTGGTTACCACATGAGTTGAATGCAGGTGCCTCTTGAAGTGGTCTGTGTTGTTTCACGGCTGAAGGTCAAGCTCTGGCTTACATGATGCCACAGTCCCACGTGCCCTGATTCCTCAGCCTCAGGCTTGGAGCTGATCCTCTGGAGACATCTAGACCCCAGCCATCTGGAATTGTTTTAGAGGGACAGACAACACACCACTGTGATGGCAGAGGCTGGCTACAATTCCTAGAAATGTAGAAGGAGCCACCAGGCTGTGGCCCCTGAAGGGATGGCAGGTTTCAGTCTAAGCCAGGCTGCTAGCCCTTAGGATGCTATATAGAGGGAATAGAGACAAGGGTAGGCACCAGGGCTCTGGAGCAGATTGAAGTTCAGATGGGCTAGCTGTGGCCTGGCCCTTGGTCTAGCTAGCTTTCTGCTCCAAGACTCCAGAGCTACCTCCAACCTCCTTGGCTTTTGAAATATGGGTTGTGTAATGCATCTCCCACATGCTGGCCCAAGGGCCTGCATTCAGCCATGGATACAAGGGTGGCTCTTGCTGCAAGGAGCTGACCTCAAGGCAAGGAGACCTGCCTCTGTTTCCTGGATCCTTCTGTTCCTCTGTCTAGAGCACCCTGATCCAATCAGCACCCACTCACCTGGAGTCTAGTCCAGGGCTTTCCCAGAGGCCAGGGACATCTCTATTCCTCCTTGTCCTGGTTGCTGCCACATTACAGATATGCTCCATAGTGACCTGGTGGTTAAACTGTCTTTTTCATGTCTGGGTTGAGGGATAACACCTGGCTCGCTGTTTGTTCCATACCTGTGAGTTTCTAGTGGACAATGAATGCCCAGTGAGGCAAGTAAGTAGTCACTTTTTGGGGGGGATCGAAGGGCAGAGAGGGACCACTGGTACTCCTGTACCTTGTACACTCCAGGTATGGAGTAGGTACTCAACTAACGCTGTGGAATGAGTGACTGAGATGTTTAGAGAGAAGTGCTTAGGAAGCTGTGACTCACAGGACCTTGTCAAGCCTCCTCCTGAGGGGCAGAGGGCAGAAGCCCCAAGATCATGACTTAGCTTCAAGGAGGACAAACCTACGGAAAGTATGGAAGGACAGGGTTTCCAGAAAGAGGCCTGCTGCAGGGAGGCTGTTTGTTCCTGTGTTGTGTGACACTATTCCCTGGGAGACGTGAACCAACAACAAACCAGAGTAAGAATACCACCAAAATTTATCTTAGTGACTCAATGAATTTTATTGGAGTTTCATACAGGAGCAGAAATGACTCAAAGACAGCTGCATCACCAAAGCCCACCCTAGAATGGGAGTTTCACAGAAGCTGGAAACCTGGAACTCACAGCTCAGTGGGGTTAAAGAGTCTTTTTCCAGGCAGCTGGGTTGGTAAGGCTCCGCCTCATCTAAACAGCTCAGGTTATCTAAGAGCTAAGAGCTCATCTCAGAAGTCCTTAGGACTTCTTTATACTTGGTGAAGGAGGGGCCTAGTGAATCTGGTCAATTTTATAAACTTCTTGAAGCTATTGAGTTGTTTACTTCCTGAGCTTAACTAGTTTCCCTCCAGAATGTTCCACCTCCCTCAGAGCATCCTATTATCTGCTTCCCTTTAGAGCATCCTGTAATTTACCTTCCAACATCCTATTTTTTTAAAGCCTTCATATCTTTTAAAATATTTTTTATTTATTATTTTTTATGTGTATGAGTGTATTGTCTGCATGTATGTGAGTGCACCTGTGTCGTGTAATGTCACAGAGGTCAGAAGAGGGCTTTGGATTCCCCTGGAACTGGAGTTAAGGATGGTTCATAGCACCATGTGGGTGCTGGGAATCCAACCAGTGCTCTTAACCACTGAGCCTTCTCTCCAGCCCCACATTCTGTGTTTTAACTAGCTTCCCTCCAAGATGGAATGTCTTAAGGAAATTTTTATACAACATCCTTAGAGAGCATTCATAGGGAAGGTCAGCATGGACAGATGTCCTCACTGCTGGCCTACCTGGGACCAGCTGTTTAGTGAGCAGAGCCTGGCATACTCAAGGGCTTGCTTCAGCCAGATGTCATCTGAATAGAGGACTAAAGCCTCTGGGCCCCATGGTGCAGCTCTCCCAGCTGGAGACTTCAGCACAGCCTCCTTGGAGGACATTTAAGATCTACAAAACAGTTAACAGATGTGCCCTTCAACCCACTGGCTCACCTGCAGGTGTTAGGGTTCGAGAATTGAGACTAATTCCCACAGATACCCAAAAAGATTATACAAAAAGTTTATTCAAGAATTTAAAGTAAAAAAAACAACAACCAAATGCGGCTAGCCAGGCACAGACTTCACGAGCCAAAGATGGAGTCTGGCCCCGAACAATAGCAGGCAGAAGCTTTTATTGGGACACGCCACAGAAACCCGCACGCGCCATGCACCTTTTTAAAATAATTGGATGTCCCCGTATCCTGTGTATGGGGGAAGTCTTGATTGGTAGAGGCTGTCTTCAGGGCATTGGAATGTGCTGACTGATATCTTTTAGAGCCAGAAGTTTTTGTTCATACCTTATAAGGCTTTTACATGTACAATATGCCTGAGCTTGTCTGGGCTTGTCTAAAGAAGCTAGCCAAAATGGAGTCAGAACATTCTGGCTCTTCATTCCCCTCTAGAGTTATGGCAAGGGTTAAATCTTCAATCAAGCAAATTACAGAAGTGGAAAGAAGCGGTTAGACGGTGCATTTAGAGCGGTGGAACCATTTCTGTATTGTCGTAAGGCTCGGGGTCTCGATTTAAATGAGTATACTGTGAACGCAGTACCATCAGTTGGACTGTCTGTATCCGTTCTCGGATGAATTTGAGCAAGGCATTAAGAACACAGGGGCCACAGGTGACTGCTAATAGGAGTAAGAGGAGAGGTCCGACTATTGCTGAGATCAAAGTTGTTAACCATGGGGACCAGTCAAATAGGGATTCGTACCAATTCTGTTGATTTAGTCGCTCGTTTTCTCTTTCCTTAAGTCTTTTACGGACCTCGGCCAAAGATTGTTTTATAACTCCCGAGTGATTAACTAGAAACAGCACTGGTCCCCTAGGGCAACACAGGGTCCTCCTTTCTCCAGAAAAACTAAATCCAGCCCTCTGCTATTTTGTAAGGTTACCTCAGCTAAAGACGATAGTCTTCGAGGTGGTGGATAGATATTTCTAATGATTGTATGTCTAAGTCTATGGCCTACCTAAGGAGATGGTAATTTTTATCCTGGAGGACTAGCGCTGAAGCCCCCAGATCAGTTGCAGTGGTTACCCTGACCCCGAGTAGAGTAGACAAGACAACTGCAGTGATTCCTATGGCCCTACAAGGTCTAGACTCTTCTGAGACTCTGGTTTTCATTTCTATGTCTGTTCTATAATATAGATGGGGAACCAGCTGCACTAGTACAAAAAAAAAAAAACAAAACCCTGGCCTGGTTTAAAATGGAGGAGTGGAGGCATGTACTTAGGCCAGAGGTACAGGCCCACCAAGTGGAGTTGGGGGGCACCATATATGGGTTAGGTGCAATAGCCCCTATCTCTTGAACAGAGTTACATAGATGTTGGTAAGAAGGGGGGACAATTTTATGTGAGGACTTGGGTGAAGATAAGCCCCCTTCTCCCTGTAGGTGGGGGAATTCTACAGGCAGTGGGGTCAGAAGTGACAACATAATTTCCTGGGAGAGCTAACCCATCATAAAAGGGAGGGCTCCGGTCCATGCAAAACCAACAATGGATAGTAAGGTTAGGGGAGGTATTATTTAAAGCAATAAAGGTGGCATTTAGGAGGTTTGTAAGCCCAGGGGATGGCTGCAAGGGCTCTTGGGGCTGTTGGACCTCTAGGGGTGTGGATCTAGGTGTGGGCAAAGTAGCAGTTTTATCCAGTCAGACAATTTGGCTAGGAGGTGGCCTCTCGACAGATTTAAAAATAGTTAAGGCCGGTGTTGGTCCTCCTATAGGCTGTAACACTGTCCGAGCTGGCCCCATCTGGGTCCCCAAGACTGGACCCACCTGAAGATGGACTGAAAAAAGTATTCCTGGATCAGTCCCTGTGGTGTATAACCTGAGGCCCCAAGTTTGCCCATCAATTCATTTTTGTAGGTTTTTAAGTTCCTTTCCTTTCGGGGTGAAGCTCAAGGAGATAGGGTTGCATCTAGAGGAGGAACGGGGTTCCTCAAATTGCCTTGATCTGGGGTTTCACCAAAGGGTTAGGCCCGGGACCGCAGTTACCTAGATCAAGTCGGTAGTGACAGGGGCAGTCCAATTAATATATCCAGTAGACACACAGCTCCATGAAGCACAGAAACAGTCCCCTGGCCCCCGACAAGTACTCCTTCGGTCATCATTGTCGCCCGGGCAAACACAGAAGTGGTGATCCTTCATCCTCTTTCAGCCAAGAGGAGACTGGCAAGCATAATTTACAGTGCCTGACAGGGTGTACAATTCCCAAGTTCCTTCAAGCAGGTCACAGAGGTCAAATGTAATCTTGGGGAACCAGACACCTGGAGGTCCCAGGTGGGAGGAGATATTCACTATCTTTCCAGTGGATGAGCTACTAACTACCCAGGTAAGGTTTTGGAGTCCCTGGGGGGAGCTAGCTAGGGCAGGCTCTATTAAAAAAAAAAAGAAAAAGAAAAAGCAACAAGGGTTATGGTGCAGCAGAGATTTTTAGCTTGAGAGGATTGTCTTTTACCCCTGTGACCTTTCATCTCTTGTCTACTTGGTCTGACCAATCTTCTGATGCAGGCTTTAGATGTGAGTGATGTATCCAGGTCCAGACACCAGCCACCTTAACCGCAGTAGGGGTGTTGAGGATCACGATATGTGGCCCCTTCCATCAAGGTCCGAGGGTCTCCTTGTGGTGCCGTCTCACCCAAACAAGGTCTCCTGGCTTGAATCCATGTGGTTGGGCTGGTGGCAGTTCGTAGGTGTGCCTCAGCAAGGGGAAAATGTTGTCTTGTGCAATCTGTAAGGCCTGCAGGGACTTAAGAAATTGGGATTCAGACAAGTCAATTAGCACATCTGAAGGCAGCTTGGGAAGCAAAGGGGGTGGTCGGCCATACATAATTTCATAAGGCATTAGGCCTTGCGTACATGGGGTATTTCTGACCCTGTATAGGGCAAAAGGTAGGAAGCCTGTCCAGTCAGCCCCAGTTTCTAGGGTTAATTTGGTCAAGGTCTCTTTAAGGGTCCAATTCATTCTCTCTACTTGCCCTGAGCTCTGGGGGTGGTATGCGCAATGTAACTTCCAATTAGTCCCCAGTGTTTTAATTAACTCTTGAGTTACCTTAGAGATAAGGCTGGTCCACTGTCTGACCTGATCACAGAGGCAAGTCCATACCTTGGTATTAGTTCATCGATGATCTTTTTAACCACTGTTGAGGCAGTTTCTCCCTTTGTGGGAAACACTTCAACCCATCCTGAAAATGTATCTATAAAGACTAGGAGATATTTATAGCCATGCCTGCCAGGTTTTACCTCAGTGAAGTCCACCTCCCAATAGACTCCAGGTGCAGTGCCCCTCTCCCTTCCGGCTGGGGGCATGACTTTTCCTCTTGGATTAGTAACCTGGCAGGAGTGACATCTGGAAAGACAGCTCTCAATCATTTTGGTTAGATCGAAGATGTCAGAGTCAGGAATGCTTGTAAATTTCTTTATCCTAGGTGAGTCCCTTTGTGGAGTTTATATATTAGGTCCTCTGCTAGCTTGTGTGGTAGAATGAGCCTCCCATCAGAGGTGTATCTCCATCCATGCTTGATCTTGGTATTTTCCAGGGAAGTTAAATCCTGATCGTCCTGAGCTGAGTAGGAAGGCTCTTCTGGCAAGAGGGGTTCAGGCAGAATAACCAGTAGGTTCGAGGCTGTTAGGGCTGCTTCTCTAGCTGCTAGGCCCACTCTCCTGTTTCCCTGTGCCTCCAGTGAATCCCCTTTTTGGTGCCCTGGACAATGGATGATGGCCAGTCTCTTTGGTAACCATATGGCCTCCAGGAGTTTTAAGATCTCTTGTTTATTTTTGATAGTCTTTCCTTCTGCTGTCGGGAGCCCCCTCTCCTTGTATATAGCCCCGTGGACATGAGCCGTAGCAAAAGCGTAGCGGCTATCAGCAAAAATGTTAACAGTCTGGTCTTTACTTAGCTTTAAGGCCTGAATCAGGGCAATTATTTCAGCCCTCTTGGCAGAGGTCCCACCTGGTAGGGAGGAGGCCCACATTGTTCACATGGACTGACAACCGCCACCCCTGCATACCTGGTTCCTTCCTTAATGAAGCTACTTCCATCCATGAACAGAATTAAGTCTGGGTGGGGCCATGGAACATCTCTTCCCAAGTCCCATGTAAGCTGCAAAGTACCTCCAGGCAGTTGTGCAGGACTTCAAGATCCGGTTCTGGCAGCAAAGTGGCAGGATTGAGAATGGTGCTGGAGAGGAACTGGAT
This sequence comes from Nannospalax galili, assembly GCF_000622305.1. Lineage (NCBI taxonomy): Eukaryota > Metazoa > Chordata > Mammalia > Rodentia > Spalacidae > Nannospalax > Nannospalax galili. The sequence goes on along the minus strand of NW_008346900.1, from coordinate 2,497,724 downwards.
GCAAGAGGGGTTAAGGAGCAAGGCCTGATAATGTGTCAACTGAGCATTCATCATCCATCAGTCGAGGGGATTTTTAAGGACCCCCTCAATTGAGTAAGGGGTGGTGACCATAAGGGGCTGTCCCAGCATGAGCTTATCTGCATCCTTAAACAATAAGACCATGGCTGCGATAATTCTGAGGCAGCCTGGCCATCCTGAGGCCACAGGATCAAGCTTTTTCGACAAGTAAGCCACGGATCTCTTCCAAGGCCCGAGCATTTGGGTCAGGACTCCCTTCGCTATTCCCGCTTGTTCGTCAACAAAGAGCTGATAGGGCTCATGGATATCCGCTTTTTCAACAAGTAAGCCACAGGTCTCTTCCAAGGCCCGAGCATTTGGGTCAGGACTCCCTTCACTATTCCCGCTCGTTCATCAACAAAGAGCTGAGAGGGCTTACGGATATCAGGCAGAGCCAAGGCTGGAGTCTGCAATAAAGCCTTTTTAATTTCTTGAAAGGCCCTCTCCTGAGTCTCAGTCCATAGGAAGGATGGCTCATTTCCTCAAGTGGCTTCATACAAGGATTTTGCCACCTCGGCAAACCCAGGTATCCAGAGCCGGCAGAAGCCTGCCAATCCCAGGAACTCTCGCAACTGCCTGTGGGATCTTGGGCTTGGAATTCCCATAATGGTTTGCTTTCTGGCTGGTGACAGCCACCTCTGCCCATCCCTTAATATGTACCCCAAGTACATTACCTCCATGACACAGAGCTGAGCCTTCTTGGCAGAGACCTTATACCCCAATTAGTCCAAGGTCAGGAACAAATCTCTGGGGGCCTGAAGACAAGTGCCCTCATCCTCAGTGGCAATCAACAGGTCATCTACATACTGTAGGAGGCTTACCTCTGGGTGCGAGGCCTGATACTCCTGCAAGTCCTCATGTAGAGCCTCATCAAAGATCGTGGGGGAGTTCTTGAACCCCTGTGGCAGCCACGTCCATGTGAGTTGTCCATTAAACCCCTGGTTCGGGTCTTGCCACTCAAAGGCAAAGATGGGTTGATTTTCCTTTGCCAAGGTCAGGCTAAAGAAGGCATCCTTGAGATCTAAAACAGTATAGACACTTCTCCCCTGAGAGTGTGAGCTCAGCAGGGTATACAGGTTGGGGACTGTAGGGTGGATATCCTCTATTCTCTTAACTTCTCTCAAATCCTGCACTGGGCGGAAATCATTAGTCCCCAGTTTCTTGATGGGTAGGAGAGGGGTGTTCCATGGAGATTGGCATGGAACCAGACTACTGAACTCCCTAAGGTGGTTTATATGTTTGGTTATTCCTGCTCTGGCTTTGAGAGTCATAGGGTACTGTTTTACTCTTACAGGCTGAGCATTAGTTTTTAAAGTCACCATTATCAGTGGCTGTTGGATGGCCCTCCCTGGGGAATTAGTTTCCACCCAAAATCCAGGGAATGTTGCCTGGAGGTCCTTGAGGATAGTGGTTGGTCTCTTTTGAGGGGGTGGGGCGTGCACTCTCCATTCTTCTTCTAGTTGTAAGCATAGGATATAGGCTGCGTCTGGTACAGTCACATCAGGAGGTCCTCTCCCAGAGAAATGGATTTGAGCCTTCATTTTATTTAGCAAATCCATACCCAATAAGGGATATGGGCACTCTGGGACCACCATAAAAGGGAATGTGAAACTGTCTTCTTACCTAAGTTTACTTCCCTTTTGGTAGTTCAAGGGTGCTGAGCGATTCCCATGGCTCCTTGTACCCAGGTGCACTTATTGGTCAATTTTCCCATAGGCTCTTTTAAAACTGAATATTGTGCTCTGGTGTCAACTAGGAAGCCGCTGGCTCATCCCTCCACTTGTAGGGTCACCCAGGGCTCGTGGTGGAGGTTCGCCAAGCCTGGGCCCCTTCAGTTTTCTAGGTTCACCAGCTCAAGGATCTTGAGCTTGGAGGGAGGCTGGGATCCCATCTTTTGAGGACATTCCCTAGCCCAGTGGCCCAGCTGCTTACAATATGCACACTTGTCTCTTTTTAGGCAGGGCTGACCTTCCTGTGGGGGTCACGGGGCTCGGGTTCCCTTTTTCATAGTGGGTCAGTCCCCCATTTGGGATTCATTGCTCTTTCAGCCAACAATATACTAGCCAGCCCTTTTGTTTGTCTTTTTTCAGGGGTTTCTCTGTTGTTAAATACCTTGTTCGCCACCACCATCAGCTCAGAAAGGTTTTTGCCCTCAAAACCTTCCAGTTTTTGAAGTTTTCATTTTATGTCTGGAGCTGGCTGATTTACAAAAGCCATATTGATGGCCATCTGATTCTCTGGAGCCTCTGGATTAATGGGAGTATAAGTTCTGAACGCCTCTAACAGGTGTTCCAGATACGTGCCAGGAGACTCATCCCTTCCCTGCATCACCTGACTGACCTTAGACAAATTGGTGGGGCACTTAGCAGCTGCCCGGAGAACCCCCCCCATAAGAATCTGGCGATAGAACTTTAGGTGTTCCCTACCTTCAGGGGTGTTATAGTCCCACCCCTCTGTTGGGCACATGAGAGGAAAAGCAGCCATAATCAAATCCTCATTCTCTGTCAGTCGCCCATCATTTCCAGGGACCATGTGTCTGCGTTCCTGAAGGATGCAGTTCCGTTTCTTGGTGGTGAACAGGATATTCAATAACTGTTGGCAATCATCCCAAGTGGGTTGGTGGGTAAAAAGAATGGTATCCAGGAGGGAAATCAGGGCCTGAGGTTTCTCCATGAAGGAGGGAGTCTGTAACTTCCAATTATACAAGTCACTAGTAGAAAAGGGAAAGTAGACTATTGGGGAAATTCCATCCTCTCTCAGGGGCCCAATCTCCCTCAGGGGAAGAGCTTGCACAATTCCTCCCCCCCCCAGCGAGTGTGTAATGGGCTGGGCTTGGCCACAGGAGGTACTGGCTCAGCCATGGGAAACGGGGACGGAGAACGGGAAGGACTGGAAGAAGAGGAAGATGCTCATGACCTGCGCTCCCTAGGTCTATCCTGAGCACTCACTGGGGCCCGTAAGGTGGTGGGAGTAAATCCTCCTCTGGTGCCAAGGGAAGAACCTCGGGACCCGATGGGTTTTTTTGGTCTGGACTTTCTTCAGGGGAAGCAAAGTGGTTGGCCCCGTAGGCCCTGATGGCGGGGGTGGCAGTAAGGGATGCAGCCAGTTGGGGGGTGCAGCAACTAGATATCACCAACCTAGGATGTATGGGCTCTGGTCAGGGTGCCCCAGTTCCCCGAAGATAACTCCTTGAACCCTGTAGATGAGGGACAGGTTAAAGGACGCTTCAGGCGGCCATTCAACTTGAAAGGAGGGCCATTTGATGGTGCAGAGAGTCTGGAGGTGGGTCGGCTTGACACAGAGTCCAGACATGTTTGAAGCCACTTGTTTGTAGTCCTGGAAATGACTAAGAACTAGATCAAGGGGAGCTGAAGATGATGAGACTTTCTGGCCCATCGTGGGATAAGCTTCAAGAAAAAAGAATATAAGGAGAGGGATGAGAATGAGAAGTAGGATGGAAAGTCGATAGACAAGGCGGAGCTCCGAGCAGAGGGTGAGAACACTATGAGACAACGGTTCCCTAGAGGGAGAAAAGAAAATCTCACAGCTCACGGAGTCAGCCTAGAAGGCTACCCCTGTTCCTTTCCCAAAAAGATTTGGCCAGCCTAGATTCCATGTCAGACTCAACCAGAATCTTATGTCTGGCCCACCCGGATTCCATGTGGGACTGGGCCAAGGCTCTGGGCTGGTCCTGCCTAGATTCCATGTCAGACTGGAGCACAACCTCTCAACAGAAGAGGAGTCGGGGCATCCCCCATCCTCCTCCAGCCCTGGGATCAATAGCATGTCCGTCTGATCTCCGTTGAGCTCCAGAATGTCCAGACTACCAGAAAGCAAGAGAGAGAGAGAGAGAGAGAGAGAGAGAGAGAGAGAGAGAGATATGAAGGCAGGCAGAACTTACCAAGGCTAGCTCTGGTGGCACTTCCATGGGTCTGGGGGGGTCTCAAGTCTCGAATCCCAGACGAGCCCCCACAATGTTAGGGTTCAAGAATTGAGACTAATTCCCACAGATACCCAAAAAGATTATAGAAAAAGTTTATTCAAGAATTTAAAGTAAAAAAGACAACAACCAAATGGCGGCTAGCCAGGCACAGACTTCACGAGCCAAAGATGGAGTCTGGCCCCGAACAATAGCAGGCAGGAGCTTTTTTATTGGGGCACTCCACAGAAATCCTCACGTGCCATGCACCTTTTTAAAATAATTGGATGTCCCCATATCCTGTGTATGGGGAAAGTCTTGATTGGTAGGGGCTGTCTTCAGGGCATTGGAATGTGCTAATATCTTTTAGAGTCAGAAGTTTTTGTTCATACCTTATAAGGCTTTTATATGTACAGTATGCCTGAGCTTGTCTGGGCTTGTCTAAAGAAGCTAGCCAAAATGGAGTCAGAGCATTTTGGCTCTTCACAGGCATCTCCTTGTGTCCCCCTACAGGTGGCATGTGTTGGGGACCAAGACATTTACTGCAGCAAGGCCAGAGACCAAACACTTCCTAGAAGGGACAGGTGAGTGCAGGTGGGTGTTGGTGCATAGCCGTGCTTCAGTCCTTCAGGGTTCAGTCTCCACGTGAATAAGTGGTGAAGCTGAGTATTGCCACACAGACCCTCACTGACATATACTGGGACTAGAAATTGACACATATATTGGGACTAGAAATTTCTGCTTCCTCCCTTGTACATTTTGGGCACAAAGAGGAGTTCTAAGTCCTTTGCCTCCTTGACCTTTGGAAAAAAAATATTGGGGGGGGGAGCTGGGGAAATGGCTCAGCAGGTAAAAGTACTTGCCACACAAGCCTGAAACCTAAGTTCAGATACCCAGCCATGTAAAGCATGTGTCTGTAACCACCGCGCTGGGAGGTAGAGCCAACCAATACAGCTGAATCCGTAAGCTCCAAGTTCAGGAGAGACTTTCTAAAAAACTTAGGCGGAGAGTGATAGAGGAAGACATTGATTGCTGCCCTCTGTATGCACACATGTACATGCACATATGAAAACATACACTCATACACACAACTTTTTTTTGTCAGGTGTACTGGTACATGCCAATAATACAACACCTGGGATATGGAGACAGGAAGATCAAGAGTTTAAAGGCATTCTCGGGGGCTGGAGAAGTGGGTCAGCATTTAAAAGCACTGGCTGTGGGTTTGGTTCCCAGTATCCACATAGAGGCTAACAACAGTTCATAACCAGTTCCAGAGGATCCAATACCCTTTTCTAACCTCTGTAGGCATTTCATGACATGGGTTCACTTACATACATGCAGTAGAATACTCATACACATGAAAAAAATTAATAAAAGGTATCCTCAGCTATGGGCTACATGAGACCCTGTCCAAAAAGGCACAAAATAAACCTTTTTAAAGAAATTGTTTTATTTTATGAGTATATTCCCTGCATGTGTGTGACTGCACCTGTGTCGTGCAATGCCCAAGGAGGTCAGAAGAAGGCGTTGGATTCCCCCAGACCTGGAGTTACAGATGTTTGTTAGCCACCATATGTGAACTGGGAATTGAATCAAGGTCCTTTACAAGAATAGCCAGTGCTCTTAACCACTGAGCCATCTCTCCAGCCCCAAGATAAACCCCTTTAAAACAAATAATATCTACAAAGTCCCTTGCTCTGTGGGGCAGCAGGGAGGAGTGCGAGCGTGGTAACAGGTTCTTGAACAAGAAGCTTGCTTGAAGGTAGATGGCCAGTGGGGTGGGCTCTTGTCTGTCATGGCCTCTAGAGAAGTTTCTGAGACCCTTTAAGCCTGCTTCTCTCCATGACATAAGGATCTTTCTCTCTCTCTCTCCCACTACCCCCCACTCCCTCCTTTCCTTCCTTGCTTGCTTTCCCTCTTTCTTATGTTATTTTGAGACTGTACCTGAGACGAGTATCAAACTCTCCACAGTCGTCCTGCCTCGGCTTCCTGAGTGCTGGGACTAATAGCTGTGTATCACCATGCTTACTTGATTATCTGCCTGTTTCTTGCCAGGAGAAGCGGCTGGCACCATCACTCAGTGTGTCTCCTCATTGCTGGGTGACCACCCTGTCCCTGAAGTCTGATATGATTTGAAGATGTGTCATTTCCCCCTTCTGCCTTTAAATTGTTTATACACAATATTTTGTTGCAGTAACACAAAAGTCTAACTAATTTAGGATCCAAGAACCATGGGTGCAGAGCCAGTGCCACCTGCTCTTCCTGTCTCAGGGACTGAGGCCCACCCGCTCTGTTAGCAGTCAGTGTCCAGGTGACTGACTAGCTCAAGCTTGGCGCTTCTTCCCTTGTGATTCTTTCAGAGGACTGTCACTGTTAACTCTGTTCCGTGCCACAGGGCCTGCTCTGGGGGCAGCTCCTGTAACACCTGCCTGCCATCCACCTGAGGCAGCATTCCAAGTCCCTGTCCTTCAGGAGGATGACAGGACTCAAATTCCAGGCACGTGAAGATGTCCCATCCCCCATCCTCCCAACAGAGAAAAACAGAATCCGGGGGGCCTGGTGGCAGGAGCTGAGATGAAAACCCTAAGAAGGACGTCCTGGATGGGGTCTCTGAGCAGTGAAGAACAAACAGATGGGTTTTCTCCACGAATTTGGAGCCTCTTGTCAGGCCAGGTGAGACCATAGCAAACGGCTGAATTCTCTTTTCCTTGGGGTAGTGGAATCCAGACTCTAACACCAACACTTGTCATAGACGGGCACTCCCTGCGCTGGCCCAGATTGCAGACGAGCGGCTCCAGCCACCAAGACTAGGACAGGTGTACCTGACGCTGCGGATGCCCGACATCCACGTGACTTCCTGACGCCCCGCCCCCAGTCCCGCTGGCTCCGCCCCTCTGGCGCCAGACTGGGACACCCCCCACCGTCCCCCGCTCGAAATCCAGGGAGCAACGGTGCGCAGGCGTGACGGCGGCGGCCCTACGGCGACGAGCGGCTCCAGCCACCAAGACTAGGACAGGTGTACCTGACGCTGCGGATGCCCGACATCCACGTGACTTCCTGACGCCCCGCCCCCAGTCCCGCTGGCTCCGCCCCTCTGGCGCCAGACTGGGACACCCCCCACCGTCCCCCGCTCGAAATCCAGGGAGCAACGGTGCGCAGGCGTGACGGCGGCGGCCCTACGGCGCCCCCGGCCTGCCCCGCGCGCTGACGTCGCGCAGCCTCGTCCCAGCCGCCGCAGCCGCCATTGGAGTCGGCTCCCCCTCGGCTCCTCCGCTGCCTCCCGCCACCGTCCGGCGACTGTCCGCCGGTCCGGCCCGCGTGCGCCTACAGCCGCCGCCGCACCCGCGGAATTGGCGGCGGGGCCCGGGGCCGCACGCGGCGTGACAGGCCTGGCCTCGCGGGAGGCCCGAGCCGGCGGCGCCCCGGTCCCGCGCTGTGCTGTTCATGAAGCATGTCGGCCACCAGCGTGGACCCCCAGGTAGGGGCGTCTCGGAGCCCCTGGCGCGAGGCCGGGCCTGGCAGGTCGCGGGCTGGGCCGCGCGGGGAGCAAGGAGGCCCGGTTTGGACTCGGGGTGCGGGGTCCGGGCTGGGGACCAAGAGGCCGGGCCGGGGCTTGGGTGTCGGGGCTGGGGTCCTGGAGGCCAGGCCAGGCCCGGCCCGGCCCGGGCTATGGGGCTCGACGGCGGGGTCGCTTAGCAGGGCTGCGCTCATGGGGTGGGAGATCTGGAAGTCGGCCCGGGGTCGCATCGCCCGCTGCGGAGCACTCTCCGGAGAGTAACTTTGTCTTTCCTTTCCTGGGCTGGCTGTCGTCCGCCCGCGTGTCCTGGCCTGCGGCGATGCAGAGAACAAAAGGACAAGATAATAAAGGTGAGCAGAGTTCCGGGACCTGTGTGGACAGTGTCGGAGAACGGGGCAGCGCCAGCCCATGTGGGCGAGAGAACGTCCACTAGCTTGGTGTGGAACTCGAGACTAAGTTTCCTTCGTCAGCTTGGAGAAGATGAAACTTTACATTTCCAGGAGAATTGACAGGTTGGAGTGGGGCTTTTCAGGGAGTAAATAAAGGCATGCCCAGCGTGCCTCTTCGCTAGATAGTGCAATTGGGAGAAAGGGATTGGAGATAGGCAGGTACCGGTGCTCAGGCAGGGAACTGAGCGACTGGTCCTCCCTTGCATAATGGATGGCTGTGGGGGAGTCAGCCAGCTTGCCGACCTTCGAGGTTGTGCCTTCCTCCCTTAGCTGCGGTCCTTGTATCTTGTCATCTCCTTTGATACCCTGGCTTGTGATAAACTCCCAAAACTCACGCTTGGGAACTCGAAAGTGACACTTAGAACCAGTGCGTTTGTTACTCGAGTGTAACCAAATATGGTTCATCATGTTTTAAGGTTGGAAAAGGCCCAGCTCTTTATTTACCATTCCTTTCCTTTCCTGGCTGTGCCCTGCAACAGTGAAAAGTGGAGAGCCAGAGGATAGTGAGCTGGGGTACAGGCCCTTCAGCTGAGCACTGGGCCCTCCTCAGATCTCTGTGCACAGCTGGGTGTAGAGCCACCATCCTCTGCCCAGTGTAGATCTTTTGAGACCCTGTAGATTTTCATCCACTGGGCATCAGTGATAGAGCACTTGTCAGGAATGGGGGAAGTCCTTGATCCAAAGTTACCTCTTTAAAAATTTTAAAAATTAAAAAAATAATCCTATTTGTATCAGTGTTTTGTCTGCATGTAAGTGCACCACATGGTTGCAATGCTGGGCAGAGGCCAGAAGAGGGTGTTGGCTCTCTTGAAACTGGAGTTATGGGTGGTGGTTAGCTGCCATGTGGGTTATGGGAATCGAACCCAGGAAGAACAGTACGTGTTCTTAACCACTGAGCCATCTCTTCAGCTCTTTTTATTATTTTGTTTTTATGTGTATGAGTATTTTGCCTGAATGTAAATGCACCCATGCATACAATGCCCAGAGAGGGCATTTTTATTAAGTGGTGGTACATACCATTTATCCCAGCGCTCAGGATATAGAGGCAGGTGGATCTCTGAGATGAAGGCCAGCCTGATCTATATAACAAGTTCCAGGCCAGCTGGGGCTACAGGGAGACTTGTCTCAAAAACAAACATATTGTTGCAAGTTCTGCATGGTCATCCTGATTAGCATTTAAACATCAGCTCTACTGATGGTGTCCATTTTGAAATAAGAAAGTAGACTTTGCTAAGTTTTTTATGCTTGAGTAACTTCTCAAGACTTGAAGATAATAATTTGCAACTTCTTGTTCTAGTACAAAATGGTTCTTTGCATCAGAAAGATACAGTTCATGACAATGACTTTGAGCCCTACCTTTCTGGACAGTCCAATCCGGTGAGTTTTTGATAGCATGTTTTTATTTGTTAATTAATTGCTTATAATACCTCGTTTCTGATTTTTCTACCTTAAACGAAAAAATTAGACTAGAAAGTATTACAAATGATAACTTAGTCGGGCATGGTGGCACGCCTTTAATCCGTACTTGAGAGGCAGAGGCAGGCCAGCTGGGGCTACAGGAAGACTGTCTCAAAAAAGAAAGAAAAGAAGAAATGATAGCTTGGTCTTGAAGACTTGATTTGAGCAGGCAGGTGCTCCTGGGCCTGGGGCATGAATGTGGTGTAGGTACTTTTCTCCCTGTAGGACAGAACCCTAGGGCTGGGTACAGGCAGAATCCTGGCTGGTCTAGCATTCGTAAGCTACAGAGTACAGGAGTGTGTGGTTCCTCAGAGTTTTGATGTTATCTCTGAAAGGCTAGAATTGTGATCTAAGAGAGTAGCTAAGCTCTGGATGGTTGTGCAGACTCCTGTCCTCAGCTTGAACCTTAACTCTACCTGCATCAGGTGACTTGGCCTTCCCTGGGCCTCAGTTTCCTTTTGTATGAAGCAAGCAGTAGCACCCATCTTCCTTCCCACTGTCAGGAGCTCAGGGGACTGAGAAACTGTTGGCAGGGGGACCCTTGACCCTGAGAATCTGAGCAGGACAGGGCTGCAGAACCCACCTGGCCTTAGTCATGAGCTGTTGGCCATGGAAAAGATTAAATAAATATATTCTTTCGAGTATCTTTTTTCCTACTTTTCTTATAGCAGTAGTATATATTTAATATTAACAAAGTAAGGGGGGAGGTTGCTTCACTACACTTGAAATGTTTTTATGAAGTAGGGACTCCTGAGTTATTTGTGAGGATTACCTTAAAGGTAGATTTTTTTTTTTTTTTTCCTGCTGTCAGTTGCAGATCATAGCTGTCTTTCTCTTGTAGAAGCCATGGAAAGGACTGTTGTTCAAAGTGGCACTGCCACCAAGCAGCTTTAAAGTGGCCCCTTCATTGTCCACATGTTCAGATGTGAACTGTTTATTTATTTTAAATATTTTATTTAGATGTAGTTTATTTATTTATTTATTTATTTTGGTCTTTTTTGAGACAGGGTCTCCCTGTAGCCCCTGTAGTTCCCTGGCCTGGAACTCACTATGTAGATCAGGCTGGCATTGAACTCACAGAGATCCGTCTGCCTCTGCCTCCTTCCTGAGTGCTGGGATTAAAGGCATGCGCCACCACGCCCGACTAAATATTATTTTTATTTTATGTGTATGAGTGTGTTGCCTGCATGTAGGTGAGTGCACCTGTGTTGTGCAATGCCATGGAGGTCAAAAGAGGGCTTCGGATTCCCCTGGAACTGGAGTTAAGGATGGTTCGTAGCTGCCATGTGGGTGCTGGGAATCGAATCCAGGTCCTCTGCAAGAACAGTCAGTGCTCTTAACTGCTGAGCCATCTCTCCAGCCCCCCAGATGTGAACTTTTTAGTAAAGTATTTATCTAGCACATAATTTGATAGTAAATCTGTGCTCTTGATGGCAGATTTTCTACAGATAACTTTGTTAGGAAGAAACAACAGGGGACTGCTGTCTGTCTTAACCTCCACTTATGAGGACAAGCGAGGCCATTGTTGGCCCAGATAGAGAAGCTGGAGCATTCATTCAGAAGATAACCTGTTGTCTGTATTGTTTCATTTATTTATTTATTTTTGGTCTTTTTGAGACAGGGTCTCCCTGTAGCCTGTCTGTATTGTTTCATTTATTTATTTATTTTTGGTCTTTTTGAGACAGGGTCTCCCTGTAGCCTCAGCTGTCCTGGAACTCACTATGTAGACCAGGCTGGCCTTGAACTCACAGAGATCCGCCTGCCTCTGCCTCCCAAGTGCTGGGATTAAAGGCATACACCACCACACCTGACTTATTTTTAAATATTTTTATTATTTTTATTTTATGTGTATGAGTATTGCTTGCTTGTAGGTAGGTGCACCCATGTCATGAGTGCCTGAGGAGGTCAGAAGAGGCGTTGGATCCCCTGGAACTGGAGTTACAAATGGTTGTTACAGAGCACCATGTGGGTGCTAGGAGTCAAGCCTGGGTCCTCCACAAGAGCAGTCAGTGCCCTTAGCTGCTGATCCATCTCTCTAGCCTCTTGTTTATTCCTTTGTATGGAATCAAAATGTCATTCTATCTCCCTGCCTCTCTGTGTAGTACATTCTAGGATCCACTGTAGGTCATTTAAAGTGCTTGATGAACATTGTTACGTTGAAATTTGTACCTCTGAGCCAGGCATGGTGGTGCATGCCTTTAATCCCAGCACTCGGGAGGCAGAGGCAGGCGGATCTCTGTGAGTTCAAGGCCAGCCTGGTCTACATAGTGGGTTCCAGGGCAGCTGGGGCTACAGGGAGACCTTGTCTCAAAAAAGACCAAAAATAAAATAAAATAAATTTGTACCTCTGTACTCTATCTCTGAGAAGCTACTGGCCTTAAGAGTTGTTAGCTTATCTTGAAAATTGAGCCTACACAATGACCCAAGGTTTCTATGAGGATTTGTGTTTATTCTCACCTGCAGCCCAAAGTCAAGTTAAATAATGCTGTGTGCCTCGTCAGCTTACACAGCCTCTGTCGTGTGGGAAACACTGGGAAAAAACTTGACATTTGGGCTATTACTGTGACTAGGGAGTTCTGGCAGGCTTGGGGTCAGCACATATGTAACTGGTCATCCAGCCTCTGGCTTGGGTTTCTGTGGTGACATGTATGTAGTGTAGGTTCCTTTAAAGGCCCATTGGTGATGCTCACTAAAGAGAGGTTTGCGACCACTAACGCTTTCCAGAGGTGCAACAGAAGATACGCTGAGTCTTCACTTGTTCTTTGGCAAGTTGCTACAACAGATGCAGAAACTGTCAGAAGCTGCTGTCCCTGCATATTGATCAGCCTGCTGAGGGGCTAACATTGCAGCCTCAGAAGGACCAGCCTTGAAGATAGCCAGGGAAAGTGACCAGCCAAGTGAATGTGTTGTATTGGGGTTTTTCTCTTATCTCTTAGCATTTCCTCTACTCAGAACCTCCTGAAGCACTGTGGTATACTAGTTGACAGAACAGTTCCCAGGAGCCCCTCATAACAGTAAATTTTAGCATCCTTTTTTTTCTTTTTGGTCTTTTTGAGACAGGATCTCCCTGCAGCCCCAGCTGTCCTGGAACTCACTATGTAGACCAGGCTGGCCTTGAATTCACAGAGATCCGCCTGCCTCTGCCTCCCGAGTGCTGGGACTATAGGCGTGCGCTTTTAAGCCTTGCCCTGAGTGCTTTCCTTTCACAGAATTGATTTGATCTGATGAACTGCATGTATCTGCATGCTCCACAGAGATCTACTGGGCTTGGGAGGGACGGTCTGCATTTCCCTCCAGTCTTGGTCACTTATGCCCAGTTGCCATATAGCTCAAATAATGTTGGAATTTTTTTCCTTCTCAGGAAAATAGGCAGAGGAAGTAAGATTTCAGCTGCAGGGGTGTTCTGGTTCTGGTCATCTAGAATTGGCCTTTTTTAGTTTTTTTTTTTTTTTCAGGTAATTAAACCAGAGTTAGTACAGAAAAACTGCTCTTAATTCCAGGACGGATCTATGGCTCTGTTTTACTCTTCAGTGCTCCAAATGATCTAGGAAAAACAGCAGCAGTTATTTGAATTCTCTTTAATTCTTTGTTTGAAATGTCTATTTTATCATTTTGTAGTTATCAGGAGGAGGGCTCTGGCTTTGCCTGGAAGATTTGTTTGCCTCCCTTGTGTGGTCCTATTGTACCCTAGCTATGATAAGAAGTCTTAGATGTGGTACTGCCTGGTAGTCTGACAGAGGCTTTGGAAACCCAAGTGCCTTTGCTCATGTGTGGAGAGCATTTGTTTTTACTTTATTTTTTGTGTATGAGTGTACTGCCTGTGTGTATCTAAGTATACCCAATGTTGTGCAGTGCCCTTGAAGGTCAGAAGAGGGTGTCAGATCCCCAGGAACTGGAATTACTGATAGTTAGCCACCATGTGGGTGCTAGGAGTTGAACCCAGGTCCTCTGCAAGAGCAGCCAGTAAGTGCTCTTAACTGCTCTATTAGCTATCTCTCCAATTCCCTCCTTTTAATTCTTTTACTAGTGAAGAGCAAACTTTGAGTTTGTTTTTTATAACTTAGTTTATTTAGCTATGTCTCTGATAAACAGACCTTCATATTGGTAGCTTAGACTTCCCTATGGCACTGCCAAGCCAGGAGGGACCATCTTGCCTGGGGCACTTGCAGGTGAATATGAGCCCAAGCTTGTGCCTGGTCAGGCACACAGAGAAGCAGAGGGCTTGGACATCCGTGTGCTTTACCAGCAACCCTAGATCGTTTCCAGGGCACATTTTAAGTAAGTTGCTACAGCTTTAGATCAGAACAGGCAGCATGAACTACAGACTGCTGGGAACCACTTCCTTCCCAGGAAAGGTATATATCATGGCCTGGCATTCAGTCTCGCCTATACAGAGTTACAGGAGCAGCTGCTACCTGCTGCCTATGCCTAGAATAGCCTGGTTGAGATAGCTTCACACAGTAGCCTGGCTGCTTCACTTTCAGGGATGAAAAAGAGAACTACACAGCCGGGGGTGGTGGCGCACGCCTGTAGTCCCAGCACTTGGGAGGCAGAGGCAGGTGTATCTCTGTGAGTTCAAGGCCAGCCTGGTCTACATAGTGAGTTCCAGGCCAGCTGGGGCTACAGGGAGACCCTGTCTCAGAAAGACAAAAAGGAAAGAAAAAGAGAACTACAGTGGAGTTAGAAACTGGCCTGTCAGTAGGTTGAGGTAGAAACTGAAATTGGGCAGGCGCTTGTGTTGGCCACACAGACCAACTGATGCAGGGTCTTCTGATAGTAAAAGCAGAGGATGCTGTGTACCAGGTTGCAGGATGACTTGGCTCGGTTGTTTCATTTGAGTTCAGATCATTGCAAAGGAGGCTTTGTATTTTGAGGTAACAGCCTAGGTTGCATTTGTTACTAATTTCTCTGTGTCTTGACTTTGTTTTGACATTGGTAACCTTAGCCTTCATTTAGGAAGGTATAATCCTGAGCTATGTCAGAATTGTTCTACTCAACCTGTGTGTGAGGTGGTTGATGTGCTAAACTGTGTGACGGGGTCTTAACTCATCACCTGTTTGTTTCCACAGAGTAACAGTTATCCCTCGATGAGTGATCCTTACCTGTCCAGCTACTATCCACCATCCATTGGATTTCCTTACTCCCTCAGTGAGGCGCCGTGGTCTACTGCAGGGGACCCTCCCATCCCATACCTTACTACCTATGGACAACTGAGTAATGGAGACCATCACTTCATGCATGATGCTGTTTTCGGGCAGCCTGGGGGTCTTGGGAACAACATTTATCAGCACAGGTTTAATTTTTTCCCCGAAAACCCTGCATTCTCAGCATGGGGGACAAGTGGTTCTCAGGGGCAGCAGACGCAGAGCTCAGCCTATGGGAGCAGTTACACCTACCCACCAAGCTCCCTTGGTGGCACAGTTGTTGATGGGCAGACAGGTTTTCACAGTGACACTCTCAACAAGGCCCCTGGGATGAACAGTCTGGAGCAGGGCATGATTGGTCTGAAGATTGGGGATGTCACCACCTCTGCAGTCAAGACAGTGGGTTCAGTCGTCAACAGTGTGGCATTGACGGGTGTCCTTTCTGGCAATGGTGGGACAAATGTGAGCATGCCAGTTTCAAAACCAACTTCTTGGGCTGCCATTGCCAGCAAGCCTGCAAAGCCACAGCCTAAAATGAAAACAAAGAGTGGGCCAATGGTTGGGGGAGCACTGCCTCCTCCACCTATAAAGCATAACATGGACATTGGCACCTGGGATAACAAAGGGCCTGTACCGAAGGCTCCTGCCCCCCAGCAGGCACCTTCCCCCCAGGCTGCCCCACAGCCCCAGCAGGTAGCTCAGCCTCTCCCGGCTCAGCCCCCACCTTTGGTCCAGCCACAGTATCAGAGCCCTCAGCAGCCACTCCAGCCCCGCTGGGTGGCTCCTCGCAACAGAAACGCAGCATTTGGGCAGAGTGGAGGGGTCAGCAGTGACAGTAACTCTGTTGGAAATGCTCAGCCTACTTCTGCCCCAAGTGTAGAGTCCCATCCTGTCCTCGAGAAACTGAAAGCTGCCCACAGCTATAACCCTAAAGAGTTCGACTGGAATCTTAAGAGTGGGCGGGTGTTCATCATCAAGAGCTATTCTGAGGACGACATCCACCGCTCCATCAAGTACTCCATCTGGTGTAGCACAGAACATGGCAACAAGCGCCTTGACGGCGCCTTCCGCTCCATGAACAGCAAGGGGCCTGTCTACCTGCTCTTCAGTGTCAACGGGAGTGGACATTTCTGTGGGGTGGCAGAGATGAAGTCCCCTGTGGACTATGGCACCAGTGCTGGGGTCTGGTCTCAGGACAAGTGGAAGGGGAAGTTTGACGTGAAGTGGATTTTTGTGAAGGATGTGCCCAATAACCAGCTGCGGCACATAAGACTGGAGAACAACGACAACAAACCTGTCACAAACTCCCGTGACACACAGGAGGTGCCCTTAGAAAAAGCAAAGCAAGTGCTGAAGATCATCGCTTCCTATAAGCACACAACCTCCATCTTTGATGACTTTTCTCACTATGAAAAGCGCCAGGAGGAGGAGGAGGTGGTGCGCAAGGTGAGTCGTGCTTGGGCACCTGCTGCACGGGTGCTTGCATCTGTGTGCACACCAGGAGGCCTGGACTGCAGGTTGGGGGGCAATCTGCTGATCCAGTGATGCACAGTTCCTGACTGCTAACCTTAGAGCAGGTGATCCAGGGGGTGTGGGTGTCGTAACTTTTCTGTTGTGTTATTACGAGGAGCCAGCAGTGTGAGTTTGAGGAGGTCACCACATAACTTGTCTCCCTTCCTTTTTTTGTAACATGGTAATTGGGACCATTGTGTACAAAGAAAGACCTTGGGGGAAGGTACTTTCTGAATCATGATCTCTTGGCTTTTGTAGCTTCTGCCCATTCATCCACACTTAGTAAGCAACGTTCATGCGGCACTGGGGAGCCCAGGGAAAGTGGTTTTGCAGTAGGCTTTGACTGTTCCTTGAAGTCCCACCTGCCTGAGGGCTCCTGTTTCTTGGGCACTGCCACAAAGCAGTTGGAAGCTCTGGATCTGGAGGTTTCCTATTTTTCTTTTAGAAACTCTGTGTCTTACAGCTTTGAGAAACTTAAAAACGCAATTCTTCTTAAATAGTAAAGAGAATGGCGGGTGGAGAGGGAGCTGGAATCCAGACATTTTATAATAATAAACCAGTATGCTTAGGTCCATTTGAATGCTGGAGATGGTCCTAACTGCCTGGTATACCTGGAGTAAGACCGCTTACTCTTCAAAACAGAACTGGGCTCCAGAAATGGGACAAAAGGTCTCAGCATGCATCATTAAGTTTCTTTGCCTAAGAGCATATCCTGAGATCTTTTCTAAAATATCAGTTGGCAATAGCTGAGTTTCTAGTCATTTCTGTCCTCTGAGTCAGAGGAATTGCTTGTGTAAATGAACAACTGTCTAAGCATTTTGAGCAGAGAAATGTGTAGACGGGCAGGTGGTTGTGCTGCTAGCACCATTAAATTACCTCCTAAGAAATAGTGATAAAATGGTGAGAAAGGGATGACAGTCATAAAATAAGAAACAGCCATGCATTGGTTAATAAGGGAACATATTCTAATGTTCTAAGAAATGATTTTTGGGCAGTTTTGTTCTTCTGCCAGTATCACACTTTTACCAAACTAGAATGCTTGGGGCATCCCCCATAGATAAGATTGGCTGGGACCACTGTCACATCCAAGCATTGTTAGTGCAGTCCCTTGCTAGGCTAGAAACAGGATGGTGATAGCTGGCTTTGAATGTACACATTTGTGCTCAGTTTTTCCACTTGAATCCTTGAGTATGGAATCCTTAGGGGTCTCTGAACTGTACTAGATATCAAAGATTGGTGATGGGGGCCTGGAGAGATGGCTTAACAGTTAGGAGCACTGGCCAGTCTTCCAGACTACCCAGGTTTGGTTCCCAGTACCCACATAGCCAACAACTGATGGTACAACACAGGTGTACCTGTGTACATACCTGCTGCCCACCTGGTGCACTGGTCTTCCTTCCAAGTAGGCTGGGCTATTAGGTAACTAGCAGTCAGATTCTCAGGTGTCTGAGCTACTGGGGAATGCACTGAAGTCTTTAAGAATGAAGTATATAGTGAAGAGCTGCTCCCTTATTTCCAGGCTGTAATACCTGCACAATGCTTGAGGCTCCTGGTAGACCCCAA
Organism: Nannospalax galili; assembly: GCF_000622305.1. Classification (NCBI taxonomy): domain Eukaryota; kingdom Metazoa; phylum Chordata; class Mammalia; order Rodentia; family Spalacidae; genus Nannospalax; species Nannospalax galili. The sequence goes on along the minus strand of NW_008346900.1, from coordinate 2,480,102 downwards.
GGTCCTGACCTCTGAAGACAGGCCCATCTTTTGTTTCTCATGGACAGACCTCACAGCTGTCAGATGGTCTTGGTACAAAGTTCCCAGTTGGGAGCTGGAGAGGTGGCTCAGCAGTTGAGAGTCCTTGCAGCTCTTCTGAAGGACCTGAGTTCAGTTCCTACCACTCACATCTGGACAGCTCACAACCACCTGTAACTCCAGCTCTAGGGGATCCATCACCACCTTCTGGGCTCTGTGGATACCCACACATGTTGCACACACTCAGACACACATAAATACTGTAAGTGTTTAGGGTTTAGAAAGCAAAATGTTGCTGACAGTTTTTGCAGTTTGCCTTTCAGGGTTTCCCTGTGGTACTGATTACTTACGGAAGGCACTAACTCCCAGGTCCTAGTTTGATTCATTGGTTTTTGAAGTGTGTCTTTTATATTTATTAAATTTTACATGTATTGTGTAGAGAAGTGTGGTTGCACCTGTGTGCATGTGGGGATAAGTGGGTGCTGTGGGAGTCTGTTCTTGTCTTCTGTCAGGTGGTTCCCAAGGATCAAACCCAAGTTGTTAAGCTTGGTGGCCTGCACCTCAACCTGCTGAGCTAGCTCACTGTCCCTACATTGCTTTTTAAAATGGATAAACAGCTGGGCATGGTGGCCCATGCCTTTGGTCCTAGCACTTAGAAGGTAGAGGCAGGCAGATCTCTATGAGATCAAGGCCAATCTGATCTACAATAGCAAGTTCTAGGCCAGCTAGGGCCACAGGAAGACTCATCGCCCAAAACAAAAGCAAAAACCAATCTGATAAATAGCTCTTTCTTAGGGTGTTTAAAATAGTGATAGTTGAGTGTTCTGCACAGTGCCTACTGGCTGGTGATAGCTATAGTGCTCTAACCCCTAGCCTGACAGGCCTGGGTCATATTACCTTTGATTTTGGAAAGTGGGTAGAGGAGGACTTAAGGGATCATGCTTGTTGGCCCTCTGACAGTGAGCTGTGTGTCCTCTTGAGTGTGCCCCCCCTCTCCGGAGTTTTATGAGTAATGCCACTTTCTACTTATTTGTTTGTATGTTCTTGAGACAGGGTCTCACTATGTAGCCGTAGCCGGCCTGGAACTCCCTGTGTAGACCAGGCTGGTCTCTTAACACATAGATATCAGCCTGCCTCTGCCTCCCAAGTGCTGGGATTAAAGATATGGGCTACCACCCCCAGCTGTTTTGTTTTGAGACGGGGTCTCGCTTTTTGGCCCTGGCTGGCCTGAAACTCAGAGGTCTGCCTTCCAAGTGCTGGGATTCATGAACCACCAGGCCCAGCAGTGTTACTTTTTCACTTTTTTAAAAGAGCAGGCTATGGACTTTGTAGCTGTTATAGGCCTGAAGGAGCCAGGCACCGTCTCCTTCCTCCAGTTTTATGATGATCATTTCTGTGCTTATCTTTTGTCCAGTTAGCCCAAAAGGAAGATGCCAATGTTGCTTAGATACACTGAATGAAACTAGGCGAAGTGGTGCACTCCTGTGTCCCCAGCACTTATAAGGTGTAGGCAGGAGGATCGGGACTTTGAGACCAACCTCAGCTACCTAAGATTCTGTTTCAGAACAAGTAAAACCCAAAACCAACAATAAACCACATTAACTGTGGGTGTCTGCTTTCAGTTTCCTCTACTAGTCCACACCTAAGATTGCAGTGCCAGGGACCAGCATTTAACCTCTGGACGCAGGCAGTTTTGATGGAACAGGGTACTTGGTGTGTGGATGGTGGGGCATGCTTCTTGCTTCAGAGACATTTCCATGTCAAAGATGGATGTCTTTTGGCAGGAAAAACAGGTGACTTCTAGACCTGCTGATGAGAAGCTAGACAGGCAAATGTGGGGAAAGAGTTAGGTGTTAAGTCCCATTGGTGTGTCATGTGCGCTGTGGAGAAAAAAAGATGTCTCTATGGAAGTAGGAAGCCAGCCTGGCCAAGAAGCTGTGCCCTGACTTGGTGAGTGAGGGTGGAGGCCACAGAGGGATATTGGGCTGGTAGAAGGGGCCTAAACTAGATGGATCCAGCTTATCTTCCCATCCTTCTTAGCCCCCTAACTTGGAGCTCACCTTTTAGCCAGTTGGACAGACTTTGACTCTGAGTACTGGCTTGTTAAAATGAGAAAATAGAATAGCAGCTCCTGTGTACCTGACTTGCTGGAGTGCCCTGTGCATGCCAGTCTTTCTGCTGGGTGTAGGCGGTTTCATAGCTGTGCTGTGTTCCCTAGGGGCATGACAGTGAGAAGCTGATGGGTGGGCTGACAATCACATGACTTCTGTACAGAGGATCTCCTTGGGAGAGAATAGGACAGGGTGGTGCCTGGGTGTGGATGGTGGGCTTGGTCTGGTCTGTGGGACCAGGTCCCTTGGCAGCTCAGAGCTAGGTGCACAGGGGCTGCCCAGACCAGTATACATGTCTGACCCTGGCTGCAGTCCATGAGGTGACCTTGGGCCTCACCTTTGTGGTCTGCCACCTGCAAATTGCACTGCTCAGTGGGCTAACCTGTTTTCTTTCTTTTTGCAGGAACGGCAGAATCGAAGCAAACAATAAGGACAAGCTAGTTTCTTGTGGTTAACGGTTGACTTTGAAAACAGTTTTAAAGCTGTATGCTTGGTGCTGTCTCCACGTCAGCTCCAGTGTCGTCCTCGTGCGGGGTTGATTGTTGCATCTTTATCTTTGTATTTCATTTTTGCCAGATGGATCTGCATTCATTTGTATTTTTCTATGTATTATAATATTGTAGAACTCACTAATAAAGGAGTATTTTGTTTGTCAGCTTATCAGACTGACCTAATGCGAAATATAAATACCCTTCAAAACAAAACACCTGATACATCCCAAAGATGTTTTTATTTTGCAGAAATGGTGATCTCACTCTTAAACCCAGCCACGTACTAACCCTGTAGGGCACTTCCTGTTTCTTACCCTCTACTGCGTTACAGCAAATGAGCCCATTTAGAGAGGGTGCTGTCGAAGTCTCCACAGTACCGCAGTGACTTGCGTTTTACCGTCTTGGTATCCATCCTAAGATGCTGACCTGCCCTTTGGGGTTTCCTACTAGACAGAAAGGTAACTTAGTTACCAGTGTGACCATGATTGTGTCATAGTTCAGTGCTCACGCAGAGCTGTGCTGTAGTCCTCCCTGCCACTGAGTGAGGGTGGGGGTGGGGCTCAGTGGTTGGTCTGGTTCAGCGTTCCCGTTTTAGTTTGTAGATCATTTTTTAGTCCTCCCTTTTCTTCACTTGAGAATCCTGATGCCATCTTAAGTTTTTATTCCAGTAACGCTAAGCTTTAAATGTAGGATCTGATAGTACAGGCAGTGTGATGGATGCTGCTGCCGACTGTAAATTTTACTGTGTGTCTTTTTTTTTCCTGTTGAATGGGTGAAAAAACAAAAAATCCTTTAGAAAACAAATTTGCTATCATGTTTTGTGGAATAAGGGGCCGTTGAAGAGCTTGCCGCCACCTGGAGTTGGAGTTTAGCATGAAAGGTGCTCAGCCCGACGCCCTCGCATACCGAATCTGCACGCGCCCACCGTAGAGGATCCTTACTGTCTTAGAGAGCAGATACCTTCTGAAACTATTTACTCCAAAAGACCCCGAGTTAACGTTTAAGCTGTATTATTTAGACTTGTATTTCGAACGTGTCACTTCCTCGAGCTGTTACTGCCTGTTTGGAGTCGTGGACAACATCGGATACCTGTCCTCTAGGAGAATACAAGCCTTAATAAACGCCTGTTGAGCAAGCCTGTGTGCTGTCTTTCCCCACCAAGTGGGTAATGCGCCTTGTTTTTTATTGTAGCTGTGATTCCAGTGGAGCCAGCTTTGAGCAGTGGAAGTCCAAGGCCCTTGTTCTTGGCTGATGGGTGCTGAGGATCTGAGACACCTGTGCTGCAGTTGTGCACCCCTGGGTGCCTTCTCACAGAAGGGAATTACAGTTCCACCTAGGACTTGGAATTCAGTCCCCCAACAAACACCTCACAAGAATATGCAGGTGTCAACAAAGGTAGAGGAATTAAGTAGCAGTGACATGTCACCCGGGTGCACACCCACCTCCAGGTTGGCTCTCCCCGTTATCCTTACCACCTTCACCTCACATTGTCAGTCTGCTAGTGCTTACTACATTTTGATTAAAATTTTGAGTGTTTTTGTCTACGTGTATGTAGTTGTATTGTGTGCGTACAATGCCCGTGGAGGTCAGAGGAGGGTGTCAGATTCCCTGGAACTGAGTTAAGGATGATTGTTAGCTGCCATATGGGTGCTGGGAACTGAACCTGGGTCCTCTGAAAGAGCAGTCTGCTCCTGAGCCATCTCTCTAACCCTATTTTTAAACTTTTTGTGTGCACATGCATGCTAGGGCATGTGTGGCAATCAGAGGAAACTTGTGAGTCTGTCCTCCTTCCACCATGTAGGCTTCAAGGATCAAACTTACGTCGTTAGGCTTAGCAAGAGCCATCTCATCAGCTCCTTACCAGGTTCCCAATGAAATACACAAACTCAGGCTGTGGTATAGTCAATTTTAAGTTTTTAAAAATTATTTTACATGCGTGAGTGTATTACCTACGTGTAGGTAGCTGCATCCATGTCGTGCAGTGCCCACAGAGGTCAGAAGAGGGCATCAGATCCCTGGAACTGGAGTTAAGATGATTGTAAGCCACTGCGTAGGTGGTGGGAGTTGGAAAGACGGCTCAGTGGTTAAGAGCACTGGCTGATCTTGCAGAGGACCTGGTTCCCAATTTTCATTGTTTTTGTTTAATCTTACTGAGAGATGGTCTCCCTATAGCCCCAGCTGGCTTTGAACTTGCTGTGTAGACCAGGCTGGCCTCAAACTCAGAGAGCCACCTGCCTCTGCCCCCTAAGTGCTGGGATTAAAGGCATGCACCACCACACCCAGCTTTAAAATCAGTCGCCAAAAGTCAGACAAATGAATAACCAGAGCCTTTTTTTTTTTTTTTGTCTTTGAGACAGGGTCTCTGTAGTCACAGCTGGGCCTAAAACTTACTATGTAGACCAAACTGGTCTTGATCTCATAGAGATCTGCATGCCTCTGCCTCCTAAGTGCTGGGATCAAAGGTGTGCACCACCATGCCTGGGCTCCAGTTGTCTTTTTTTTTTTTTTTTTTTTTTTTTTTTTTTTTTTTTTTTTGTCTTTTTGAGACAGGTGCTCCCTGTAGCCCCAGCTGTCCTGGAACTCACTATGTAGACCAGCCCGGCCTCAAACTCACAAAGATCTGCCTGCCTCTGCCTCCCAAGTGCTGGGGTTAAAGGCATGCGCCACCACGCCCGGCTCCCAGCTGTCATTTTTAAAACTCATGTAGCTCAGGGTGAACTTCACATATGGTGGACTGACCTTGAACTCATGGTACTCTGTCTATACTACTCAAGTGCTGGGATTGCAGTCTGCCATCTTGCCAGGCTACAGCTGCCCATTTTGACAAAAGATTCAGACAGAACATGAGCATGATCTTAGAGATCTCAGCAGTTGCCTCTGCCAGATCGAAAGAGTAAACAAAAGACAAGGGCACAGGAAAATTTGTCTCGGCTCTGACCTACTGGTCAAAAGTGAAATGTTTAATTGCTTACAGAGTTTTAGAAAGTGGCGAGTAAGCCATGGGTGTTTATGCTGTCTTATTTGTGTGCTGTTGGATGTGTGACATCCTTGAGCTTTGAAGATGAGGAAGCCCTGGCTTTCATAGTAATTGGCTGAGAGGCACAGGGTACCCAACTTTGTGGAAGTCAGTACTTAGGAGTGCTGGCAGACTCATTCTGTGGGAGAGGTGAGCAGGATCACTGGTCACCATAGAGCTGGATGTGGTGATGGACTCCAGCTGGTGGTCGTTGCTGTCTGGCTTTGTGTCACAAATGGCCAGTGCCTTCCCATTACCCTCTGGGGGCAGGGAAGGTGTCAGACTGATGGGGAAAGGAGCCTGAAGGCCCAGGTTTGTGCTATGAAAGCTGCAACTTGAGTCACTTTGTGAAGTGTTAACCCTTGTGTTTCCAGTCTTGCCTTTCCCAGCCAGACAACCCATGTTTCCTTTAACCTCTGACTGTCCCCCAAACCTACTATGCTAAAATTCCAACGTGCTGGACAAACCTTTAGCTAGGTGTGTTGGCTGAAGTCTATCTAGAAACTGCTTAGTTAGAGGGCATGTGATGCTGGTTTCCACACCCTGCTACCCTACCTGAGTAAGTTGGAGGGTGTGTGGTGGGCACACTTGGCTTGGGTGCTGTCTGGACCCAGGGCTCTCCCTTAGTTGGCTCTCTCTTGGTCCTTGTGTTCCTGATGTCTGGGATTGATGAATTCTTCTTCATTTGGACAGGAGAGAAATCTTTACGTACAGAGACCACCTGTGAGCCAAGGCCCAGGAGAAAGGAATCAATTGTTACAATACTGTGTGACTTCACAGGCTACCAGACCTTGCCCCATAGCTCCAAAAAAGTGGGTTGTTTTGACTTGCCACACCTACAGAACATACTGTGGACATGGGCAGTCCCCATAGACATCATAGCAGTGTGTACATGTAAATGATGACTGTGTGGCCCATATGACTGATGCTAATAGTTTTCTGTTCCTGGGACTCATTTTAAGATTTGGATATTTGATTTTTTTTTTTTTAAATTCAGAAAAGGCATTTGAGAGCAGTTATTCTTCATGACATTTTTTTGTTGTCTTTTGAGACAGGGTCTCCCTGTAGTCCCAGCTGGCCTGGAACTCACTATGTAGACCAGGCTGGCCTTGACACTCACAGAGATCTGCCTGCCTCTGCCTCCTGAGTGCTGGGACTAAAGGCGTGCCCCACCACGCCCAGCTTCCTTCATGACATTTCTAACATAAATCTGGACAGCAGTCACAGGGTAAATTGTATTGAGCTAAATGAATATCCAATTCAAAATCTCCCCAAAGCCACAGTCTCCCTTTCCCCATGAGTCTGCTTTTAATTCCTCATCTACTTAAGAGGAACCAGGAAGGGGCGCAGAAGAGGGACCGCCCTGGCCTGTGCCTTTTAACTTTAATGGTGTTTGGCAGTCTTAATCCCCTTTCTGGCTGTGGGGCTAGGGGCTTGAGTTGGGAGCACTGATAAGCTTGCTTCCTATGTCACTGCTAGAATCTGAAAGGAGCCAGACCTGCTAGGATCACCAGGCTCCCAATCTCCATGAAAGGAGTATTGAGTTCAGGCTTCCAGGGGCCATTCTAAAGAGCAGTGTAATGCGAACAGGTGCCGGATGAACCTGGTAGGTTTTCCAAGGTGCCCTGGGACTAAGTAATCTCAGAACAAATCTGCAGTATGCCTGTGTATCTTTATGAAGTCAGGTGACCCATGAAAGTCTTGTGGTCAGCACTCTTCCCAAATGTCCAGGCCACCTGAATCAAAGAATGACCAACAGCTATCATCGAGTGGAGCTTGGATGTCAAGGTGGCATCCAGTGTTTGTGAGCAGAGATGTGTCTCAGTCACACCCTATCCTCTGCAGCTAAGGACTTGGGGGAGGGTATCAGGTGAGCTCAGTGGTGTGGCACGGTATTGCGGGGGATGCACAAGAGACTGGGGACAGGGGAGGCTAGGCATCTGTGTCTGAAGTAAGGAAAAGTGAGGGTCTGAGTGGGACTTTGTAGTGTGCAAGGAGGCCAGAGCAGGGTAGGTCTTTAGCAGAGCCCTAAGGCAGAGAAGACCCTGTCTGCTCAGTGCCTGAGGGACTTTGGACTGTTTCCTCCTGTCCTAGTTTGTTTCTTCATTGCTGTGACAAAACACTCTGACCAATACCAACTTGGGGAGGAAAGGGTTTATTTAGCTTACATCTCCCAGGTCACAGTTCATCAGGGAGCCCAAGGCAGGAACTCAGAATAGGAATCTGGAAGCAGGAGCTGGCGCACAGGCCACAGAGGAATGCTGCTTACTGGCGTGCTCCCCCGGCCCCTGCTCAGCCTGCTTTCTTATGCAACACAGGCCCACCTGCCCAGGGGTGGCACCACCCACAGTGGGCTGGGCCCTCCCACATCACTCAACAATCAAGAAGGTGCCCCCATGGACATGGCCACGGGCCTATCCAATGAAGACAATTCCCCAACTGAGGCTCCCCAAACCCATGTGTGTCAAGTTGACACTAAAGCTGTCCAGCACACCTCCCATTGCCACAACACTGTCTGTCTTCCTCACTTCTCTGCGACCTAGAGGTGGGCAACCCTGCCTTATGGGGTGGTTTCCAGTGCCCAGGGCTTTGGCCTAAACACCATGGTGCTGCACAGGCCCAGGGGCCCTGTAGGCACAGGACTGGAGGTGGAAGGAGTTAGTGTGAACACTTCCTGGAAGATAAATTACCCCCTCTGGCCTTCCTAGGTTGGTCTCCTGGGATACCTTGCTCTAGGGGAGTGTGGGGAGCAGCCTTAACTTCTGGCCATGCTGAACTGCTCTGTTGCCCACAGCAGGTTGTTGGAGCAGCTGCTTCCCACCAAGTGGTGGGGGCATGGGGTAGGCAGTGTGGAGCAGCTTGCTCTTGACGTCCCATGTTTCTTTGCCCCCTGGCCACAGATGGCAGGAAGAGATGCTATCCACCCTGGAAGGATAGAGTAGCTGGAGAGGGAGGTAGACCACCAGCAGAAACTGGTCCTGGTTCAGCCTATTTTGGCTGGTGACCGCTCTTGGTGGGCAGGTCTGGGGTGTGGAAACAGGAAAATTAATGCCCCAGGATTGAAGAAGCTCTAAGAACTTTCAACTAGAACATCAGTGTGGGCAAACGCTGCTAGGTGAGAGTGGTCCCAAGTGTTTTGAGTCCTCCAAGCCAGGTGATGGGATGGTGGGTCTTCCTACCTTGGAACTGTCCTGTACACTACACACGGGCACACCAGCCTAGGAGAAACCCACAAGTAGGAACCTATGAGCTGCTTGGTCCTTGGGCTCTTGGGGTATCTCTAGTATTTAAACAGGAGGGCTATGAGGAGATTATCATTCTGTCCAGGGATGGCCACTGTGCCTTCTAAGTCAGGAAGTGGACTGTCTGTCCCAGGGACTCTGCAGGTCTCTGGATGTGAAGTGGTTGGGAGATGCCTTTGGAGATATTCCCTGATATTTGGGAAGATTGTAGGAAGGACTTAGAGACTATCAAAAGTCACCTGGTCAGAGGCTTGTTTGGACAGTGATAACCAAGCGTCTCCATGGTATGAGGAGAGCTCTCCTGTTTGGGGTCCCCTGTACCATTTAGCTGATCCATCACTAAGCCCTCTTCATTGCTCAGTTCTTTGCTCTATGCTCTACTGTTACTGCCCCTTTTGTCCTTAGTATGTGGTCATCTAGATTAATCAGCTTTCTGTTACTATAACAAAATACCTGAGATCATTAACTTATAAAGAACCAGTATTTATTTGGCTCAAAGTTTGAGAGTTTTCAGTCCAATGACTGGGTATACCCATAGCTTTTAGGCCTCTTACAGGGGTATGGATGGCAAAACTGCTTATCTCTCTTTTTTTACTTTTATTTATTTATTTTAATATTTTATTATTTTATGTGTATGAGTGTGTATGAGTGTATTGCCTTCATGTATACCTTGAATGCATCCATGTAATGCCTGAGGAGAAAGCATTGATTCCCCTGGAACTGGAGTAAAGAATGGTTGTTAGCCACCGTGTGGGCTCTGGGAATTGAATCCAGGTCCTCTGCAAAAGCAGCCATTTTTATTTATTTTATGTGTATGCGTGTATTGCCTGCATGTAGGTAAGTGCACCGGTGTCGTGCAATGCCCACGGAGGTCAGAAGAGGCTGTCAGATCCCCTGAGACTGGAGTTACGGACAGTTGTTAACATGTGGGTGCTGGGATTCGATCCCGGGTCTTCTGCAAGAACAATCAGTGTTCTTAACTGCTGAGCCATCTCTCCAGCCCCAAACTGCTTAGGAAGAAAAAAGGAGGAAAAAAAAGGGGGGCCAGGGCTCCACCATCCCCATCAAGGACTCACTGGCAGTGACCAGGTCCTTCCTGCTTGGCTCCACCTCTTAGATCCCACCACCTCTCAGTGATATCACCCGGGGGACCAAGCCCTTAGCACGTGGGCATCTGGGAGATGCTCATCCAAAACATAACACCTTTCTAAGAAAACACAGGCATCTTGAGTGACCTTCAGGTGGCCGCAGTTCTTGTGGTTCACATCATTCTGCTGCTCTATCTCCATTGCCTCGAAGAACTGAAAACAGGATCAGACAGATGGAGTGTAAAGGGCCCCACTCTAAAGGTCAGTGATGATGATGGTGCTAGTGGAGGCTGATAAAGATGATGATGATAGATAGTGATGGTAATGGTCCAGATTAGAGATGGTGGAGACGAGGATGATGGTTATAGTGGTGATAACTTCACATTTACTGACTAGACATTTGATTTCACCATCCAGTCACAGATAAGGAAACTGAGGCATGGGGGGGGTGAAGGAATTTGGCAAATACTGACTCCACAAATCCAATACCACATCCCTGGGTCCTTGTGCTTTGTAGCTAAGGGAGCCACCTTCCTGCTTTCTGCCGTCAAGATGCCCCTGCTCTTCCAGTCTCCGTTGCAGCTGGTATCAGGTAGAGTACAGGAGTCCATGTTGATCACTGAAGTTCTGTCCCCTGCAGCCTTGCCCAGATCTTAGCAGCACTTGTGGCCTGGTCCTAGAAGAGACTCAGAAATACTTGAATGAATGAAAGAACAAAGAACATGCATGTGTGCAAGGGCTCCAACCTGTTGCCCCTCCTGGGGGCTCTCCATGGGAAGAGTTCTATCTCCACTGTCATTCTTCATGGTGTTTGGGGCTGGTCTCTTCCGCCCGAGGTCACTCTGGGCAGAATCCTGCAGGATCTCTGAGATTCCCCCATGTGGTGAGCACATGCACCTCCAGAGAGCCTCACCACTTATACAGGTAGCCACAGGTGTGTGCCTTGAACAAAGTGCTGCTTCATTGTACTTCAGACTGCCTGAGTTTGGTCTGTGTGCTTCATGCATAGTCCAATCCTATCTCTGCAGAGACAGTACCCACTGTTGAGTGTTAGCCCCAGGTTCACGTGGACCAGGTACAGCCCAGGACTGAGAAGTGTACCTTGTCTTGTTGATCATCCATCCATGTAAGCCTCACACTGTGCTCACAGAGCTGGGCTTTATTGGGGGTGTTCAAGGGTCCTAGTCCTGGATGTTTGGAGTGGATATGCCCTAGAATAGCCCAGAACCGTCCTGAGTACTTGGATCTCATGGTATGAACACGTGGTAGTGTGGCCTAGCACCAGGTTAGAATGCCCAGTCTGCCAGATGCTGGGTTTGCATCCAGCCAGTGATAATTTGAGTAGCAAGCCAGGGAAGGAAAGGGCTGTAGAGGGAATCTGCAGGCATCTCTGGGACATGCTGACAGAACTTGCTAAAAGTGGCTGAGGGCCCAGCCCAGCTCTCAGGATAGCCTTGTCACCTGCCAGTGTGTATCTGCCCCACTGTTTCTATACCTGTGATGCTGAAGAGGCCCAGCCCCTCCATCCAAGTCTCAGTACAAAGGGTGTGGTGTTGGGGGGCAATTCTGAGTCACCTGGTTCCCATTCCCGACACAGGAGACCACCTCTACCCTGTCTCCCTATCCCCAGCACAGGGGATAACTATCCTATCTTCCTGTTGAGGACTTTCTGGGTGTTGGGGGCTACCTTAGAATCAGGCTGTGGCAGCCAGGATGGGAGGTACAGAACTTGGAAGGGCAGGTGCATGACCTCCTCTGTTGCTATTATTATGTCTTGGCTGATGCTGTGTACCTAAAAAGAGCTGGGAAGTCTGTGCCTCAGCTCTGCCATGATGGAACAGCTGTGAGCCTGTAGGTGGCAGGGGAGGTGCCTAGCTGTGCAAATGGGTTCTTTTCGTGCTCCTTTCAAACGAGTCCTACCTGGGCAGCACTACCATGGTTCAGCTTCCAAGGAAGCCTGTGCCTGCCCCATGCTCACTTGATCTACTAGGAAACTCCAAGTGGCCATGGGGACATTGGTTTATGTTTCCATCACTCTGAAGACATGGTGTCCTTGATGCTAAGGAGGAACCTAGGCCTCTGTCAGTGGTGAGGGCCCGGGAGCCTGTGTTGGGCCAGGTAAGGAATGTAGGCAGGGTTGGGATGGAAGCAGGCAGGCTTGGGTCAGGGTAGAGGAGTCTGGACTCCCATGGCTCCTTTATTGCTGCAGCAGATGAAGCTCCACTGTGGACTGCTGGCCTTGGGTGCCATTTGGACCAATCAAAGACATGGGCTAGGGAACACCCCAAGCCTGGGAAGGTGCATGTGAGTGAGAAGGAGGGAGTCACGAAGCTGAGCCAGACCCTCCTTTCTCCTTCCTGTCAGCTGAGGTCCTTCCCATCTTGTCCTTCATCCCTCTAACAAGCTGCTGCAGCACTTCACCTTGTTAGTTTTCTGTCTGAACCATCACTGCTCCCTGTACCAGGTATGGTGTCCTAGTTATTTTCTATTGCTATGACAAAATACTGACCAAAAGCAATTTGGAGCTTGAGCTGGGGGTGGTGGTGGTAGTGAATTTCATTTTACAGCTTACAGTTTATCCTATAGGGGAGCCAGGGTAGGAGGTAGGCAGGAACCTGGAGGCAGAAGCAGAAGGGACCACCATGGAGGAACGCTGCTTACTGAATTGCTCCTCTGGCTTGTGCTCAGCCTTTCCTTTTAATAATTTTTTTTTGGTCTTTTTGAGACAGGGTCTCCCTGTAGCCCCAGCTGTCCTGGAACTCACTATGTAGACCAGGCTGGCCTTGAACTCACAGAGATCTGCCTGCCTCTGCCTCCCAAGTGCTGGGATTAAAGGCGTGCGCCACCACGCCTGGCCAATATATTATTCTTATTTTATGTGTATGAGTATATTGCCTGCATGTGTGTAAGTGTACCCCTGTTGTGCCCTGTCTGCAGAGGTCAGAAGAAGGCGTTGGATCCCCTAGAACTGGAGTTACCGACAGTTGCTAGCATGTGGGTGCTGGGAATCAAACCCAGATCCTCTGGAAGGGCAGCCAGTGCTCTTAACTACTGAGCCATCTCTCTGGCCCCATAGCCTGCCGAACCCAGGACCACCTGCCCAAAAGTGGCACCACCCACATCACTTGACAATCAAGAAAATACCTCATAGACATGCCTACTGGTCAGTCTCATGGAGACAATTTTCCAATTGAGTTTCCCTCTTCCCAAGGGTGTCAAGTTAACAAATGAAGCTATCCAGCACAGCTTGACTGCCAAGGGGCAGAGAGGCTGAAGCCAGGTTTTTCCTGGTTTCTTCACTGGATGGAGACTGCCAGAGGCCTGCACTCCAGGGAAAGAAGGGCAAGGCTTCTGGATACTGCCACATGAGGTGCCATGTCTGGGAAGTGAGGTCAGGAAGAGCCCAGGAGTTGGAGTGTGGAGAGAGGCAACTGTGTTTCTGCAACATTTCCCATGTCTCCGTAGACCAAGCAGGCTGGGGGTGGCATGTACTCCTCTGGGGAGACTTAGGGGTTTCCAAAGACGCTATGAGGTGGCTGCATCAGTGCAGAAGTTTGTTGGGTTTGGTTTAGAGTGGAGAAATTTTCACATTGGATGCTTGAGCCAGGCACCTCTTTTCTCTGGTTCCCAGAGAACTGGGGAGGGCCCACGACATATAGGGGTAGTGTTCTGAGTCCTCTGCCCAAGCTTGTTGTCTGCCAAGTTGTCACCCAGCAGCAGGCCATGTGCTGAGGCCTGGCTTCTTGAGTGGGCCAGGCAGTCTGTGTGTGGGGGATATGTGTGTGCCAGGGTGAGCAGGGGGGTGGGCATCTGAGTTTGGTCACATGAGAAAGCAGTGGTGATGGCTCCTGACCTTAAGAGTCTCCCAGTGATGCTGGCACTCAGCCCCTACAGACAAATCTGAGCTAGTTCCTAAGACATCTGTGGGGCCTGCCCACACCCCAGCAGACAGTACTGTACCCTGGGCACAGTGAAGCCTGAAAGATAAGCTTCCTACTGATTGTCTCATGCCTGCTGGCTTTCTCAGTTCGACCCTGAATTAGAGCCCCAGGAACCCCTGGGGAGAGTTCAAGGAAGGAGACACTCCTGGAACTTGACAGATCTAGGGAGTTTTTCCCAAACACCCCCACTAGAAACTGATCAGGCTTGGGTCAGTGTCCAGGCAGCCTGCTCATGGCTTTTAATATCCATGGGCTCTTGAGTCTATTCCCCTCCCCACTCCTACCTTTTACAACCCAGAAGGTCACTGTGGTCAGACAGAAAGGTCTAAGGAGGTTCAGAGCAGCCTTGTCAGAGCTCAGATAGACAAGGGACACATTCCTGTACCCACGAGGACCCCCTAGACCCCGGGGGTGCTGCCTTCACTGCACTGATCCCTTCAATTCTACCTTGGGGGTGATCTTGGTGACCAGTGAGGTGACATCCCCACCCATTTCTGAGGGAGGAAGGGAAAAGGAGACTTATACCAAGGCCAGTGCTATGGTCAGGCCAAGGCTTGCTGGGGCCCGTCCCCACCTCCAAAGGACAGAAGCTCTGCAGTGGCTCTGCTGTGGAGGTGGGAAGTGGAGGCACTGGGGACCTGTGATTGTGCCGCAGGATCCGGACGCAACTCTCCGTGGAGGGCTAGAACCACAGTAGGGTCCCTGTGGCATCGCTTTGTGTCCCCACAGTGGTGGAAGGATCGGTACAGGTGTCACCACACTAACCCTCTATGGGCCCTTGTCCTGCTTTTCTGCTCCCTGCATAAGGATTTGCGACTAGGAGAACTTGGGGAGACCAAGGCTCTGCTCAGGCTCAGAGCCAGGAACCCGGCTCATCCTCACCCCAGTGAAGACTGTGGAGATGAAAAGCCAGTCTGGGACTTGCCTGAGGGTTTTGGGGTGCAGGAATTGTGACCTGCTCCCCTGTCACCTCAGGTAACAGAGCCTATAACCTTGAGGACTGGGAGCCATGGAGGGAGCCGTGCCAGAGCAGAAGGCTGTACCAGGACGCCAGCAGGTGGCGCTGGCTTCCGAGGACAGAAAGGAAAAAAAAATGCCTGCAGCAGACCCGAGTGGGTGTCACTGCGGCTGCAGATGGCGGTGGGGGGAGGGAGCAGGAGGATTTGTCATTTTCTCCCTGGGCTGCGGAGCCTCACGTGCCTCGCGTCCCGCATAGCTAGAGAGAGGTTTTAGGGCGGGATGCGGGCCAGTGCGTCCGCCGGGGTTTTGATCCTGGGTGCGGATGCAGACCTCTCTCCCCGCTCCGCAGCGTGACCCGCAGCCCCAGATGCAGAGGCTGGTCTAGCTCAGGGCGCACCGCCTCCACCCCAAGCCCAAGTCGGAGTGGCCCGGGGACAGACCGCAGTGACCTCAGACCCTGCCCCACTCCTCCTTCGTTGCCGCGGCAACTGTCCAGGGCGCCTGAGTGGGGGGAGTGGCACTCACGATACCGTTTGGCCCCACGCGCCGCAACGCCGTGTCTCGCCGGGTCGCAGCACCGCGGACGGCGCCCCGGCCCACCCGTGGGTAGCCGGAGGCGGCAAACCGGCCAGCCAGGCTGCCCACTTCCCCGCGCACCCTGCGTCCCACGCTCCCCGCGGACCCTCCCTTTGTCTCCTCGCCCTCGTCGCTCTCTTCGGGGTCTCGAGCACTCAGCGCTGCGGACACACGTGGCCAGGGGCCGGGTGGCCGCCGCTTCCCCTCAACCCCCGTGGTCGCCCCCACCCTCCCCATGACGTCCTAGGCATGCGGGCCCCTTTGTGTCCCGCGGCCAGATCCCCGGCCCGGCAGCTGGGCCGCCCTCTGGGCAGGCGCATTGTTCGCCGGATTTGTCCGCGGAGCGAGGGGCCGCCGGGGGCCGGAGCTCCTCTTTTTCCCGCGGGAGGGGCGCCGCGCCGGCCGGGCTCCCGG
This sequence comes from Nannospalax galili, assembly GCF_000622305.1. Lineage (NCBI taxonomy): Eukaryota > Metazoa > Chordata > Mammalia > Rodentia > Spalacidae > Nannospalax > Nannospalax galili. Next base: position 2,464,245 of record NW_008346900.1, on the reverse strand, counting down.
GCCATTTCCATGAGAAAGGAGCGGCGGAGGCGCCTCTCTTGGCATTCACCGCGTGCCTTAATTGTATAGACATTAAATCAAGGTCCGCTGTGAACACGCAGAGGGGCCCTCAGGGCTGCGGCGGGCGGCGGGCGGCGGGGCCGGGTCGGGGCCACGGCTGCAGCTTGCGTGGGGTCCTTGACCGAGGAGCGCGAAAGCTCCAGCTTCTTCGCCGCGGGGCGGGCGGGGCGGGGCGCTGCGCTAAGCTGGAGGTGCAGCCCTGGTCCGCCCCCAACTCTGAGGAGACCACTCTCCTTCCCCTCCCGAGGTAGGGAAGGGTCCCAAGAGAGTCCCTCGGGGCGTTCCTGGGGCCGGGACCCCACGGAGCCGCGGCGAGGGAGACACAGGAACCCACCGGAGTGAGCGAGCGCGCGCTCCGGCCTGCCGCGGTCCTCAGAGGGGTGCAGAGCCCGCCGCACCCCGGCACTGCCAGCCTCTCTGCAGCTGCGGTTCCCCGGCTGATCCCCTTCCCGGCCCACCGAGAAGCGCGCACGGATGCGGTGAAAATAAAGAACCTCGATGTTCGGAGATGAAAACCAGTCTCTTTTTACAACCCTTGCGCCTCGGGCCAGCGAGAAGCTGCTGGAAAGACTGGGTCACCCGAAAGGCCGCTTGCCGGCTCGCCCTAGTCCGGCCGCCGGCGCAGTTACCCGTCCCGGCGCGAGCTGCCGCCGCCTGCTGCTCCTCGGCTGCCGCCGCCAGCGTTCGCAGCGCCGCCGGCGCAGTCGCCCGCTCCCCCCGCCCCCCATCCTCCTCCTCCATCCTCCTCCTCCGCGCCCGCAGGCACCGCACGCCGCGGCCCGGGGTGGAGGAGAGCGCAGGGACGTCGCCAAGGGAGCCCCGCAAGTCCCCGAGGGCCGGCCGCGAGCCCTGCGTCCCCGAGATCGCCACTGCCGGCGTCCGACTCCCACTCTCCCGGCCCGGCCCGGGTGCGACCGTCCCCGTGCTCGCCGCCGCCGCCGCTGCCTCCGCTCGTATCCGCGCTCGGCTCCGGCACCGGGCGATTATCACTGGGGCGCGCGGTGACGTCACCCGGACACCGGCTCCACCGCCTCCTCCCGGAGGTGTCCTTGAGAACTGCGGGGGCACGCGCACCGCGTACACGCGCACACACGCACCGCGTGAACGGTGCCTCCCGCGCACACGCCCCGCGTCGCGTTCAGCGCGCTCCTCCGCTCACTCGGATGCAGCCCTCGAGCGTCCTCGATTGTGCCCGGCGCTCCGCGGATGCGGAGAAAACGCCTCTCTGACACACTTGAACTGTTCACAGGCTTCTGCCACACCACCCACGCAAAAGCTACCCCCGTGGCCCAAAGACCGCAACCCCTTGACACCCACCAGCCACACCCCACCATGAGCCCGCTGTGTGGCGAGCACACTGCGCCTGCACACGGCGGGCAGAATCCGCCGACACGCTTCGCACTCAACCCTGCATCAGCACGCATCTCTAGTCCTCCCAGAAGAGCCACCTGGATGCTCAGCACAGTGGCTCCCGCGCCCGTCTCTCCTGGGAGAAAGAAAAAGAGTGCCACCTCCTATTGACACCCCGCCCCCCCCCATCGGATGAAGGAGGGAGTCAAAAGTCGTCTCCCCATCGGAGACTGTTTCCCCATTTCAGCCTTTCCAAGCTGGGTAGGAAGTCCTTGCCACAGGAATGAGAGAAGCACAGTTCACACTTCACAGTCGACTGGAGTCGGGTCTGCTTCTTTCGGCCCATTAAAGGGTGGCGATCCTGCCTGGGACTGGGGATCAGGGGCTTTCCCAAGATGCCACCTCAGGCCTCCCTAGCGGGCCTTTGTTCCTGGTGCAGACTGCAGAGAAACAACGCAGCAGCAGGCAGGCCTCTGGCCCCCTCTCTTTCCTCCCTGGGCCAACCCAGCCTCTGCACCACCATCTGCCCTCTAGCAGAACCTGGCTGACCCTCCTGCTCAGGGCACAGATCCTTGCTTCCTTCCTTTCCAACCTTCCATCCAACCTTCTCCAGCCCTGTGGGAGCCCCAGGACACTCCACTGGGAAGGAAGTGCGCTAGGTGATCTCAAGCCACTGCCCATCCTCAGCGGCTCAGGGTGCCCCTCCTCTTCCATCCCCAATCCTTTCCCTTTGAAGGTGTCAGTCGCATCCCACGCCGGAAACCCCACTCACACACGGCTAGTGTAAGTCCACCTTTGCTTATGCCCGGCCCGGAGCCGAGGAAGCCACCTGCGATCACTGGCAGCCCTGGGGGCACAGGGCCGGTAGCTCCAGAGTGTAGAGTTATAGACGCCGGGCAAGCAGCCGCTTCGCTCCATTAGAGGCAGCTTCCCACCGTCTGCCCAGTGTCCGCTCACCCCAGGGCGCGCTGGGACAGGTCTCCAGCTCCCATTGGGACTCAAAAGCTTCCGGGTCTGCTGTCCATGGTGTTGAAGCCAAAGTCTGAAGGAACCGCTTTTCCTCTGAGGAGCCTGGGTCTTCTTCCCAAAGGACTCGGCACAGGCGCGCCCAGGAGGACAGAGACCCAGCTCCTTCCCCAGGCCCTACCCTTAGCTTTCTGGACCGATCTAAGACATCTCCGCTTCTCGCCTCCCAGAGCTGGGTTCCGTTCGGAGGGCGGGGGTGGGGGATTAGAGCTCCCAGGAGTCTAGGGTTTAGGACCATGCTTGCTACAGGGCCCGGCTCCGGATTGAGGTTCCCCACAGAGTCGTTCCCTTCCCAGGCCGAGGATCTCGCTCGGTCTCCCCTTACTATTTGTGGGAGTTATTTCCAGAAGACTAGGGCGCGGTGCTGAAGGAAGCTTGGGGGTTGCGCACCTTCCACCCGACAGAATAGCTTTTTTGCACATCCCCCCAAAACACATGCCTGTGAGTTTCCTCCTGGCATTTCTATGCATTCAGTCCGGGGGACCGGTCGGGATCCCCGGGTTCTCCTTTTCCTTCCCCTGCGCGTCCTGCGGCCCCGGCCCTGGTGGACTGGGGGAAGGGCTGTCCTGGGCGTGGGGGTGGAGATGCCCAAGCGGCGCGCCAAGGGGAGTCCGCCCCCAGGATTCTGCTGCCCGTCCCTCCGCGTCCACCCAGTGGGGACCTTTTTGGTGACCCCGGAGCCTTCGAAGGGTCCATAAGAGTCAACTTACTGATGCTGGGCCCTCCGCTCGGTTTGTTCTCCCCTGGGCTCCGCGTGGCCCAGCCTCGCCTTTCCACGCGCCTTCTCTCCGCCGCAGCCGCCTCTCCCCCAGCACACTGCAAATTTGTGTTTGTGGATTTATTTATTTGCTAGCTTCTGGGTACGTGGGGGAGGGGAAGGGGCGGGAAGGTGGGGGCGACACAGCCCAGTTGGCTCAAGCTCAGGGTTCCAGGCGGCCGCTCCGTGCGCACAAAGGCCGTGCGCTGCAGCTCGGCAACTTTGAGATGGGTCAGGTGGCTCAGGCAGGGTTAGGGCGGGAGGAGGAAGGGAGGGACGCGGGCAAGACCCCCTCCTCTTCCCTCTTGCCCGCCATCCGCGAAAGCCTGCGAATAGCGTGGGATTAAACAGATCAACAGAAATCCGTGGAGAACCCCCTCCCTTTCCGTCCTTTCTTCTCCGTCACACCACCCGCCCCCTCCTCCGCGGGAGGCCTGTCATTTCTCCAGAAAGGGGAGGGGCCTTGGCCTACATCTGGGAACAGCTGGCCCACAGCCTCTTGACCCTTGATCCCCACTGGCTAAATGGAGGAGGAGTTGGGGAAAAGGGCTTTAGCTACCACAGACCCCACAGCACGCATGCGGTGGGCAGGGAGTGGGAAGACAGATGCAGGACCCACTGCACCAGAGGGAAGAAGCGGTTAGTTTTACAGGGCTGGGTGCAGGGACTTAGGCCCAGCTGCAGCCCCAGGATCCTTTGCAGGCTTTAAACGGTCCATATCCTCCCAGATCTTCCTTGGTGGCCAAGGTAGCTTGGGGTCCCTACCTGTGGCCCCGTCCAGGGATTTCACAGGTCTCAGCCCCTTCACACCCAGCACAACGGTGGCCTTAAACCTCTCTTCTGGGGGCATCTTGTCCTACTGGTGCAGCTTCGAGGGAGATTTGAAACTCCCAGACAGGGCATGTGCCTGATACCATCAGGGAGGGGCTGGTGGAGGCGCAACTCCACTGCCCCTCCAGGTCCCCCAGACACTTCACTGCCTGCTTCATCCCTATAATTAGAGGGTGAGAGTACTAACCTGTCTGTAGACCACTCAGAGGCTATGGTCTCCACCTGGAGATGCCTCTAACCCTGCTTGCCCCTGGACTAGGTTCTGGGTGGGGCCAATGGGAAAGGAAAGATCTCCTGGCCTTGCTCCTCCTAGCCCTTTGTAGAGGTGGGGGGGCAGGATCCCCCCCCCAACCATGCCTGAGTGCTGAGGGCGGAGCCGGACACCACAAAGACTGCAATTGTGTGAATTCTGGTGCACAATGGGTAAGGGGAGCAGGGGCCTGGGCCCTTCGCATGGAAATGAGGCCAAAGCCCTTTCTCACTCTGCCTTCTTTTCCTCTTCCTCCTCATCCTCAGTGAGCAAGGCAGGCAGGGCTCAGATGACAGCCTTGGAAGTGGAATTCATCTTGGTCCAGGGGCCCTCAGAAGCTCCACTGGGGACCGTCATCACTGCTTAGACTTGGAAAGTCCAGGTAATGGCATTCTGGGTGGGGGTGGGGTGCCGATGGCAGTGCCGTGTCCTCCGACTGCCCAGGGCAGGACAAAGAGTGAAGGATCCAGGCTGAGCTCCTGGCCTGTGGCGGGAACAGGCCTTTTGTTCTCCAGGGTCCATTTTTTCAGCGAGTGGAGTGTTGTCCGCTGGGCCCTGTGCTCCTGTAAGTCCCAAGTTTCCAGGTAATACCCCTGGCCACCCAAAATGACTGAAGCAATATGTGCTCCCCCCAGTCCTGTCCCTTTCTCAGGGTGGGTCTTGACTCTCAAGAAGCAGCTTCTCCTTGTATTAAGGGCAAGTCTGGGACCCCAGGCAGAATGCTGTGGGGAAGATGACTCCACCTAGGAATCTTTAAATTAAAAAAATTTTTTTTGAGGCAGGTTCTCCCTGTAGCCCCAGCTGGCCTGGAATTTGCTATGTAGACCAAGTTCTGGGATCAAAGGTGTGTGTCACTATGCCAGTCTTCTAAAATTTTTTTAATTAGTTGGGCATGGTGGTGCACACCTTTAATCCCAGCACTTGGGATGCAGAGGCAGGTAGATCTCTGTGAGGCCAGCCTGGTGTACATGGCAAGTGCCAGGCCATCTGGAGCTGTAGGGAGATCCTATCTCAAAAAGACCAAAAAAAAAGAGAGACAGGGTCTCCCTGTAGCCCCAGCTGTCCTGGAACTCACTATGTAGACCAGGCTGGTCTTGAACTCACAGAGATCCACCTGCCTCTGCCTTCCGAGTTCTGGGATTAAAGGCGTGTGCCACCACTCCCAGCCCCTCAAAATTTTAAATTAAATTTATTTATTGTGTTGGGGGCAGGGGCCTCCCACAGCACATATGTGGAGGCCAGAGAACTTGTGGGAGTTTGTGCTCTCCTTGCACCATGTGGGGCCTGAGAATTGAACTCAGGTCTCACCTTCACCTAAGGACCCTGATGTCCTGGGAGCCAGGAGCCAGTACTACCCCAGTGCTGCCTGCAGAATGTATCAGGTATCAGAACAGGAATTTGGAGAGGATGCTGGGGTCTGGTCTCCTTAGAGTTCCTCCCAAAGTCTACACAGTCTCCTGCTGGCCTTTGTAGGCCCACCTCAGGCACGCAGAATTTTTGACAGGGGAATCCCCTTGGAGGCTGCTTGTTTTTTAACTCAGGTCTCAGGACAGCTAGAACAGGCCCCTGAAGAGCAGACACAAGGATCCCCAAGTCCCTGGGAGTCTCCTTCTATGGGACCTTACTCCCACCTGACTGCTCATCTTGGAACCATGGGGAGAAAAGGTAGAATAAGGACAGCCTGGCCCAAGGGCCGAGGGCCTTTGCTCCCCTCACACTGCTGAGTCTGCACAGGGTGGGGCTCTTTGTTGTCCCTCTGGGTGGGGAGCAGAGAATGTCTGACTTTGTTGCTCCCATTTCCTGGGTCCTTGGCAAGCCCTTTTCAGCTAAACACCCTCCTAGTGGTAGAGGCAGCCGGGGCTCTGCACCAGACATGCCCTGCACTGCGCTGGCCCTTGGCTCACTGCCACCTTCTTCTTAGGCTCTCTGAGGCCCCAGACCTCAGCATCCCACAAGAGGGAGCCCCATCACATGGTACCTGCGGTGCTGAGCTGGCTTCACCTGAAGTCTCAGACCCCGGCTCCTGAGCTGCAGCACGGCTGGTATGTGGAGGGAGAGGGGGAGGGGATGGAACTGGATACCCACAGCAGTAAGAAGCTTTTTCCTGGGCTGCGTGGCTGTCCTGGCAGGGTATGTTGAGAAGGGACCTGCTTGAGCTGGTCCCTATGTATCATGTCTAACTGCACTCCCCCTAGCAGACTGTCTACTGGTCTCTCAAAGGGTGCTAGTCCCCATTGGTCTCTGCACATCTGCTCAGGCTCAGCCAGCTGTGCTGTGCTGTGCTGCTGTCCTCTCTACAAAGGGCTCCTGGGAAGGCCCTGGGATTGCTGTCTGCTAGTAGAACAGGAGCCTGTTCCTGCCTTCCTCTTTAGAGATGCCAACCCTGTAAACCACATGACTGTCCATTCGAGGTTACCACAGAGACTAGGTCTCTGGAAAGGAGGAGAGGGGAGGGGAGAGAAAGGGAGGGAAGGGGGAAACCCTGGGAAGTGGGATTGGCTGAGAAGTGAGCAGAACCTTTGATCTCTCCTAGTCAGACCCCAGGGAGGGGGTGAGCAGTCTTGGCCAGTGGTGCAGTGGTGTGGAGCCATGTTTAGGGAAGGAGGTGGGCACAATCCACGCTGAGTCTTCTATATGGGGAATCTGGGGAAGGACAGGTTTGCCTAACTTAGGTAGAGTCACATCAGTACTGCATCCCAGCAGGTATGTACAGAGAAAGGATTTCGTCACGTCTGATGCTGATGGATATCTTGAGAGCAAGGGCAGGCTCAGAGCCGTCATCAGGCTAGGACGTGGGTAGAGGCAATTTGGACTGTTTGTTCATAATTGTGTTCATTTCAAGGTATTGTGCATTTAAGGCAAGCGGTGATGATGGTCCACTAATAGTGGAAATAGATGCTCTCTTTAAACACAGGTACTTAAATAAAAAGAGTGGGTGGAAGAGATGTGAGGTCAGCAGAGTAAGAGGTGGGTGTCTGTGGGCCAGGGGCCCAGTGGAGTGCGACAGCTTATGGGAGCTTCTACATCCCTGAAGGATCTCTCCACCTCTCAGCTATAAGATTTTATATTCTGATTTAAGACTTTTGAGAATCTACCAATTCGCTCAGAAAGTATCTGGAGGGTTCTGCTGGAGTTGGCCTTGATGCATCTCAAGTAGGCATATATGGGGCTGACCCCAGAATTCCCTGGGCACTGTCCCTGTTATCAGAGGGCCACTGAGGCTGGACAGGGGAGAGTGCACAAAAGGTGTTGTTCCTGGCAAAACACCCCTGAGAGAGTCTGGTGGTCTTCTAAGCTCCAAACAGGCTATTTCCTCCTCAAGTACAGGAGCCACTGTAGGATTGGAAGGTGGGCTGAGTGATTCTCCAAGGGCCTGCAGGGTAGGGACTTGCTTGCGCAGGGCAGGCAGATGGATGTATGACAGCTATACAACTGCTAAGAGAACAAGCATCCTGAAAGCAGGTCCTGGCCCTGGAGCTTTATGGGACCCATCCCGATACAGGGAAGTAGGCAAGACGAGCAGATCCCTATAGGCTAAAGGACAGGGCCCATTGTGCCTAAGCCCAGGGAAGGTAGAAGAGTGTTTACATGGAAGAGCCCAGAGGAGGATGGTGAGCAGCTGTGCCCTGCAGCCCTGTTCCTACAAGATGCTGCAAGAGACTGGATGAGGGCAGCCCAGGTCCTTGACTCCTGGGAGCCTCCTTTCCCAGAAGCACAGGGGTCCTGCCTTCCTTTCCCCTTTGTCCAGCTGTCTGCTTAGGCTCCTCGAGGCCTAGAAGGGAATCAAGCCATGTGTCCATTCTGTGCCTGGAATCTGTTGGCTCGACCCAGGGGGACAGGTGTGACTACCACATGAAGAGCAGGCATATTTGTACCTGGGTTTTGCAGTGCTCAGCCTGGAACATGGCTCTTAGTTCCATCACCATCTCTAGGGCCCTTGCCCCTGAGCCCTGGAGACACACTTTATGCCTTCCAAGCCTCAGTGCTGGGTACTGCAGCCAAGGGTACCTGGAAGCTCTGGGTATAGCGGAACCTCACTCTCTGCAGGTGGCAGCCAGCAGCCCAGCCACCCCCCTCTGCTAGCACATGTCCTTGGCTCTGAAGAGGGAGTGGAATGAAGCCTGCAGGTTCAGAGAGAGGAAAGGGGGAAGGAGGTGCTAGCTGCAGTGAGTATGCCAGATCTCTGTGAAACAGTGGGCTCATATTGTTCTTGAGATTTCCTACTAGTCTACTATGCCAGGGGGGCGGAGGGAGAGGAGCTGTCTCAAGGCTCTACCCAGCAATCCCCACATTGGTGATCCTTCCTAAGGACTGTTTATAATTAAAACAAATGTCCCTGACTTGCCTTGTATTCCTTCTTACCTCCTATCAACAGTCTTCACTAGAGCCTCCTTTAAACTGCCATGGTGCCAGGCACTGTTGCAATGTTAGTGGGTGGCAAGCCAGTCCTGCTGCAGGGGCTGCCTCAGCACAGAGCGTTGCTGTGAAGGTCTCACAAGGCAGAACTTGCTGTTAAGGGACCTTGGAATTTTGATGGGTCACTGTATGAGGGAACAGGGTCTTGAGGCCAGGGTCTAGGGAGGGGGTGGAAGGTTTGCTGATACCTGTACAGGATAGAGGAACTGGTCACTGTCCATCTTGAGATTGCTTTCTCTGACCACTTCCTGCTCTCCCAACCAGACCCCAGTCCTTTCCATGAGGCAGGTGGCTACTGATTCAGATCTGGACAGATAGGAGGCCTCCTCTGGGGACTGTGGGTCTTATAAGGTTCTCACTCGTGTGTGTGTGTGTGTGTGTGTGTGTGTGTGTGTGTATGACTTCCTTCCGTAGGCTTATCTTAAATGGGTCAGGTGACAGCTCTCTGTATATAGTTGGGAAGTGAGGACACACCTTCCTCTCTTTCAGGAGATCTATGTAGACCCAGCCTGCGACCTTCCTCCAGTGTCCTCTCTGCCCTTCCATGTCTTCCCTTTACTTCCCTGTCCCCCTGCCCTTCCCTGTCCTCTCTGCCCCTGACTCTCTATGCCCCTGTCCTTTCTGACCCTGACTCTCTATGCCTCTTCTCTACACCTATTATTCCTCAAAGGCCCAAGCTACAGAGAGTGGGCATTGAGCTCCAGGTTCTCCTAAGCCCCTGTGAGGGATGTGTCCCCCTGGGTGGGTCAGTATACTGATGACTGTCTCTTGCCATAGTATCAGTTGTTTGGAATCATATAGGCCGAGTGTGTTCCCTCCTTATCAACTGTTATGAACCTCAGTGTCCTCCTCTGAGAAATGAGGACCATAATTCCCCCCTCCTGGGCCTTTCCAGATAATTCAAAGGTACAGAGCAGGGACCTGTACCCAGGGAGGATAAAGGAAAGGGCAGCTGTCTCACATCTGTGAAAATGGCATCCAAAGAGACACTTCTGAAGCCAGCATCCCTGAGGAACTTGGCCTGCTGAAAACCCCATATTTCCCACATTGAGTGCCTGGATCTCCCCAAGAGCATTGCCTTCCCCCAGGCCTGGAAGCGGGGGCTCCAAAGTAGGCTGTCAACTGGTCCTGGAATCCAGATGCCAGAGGCCCTGTTCCAGGGGGAGGGGCCAGAGTAACAATAGCTGAGAAAGAGGCAGCTTCTTCCTCTGGCTCAGCCACCCCTGGGGATGCTGGATGAACATGGCTCCTCTCCTACAGAAACACTGATGGCCCTCCTTTGGGAATGGAGGCTGCTGTCTAGAGACCTTGGCTTGTGTGGGCGCTGTCCGAGGTACTGTCCTTGGAGCTGTCTGAGCTATAAGACTCTGCACATGTGTTACAGGACAAGTCTCACTGCCACAGCCTTTCTGACAGCAGAGCAATGAGGCCCTCTCTCAGCTTCTGCCGACTCGTTGGTGTGTGCATGCCTAGAGAGGAGACGGTAAAAGGAAGGCAAGGCCCCCTTCTTCCCTCCTTGTTCTGTTTCAGTCTGTCCAAATCCCCCAACTGTGTGTCTTCTGCAAGGTGTCATCTGCATGGGCTTTCCTCCCCAGTTTGCATTTCAATGGCACTCATCCAGGGAAGAGCGGTAAGGGTCACAGCACAGGAAAAGGGATTTAATTCCCTGATGTCCCTGCCTCTTCATGAATGAACTGCCCCTTCTCTGACCATCAAATCTACAACCCTGCAAGGCTGGCTCCCAGCAGAGGCCAAGATGACGGCTTAAGGGGCTGTGTCCTCTCTCCCAGCCTGGGGTTAAATATATCTTACGCTTGGAAAAGGCCATGGACTCCTCTGTGCCTGGCCAGTGAATTCCACAGTGGGCAGCTGTGCTCTTGGGAAGGTCAAAAATTGCACCCTTACCTGTCCTTTAATTGACATGAAAGGCCACGTAGCATGTAATTAGCTGTACAAATAGTGCAACTCAATGATGTTTAGTGTAGTCTCAATGTTCTGTAAATATCCACCTTAGTTGACTAGTTTTTAAAGATTCTGTCACCCAGAAAATGACTCTGTACCTATTAAATAATCAGTGTCTATCCTCACGCCTGGGCCTTGGTCCTGCCATTCACTGTCTCTGAACTGAAAGATTCCAGGGACTTCAGGAGGATGTACTAGGCTGTGTGCTGTGCCCTCCATGCCACAGCAGGTGCTGTGTCCCCTTCCCCTGCCAACTGATGCCCATGTTCATGGGCACTGTTTTGCTCACCCACACACATATCCACAAACACTGGGTTGCTTCAGCACTGGCTGTGGGACAGTGCTTCTGAGAGCAGGTGTGCACAGGTTCTTGCGTGAATATCTGCTTTAGTTCTCATGGGTCTACTCCAGGACCAGAGTTGGTTTAACCTTCTGAAAAAACATCAAGCTGTTTTCTGCCATTCCTCCTGATGCTCAGGGTCTCATGGCCAGCTACTGAGGCCAGCCGCATCCACACTTCCTCGTCTTCATTTGCAAGGGAGACCTGACTTTAGAGGAATCTCCAGGGGCAGCTGGCCACCTGGCTCTAGGACCACACTCATGCTGAGCCAAGGCAGAAGTGGAGCTTTCTGGGTCTGTGGGTCCACCTGAACCTAGGTTTTCCCATCTGTGAGTGAGATCTGAGAACAGGGACTCTTGTGGGCCCTGAATTCTATTCCCTTACTGCCCTTGCTCCCTGGTCTGTCCCCCATGGCAGGTGGCCTTTTCACCTAGCTCACAATATTGTACCATGCTATATTCCAGTAACAGCTGTAACAGATTGCCACAACCTGTGGCAATAGGAATAGGACTTCTGTCTCTCACTCTCCCACAAGTCAGAAGTCAGGGGGCTTCCCTGTTGTTAATGTCCTGAGTTGATGAGTTCTTTGACACAACCTGCCGGTGGTCACTGTTAATGAATGACGTAGACAAGTCGTTATCACTGAAGACTACCTCAGGCTTCCCCAGTTTGCTCAATGTCCTCACCTAGGGTTCCAACTGGCACTAAGTCATCATGCGTCCTGGTCTACTCTTGGCTGTGGCAGCTTTTCAGATGTCTCTAACAGCCCAACAATCTTGAGGAAGACTGGCTGGAGCATGCCTGTTGTTTGTCTGGGGTTTGTTCACAAGTGACCCAGGACGTGTCCTTAGGGGAGTATGGCGAACATCAAGAACCCTTCTTCACATAACCTTGAGAAATGTGAAGGCTCTAGCCCTTGTGATGGGCCTCCAATCAGCACCTTTGAGCACCTACTGTGTAGAGCCTGGGCAAGGTGGAGGGCCCTGGAGAGGACCCAGATTTGCCCACCACTCAGAATACAGATCAGAGGGGCTTCTTCCTGACAGGGCATAGGAGGTATTAACCAGGATAACGGTGGCCCTGGCTCTCACAGCCAAGGGTGTAGCTACCTTCCCTGCAGCCTCAGGTAGCTTATTGGAGCCTGAGCCTCTGGCCAGGGGACACCAGGCCTCACTGTTTCCTTTGAGCACATTTAAGGTATAAACTGAGGGAAACAGTGGGCAGAACATGTCCCCATGTCAACAGTGGCTGGCTTGATAAGGCCTTGACCCATTCAGGCCTGCATGAGCCTAAGGAATAAACAGACTACAGCCTGACCCTGTCTGCATTCATCCTGGGGAAACTCCTAGCATCTTCTACCACTGGTGCAACTCTGCTTCAGAGATACGCCATGCCTCCAGCCCAGTGCTGTGTCCCTTGTTGGACATCTACTCAGCAGTACCTGGACTCTGGCCAAGGGAGTTCCTGAGAAACTATCAGGGCTCAGCCTGGGATCTCTTCCTGAAGGAACACCCTGCAAGGCCTGCAACCATTTGTTTTGTGAACAGAAAAGATCTTTGCGCCCTAGGAAGGCCCTCAAGAGCCCCAGGCTTGAGGTTTCCCAGCCTCTTTCCCTTACTTCGGACACTGGGTTCCGTGTTATCCTCTTCTGATTGGCTGCAGAGTCGTTTTTGAAGCTGTGCAGGGTTCAGGGCAAAATGAGATTCTCAGAAGTCACCAGAAAATAACAAAACAAAGAAACAGTATAGCCCAGGTGGCCCCTTCCATTCCCTGCCCTGCTGTGGATTCTACCTGTCTTTTGGGCCTCTGGAACCCATCATACGAATCAGATATTCTTTTTTTTTTTTTGGTCTTTTTGAGACAGGGTTTCCCTGTAGCTCCAGCTGTCCTGGAACTCACTATGCAGACCAGGCTGGCCTTGAACTCACAGAGATCCACCTGCCTCTGCCTCCCGAGTGCTGGGATTAAAGGCGTGCACCACCACGCCCGGCTGAATCAGATTTTAAAAAATATTTTATTTATTATTTTTATTTTATGTGTATGAGTGCATTGTCTGCATGTACGTGAGTGCACCCATGTCGTACAATGCTGGGGAGGTCAGAAGAGGGCTTCGGATTCCCCTGGAACTGGAGTTAAGTACGGTTCATATCCACCATGTGGGTGCTGGGATTTGAACCTGGGTCTTCTGCAAAAGCAGTCAGTGCTCTTAACTGCTGAGCCATCTCTCCAGCCCCATGAATCAGATTTTATGGTCAATAACTTGTACAGAGCCAGCAACTCCTCCATCCTGACCAGTCTGACACAGACCTAATCTGGTGAGGAGGAAAGCATGGCTTAGGCAAGGAAGGAGGTCCTCTCTGAGTAGAGTGGCCCTAGGCTATTTCTGCAATACTGCCCCTTCCACCCCCTCCACTGCCATCACACTCAATACTCCACAGTCTGAGGTTTTTACTCAGGTGTCTGTACCTGGTCACTGAGTGAGGGAGGATGACTGGACCATCTGTAGGGGCCATTCCCTGTGCTAAGCCAGAGGGGGACTGGATCTCAGAGGACCAAAAGGATACTGTGGGACCAGTGGTCTGCTTCCTGGACAAGTCAGAGGAGATTTCCACAGAAACAACACCAAGCAGTGCCAGGACCCCAGGGGGGTCCAGAGCTAGCCAAATGCAACTGAATGGGTTAAAGAGTTTCCGGGGACAGTAGGACAGCCGGGGAACCTTGCCCTACTCTGCTTTGTGGTAGCCAAATGGTTAAAAGAGAAGAAAGGAATCTGGGGGAAATCAAGCTGTCAAGTAGTTAATTGACTTTGCCTCAATCAGCCCCATGAATATTCATGAGGTGGCTGGTCCTCCTCAGGGCGCTGTTGTCGCTGCTGCTCCTCTTCCTCAGAGCTGACATGACATCCTGCGCCTGTCTCTTCCAGCCCACAGTCAGCCCTGATTGGCTCAACTGTGCTCTCGAAAATGCCATAGCAACCCCTGGCTGGTTGCCTAGCAATCTTTCCCTCTCTTCCCCCCCCCAAACCTAATCCAGTAATCCAAAGGTTTAGGGTGGAAGCATCATCGTTTCATGGTGTGCATATATGTGCACAGATGTGTGCATGCATGTGTGTTTGTAGGTGTGCAAGAGGAGGGAGCTGAGAGGGCCTTCCCCTCCCTGTTACTGCCCCAGATCACCTGCTGAGGATAAGAGGTGTGGAGCATAGACTCCTGGCCAGGCAGGACATCTTGGGGTGCCCATTGCAGCACCCAAAGCCGATGCCAGGACCTGAATCCACAGTGAGTCCATTTATGGCTGCCCAGGCCCCACCGGAGGCACGGCTTCTCTTCAGCCCTTCCCAGGCTCTTCAGTGGAGAAGCAAAGGTGACCTCAGTTGAAGTCACTGTCCAGCATGAAGGATGACGCTGGGCTTCTGCTGCTCTGTGGGCAGCCTGGGTAAAGATGTCTGGGTTCCCTGCCTTAGGAGGCTGCTATCTTGAATAGTAGATGCCCAATAGGCCAATGCGTTATCAGGTCTGTGGTCCTGGATGTGGATATGTTAGAGCCCAGGTGTCCATGGCTTGAGTGTAGCCACCAGGAGGCTGTGGGAGCTGAGGGATGGCCCAGGAGCACTCTGGGCACTCTGACTCGTGTCCCTCCTCCCATCCTCTACACAGGTCCTGGGGGCCGTGCTATGCTCTGTCCTAGGCTTGCCCTCAGAAGGCATTTCAAATGTGCATCAAGTAAGGGGACAGAACCCCTCAAGGAAAGTAGTGGAAACCATCCATGGTTGGTGTTGGTTTTATTTTTTGTCTAGTAGGAGATCTGTGAAGATGTCACACTGGGGATGTCAGCATGCTGTCCAGGCTGATTCAGGGGTCCAGGTCACTTGCTGTGCTCCAATATTGACTTGCAGTAGTATTGGTGAATAAAAGCTTGGATCTTCATGACTGGTTAGGGTGTGTCTGAGGGGAGAATATGCAGAGCATCCAAGGTGCAGAGTCCCATTAACCCTACCTGGGGCAGGCTGGACTGTGTGGCCTGAGTGGGCAGGCTTGCAGAAATGCAGGCCCAGCACCAGGTCAGGGCCTACTGGCTGCTGGAGATGCTGCAGAGAGGCCTGGTCTAATTTCCAGAAAGATATGGGAGGATTATTATTGTCCTCATGGGAGAAGGTGGGTGAGGAATGACAACAAATGCCCTAGGGACAGCACTACATTCTATGACTTCAGGATATCAAAGCATGGGGGCCTGTTTTGATGTCAGCCGCATGTCAAGATCAAGAAGTCAGTGAATCGAGGCAAAGTCAGCTGCTGACATTTAACCAGCTCCCAGACCCAAAACTAAAGACACTACATGCACACTGGCGGATGCCACCTACAAGGGGGTGTGTGTTAGGTTTTTGTCTCCCTCAGATAGTGTGTGTGCCCATGTACATGCACATGCAAATATGTGTGCATGAGATTGCATACATGTTTAAGTGTGGATGTGTAGATATGTGTATGCCTGTGAATACATGTCCATGGATGAAGTATGCATAGTCATGGATATGTATTGTGCATGTTTGTGCATACATATTCACGTATGAAGCATGTGCATAGACATGTGTGCATGCCCATGCGTGCACTTCCATGTGTGAATGTGTGCACATGTGTGGATGTGTGTGCATGAGTGTGCACACATATTCATGTGTGACTATATACATATGCATGGATGTGTGTACATGTATCTGCACATGAGTGAGTGTGCATGGGTTACACACAGGTGTGTTGAGTGACAACAACTGATATGGTCACTTTGTTTCTGACCAGTGGAAGCAACACCACTTCTCCCTGCTGAGCTCTGCTCTGGTTTCCCTGTTAAACACAGCAAACGTGCGTCTCCAATAAAAAGCTACACAGCAACTTAATCTTCAATCGATTGCAAGGAAAGGAAAATAAAACCCTGCTCCCTGGGGCCCATGCGGCCCGATAGGCAGTTGTTCTTGATACAGAATGCGGGCGATAGATGCATTAAATATAAATGGAGATACAGAGGGGATCGATAAACCTGCTTCCTCCATACTAATTGAAAACCAAGTCAGGGTTTGATTAATGCAGAGGTCCTTTGGGTGCAGCAGAGGCCTTCAACCAGTTCATGCCAGGAGCTTCTCCCCCAACCCCCAGTGGGCAGGGGCCATGTTCCATCTAGGACAGTGGATAAGGTCCTGCAGGATGTTGTAAACTTGTCCTAGAGAAACAGGGTCAGTTGGGTGTGGCATGACTGAGTGTGGTCAGCCTGTGGAGGAGGGGCATGAATGACATCCCCCAGCTTTCTGAGAGCCTCAAGAACTGGAGTTTACCCATGTGGCTCCTGATTTGTGTCTGAACCGGGGAGAAGCCAGGTAATCCCTGCCTGGAGACCACAGTAAGAGGCAGTATATAAAGAGTATGAGGATTTATTATGGTGGGTGTCCCCTGGGAAACAATGGCAGAGAGGAAGACTATAGGGACAGATGGAATCAGAGTGCTTGGCCTGGCACTGCTGTAAAATGCAGAGCCTCTGTGAGGTTTGGGGACCCAAGGATCTGCCTCTAGGGCCTCCTAGTTTCTACCTTCATACCCAAGCACAGGGCTGGAGGTCAACACAGAAAAAAGGGTGGTGGGTCACCCTGATGAATCACTCAGAGCCTCATTCCCATCCCAGCGAGCAGGAGAGTTAATGCTTGGGGGTCTTTGTGCTCCTGGGTAGGCTGTGGGATAGTGGGTTCCCAGATGTAGCCAAGTCTTCTCTGGGCCCACCTCAGGGGAGAGGGAGGCATTCTACAAAGAGCCTGGGCTAAGCCTGCTGCCCTGGGATTTGAAGACCAGAGTCCTTCTAGAGGCTGCGGTTTAGATGATGTGGTGTGCCCTGTGAAGGAGCTAAGCAGAGGTCCTGTGGGAGAGGAGGTGAATGAGTCATGAACCCCAGCTCTTCTGGAATTATGATCAGGCTGTACTAGGCAGAGCAATAGTAGGGCAGTCCCAGCCCAAGGGCACAGGGAAGGGTTATGATGGCCCAGTCCTTCAACCCACTGATCACACATGGATATTGTGCTCAGCCTGGGAACCATGAGGACTCTGGTCTTACAGGCTTGGGCTAGGACATCTTCTGGGGGGTGGGGGAGTCACTGTGTGTATGAGTGTGCTATATTGTGTGAATACGTGTGCAAATGTGTGGTACGATATGATGTGTTTGTGTTACGGCTTGAATATGAAATATCTTCCTACAAAGTCACGTTAGGGGCTTGGTCCCCACTTGGTGGCACTGTATTGAAAGGAGCTGAAGACTTTAAGGAGGTGGGGCTTGGCTGCAGGATGGAGATCATTGGAAAGGGTCGTATGAGTGTTCTATATTGTGTGAATACGTGTGCAAATGTGTGGTACGATATGATGTGTTTGTGTTACGGCTTGAATATGAAATATCTTCCTACAAAGTCACGTTAGGGGCTTGGTCCCCACTTGGTGGCATTGTATTGAAAGGAGCTGAAGACTTTAAGGAGGTGGGGCTTGTCTGCAGGATGGAGATCATTGGAAAGGGTCCTTGGTCATATTCTCTCTCTCTCTCTCTCTCTCTCTCTCTCTCTCTCTCCTCTCTCTCCTCTCCCCCTTCTCTGTTGTCATATTCCACAGTATGGTCTGATTACATAGTTGAAGTTTCAGAGCCCTTACAGAATTCACAAAAATTTTGGATCTTTATCCTTAACCTGTTCCGTTCATGCTTATTTGAATTTACAGTTCTTAAACACACAAAGTGACCAGCAATTGGTATGTATGTGAA
>NW_008346900.1:2393261-2444804 GCF_000622305.1 Nannospalax galili | reverse complement strand
CCAAAAAAAAAAATGTTTTTAAAGTTTTTTTTTTTTTTTTTTTTTTTTTGGTCTTTTTGAGACTGGGTCTCCCTTGTATCCCCAGCTGTCCTGGAACTCACTCTGTAGACCAGGCTGGCCTTGAATTCACAGAGATCCACCTGCCTCTGCCTCCCAAGTGCTGGGACTACAGGGGTGCACCACCACACCCGGCCTACAGTTTTTTTTTTTAATTGGCGTATATTCATCACACAGGGTAATGGGTTTTATAAACACATACACACTTAGCATGTGCTTTGGCTCTAATCACCTGCACCTTTTTCTGTGCCTCCTCCGAATCCCATTATTCCCATTCACCATCCCAGACAGGGTTGGGTCTGCTTCTCTCTCTCTCTCTCTCTCTCTCTCTCTCTCTCTCTCTCATATACACTTTTATGAATGTCTAAAATTTAGGTTCTACAAATTAGACAAAAATATGACTTTGGCTTTCTGAATCTGACTTACTAACTTAATATGACGATCCCCAGTTGTACCCATTTTCCTGCAAATGATGTAATTTCATTTTTAAAAAGATTTGTTTTATGTGTGTGTTTGCCTACACGTGTACCATGTGCATGCAGTGCCCATTGAGCCAGAAGAGGGTATCAGATCCCTTGGAACTGGAGCTACAGGTAGTTTTAAGCAGCCATGTGGGTGTTGGGAACTAAACCCAGGTCCTCTGCAAGAATAACAAGTGCTCTTAATGGCTAAGCCATCTCTCCAGTCCCCTTCCTTCTTTTTTTAAAAAAAGATTTATTTTTATTAATGCATATGAGAGTGTGTGTCTATATGTGGGTATATGCACAAGAGTACAGTTTCCCACAGAGACCAGAAGAGTACATTGGATTTCCTGGATCTGGAGTTACAGGTGATCATGAGCTGCTCAGCATAGGTACTGGGTCCTCTGCAAGAGCAGTATGTACTTTTAACCTCTAAGCCATGTCTCCAGTCTGTAATTTCATTCTTTATGGTTGAATAAAGCTCCATTGTGGGGGCTGGAGAGATGGCTCAGCGGTTAAGAACACTGGCTGTTCTTGCAGAAGACCTGAGTTCGAATTCCAGCACCCACATGGCCGCTAACAACTGTCCGTAACTCCAGTTCCAGGGTCTCCGACAGCCTCTTCTGTCCTCCATGGGCATTGCATGGGTGCACTTATCTACATGCAGGCAATACACGCATACACATAAAATAAAAAATAAATAAAATATTTTTTAAAACCTTCATTGTGGTAAACACACATAGGCACTTTTCTTGCCGTTCTTCCCTAATCGTACAGCGTTGTTACGTCTGCCTACATAAGAGTGACATTGCATGAGGTATGTAGGTCGTCTACAGTTGATGGAAGGACATGGGAAGATCTCCCAAGTTCTAAGGAAATACTGTGTGTTTTATAAGGACTGCAGCTCCTAGAACAATCCCAGATAGTGAGGGACAGCTGGGTTTTGTGAAGAAATCTGTGTGGGAAGCCTCCCCAATAGAATGTCTTAGAGAAACTCAAGAGCCAGGCCCTTCGTGTGAGAAAGCACATGGTGGTTCTACAGGCCCATGTTGTTGGAGAGCCGTCACCACTGCAGCTGGCCATGGAAAGGCTGGTCCTCCATTCCCTTTAGTGAGTTGTCCCCTTCGCTCAAGTTGCTCTCTGCCTTGGCCTATGTCCTGGATCTCAGTAAGGACAAGCTGTTGGCCTACAATTGTCCCATCTACTTTAACCAGTCTCCCTGGAATCTGGGCCCAGCTCATATCTAGCTCAGAGGGCCACCTGATCTCGGTGATCTCAATGCCCAAGCAAGCATCTTGCAGACCAGCCCCTGCGCTCCTGCCACTCAGACCCAGCCCATCCATCTTTCTGGCAGCCTCTGGTCCCATCCTACTGTGGGTCCCTTATTTCTCTGAACAGCTCACCACTCCTGGCACTAAGTCCTGGATTACCAATCATTACTTCACAAGTGTCCTCAGTTTCTAGGAGTCAAGAAGAGGCTATGATCTGACTCAGTCCAAGTAGCAAGTGTCTGTGAACCACAGTGGGGCCACACAGTGCTGTGGGTGCAGGTCGGTTCCGGGAAGTGGCCTCATTTTGACCCCAAGAGTCTACCTCCAAAGCTTTTCCCTTCATATTTGGTTGATGGAGTTCCTGTTCTTGTGGGCTCATCGGGGCTGGGCAACAAGAGGCAACCTTGGTCCTAAGGGCTACAAAAATACCCAAACCCCGCAGTTCATTCTTGAAGCCTGGAGGCTGGGGCTGGAAACGAGGACCACAGTCCCACTCCTTCTGGGGGCTTCCAGGGTCCCTCTGACTCTCTCAACTTTCAGAGGTTCTGTGTGTCCCTGGCAGCATGTGGTCCTTTACCTCTGCTGTTCTGCCTTCTGCAAGGACATTCGTCCTTAGGTTTAAGGTCCTGCAATCCAAGATCTTTACCTAGTCACACCTATAAAAACCCTTATTCCAAAGGATGAGGGGCAGGTTAGTGACCTGGTAACCTCTGGTGGCTCAGAGGGTGGAGGGATTCTGAATTAGGTCAAACCTCTCAGGGAGCACAAGCAAATGGCCTAAAAGTGTTTCAAGGTGGAGATAGTACAGTCACATTGGGCTCCTAAGGTAGGAGAGGCAGGAAGGCAGTTAAGGCCCTGGTAGGGTGGTATGTCTCTCTGGGGCTGGGCCTGTTACTATGTCCATACTGCAGTGTTTGCAGTTTAGTAAAGGAGGGATCTGGGAGGCACGGTCCTTAACCGTCCCCTTGTTCTGAGACTCCAAGTCACCTTAGATGCTGCAGGTGAAGTCACCCTGGCTGCTGTTCTGGAAGGGCCTAGAAGGGACACCTGGCTTGTTTGACTCTCTAGCCGTCTCTGAGTAGGAAAAAGGGCCTTGTGACCAGGACTGTGGGATTGTTGGGATACCTGGGAAGGACCCCGATTATTGTGGGTATTAAACCCTTATGTATAAGGCCAGAAAGTCACTGCCTTCGACCTGTGCAGAAAAGCCAGGCCAGTGGTCACTCCCTATCCTCTGGGGGTGTGCCTGACTTGGTATCTGACACGATGTTCCAAGAAGCCAAGAGAGAAGAGGCAGAAAAGCCACCACCACAGAAACAGTGCCCAGCAGCAGAAACCTGGAGGAAGTTGCAGCAGAATACAACTTCCTGGGGCTACTGGATGAAGGCATATGGCCAGAGATGGAGGTTGGAGACTGTCACCAGGCATGGCCAGGTCTCCATATGGGTGGGAGAGGTATCCCTCAGGGCGTTGGGCATCCAGTGTGAGGGGGTGTTTGTTACCACTCTATCCTTTTTTTAAAATCTTCAAAATTGTTATTTTATTTTATTTTATTTTATGTGTATGAATGGTTTGCCTTCGTGTATGTAAATGCACTATGTCTTGCAATGCCCATGGAAGCCGGAAGAGGGCATCAGATCCCCTGAAACTGGGGTTATAAACAGTTGTAAGCCACCATGTGGGTGCTAGGAACCAAGTCTAGGTCTTCTACAAAAGCAGCCAGTGCTCTTAACCACTGAGTTATCTCTCTAGCCCCTACTCTATCCTTGTTAGATGGACATGCCGTCTTTGTGCTAATCTCATTTTGTGCCTGCCTACTGGGTGTCTCTGATGAGTCTTCTTGGACTTTACTCCATTTGAAGGTTGGAGCAGAGCTGCTTCAAGGCTCTGTGATAACGAATGCTTGAGCCATGTCCCTGTTGGAAAGTCTATGCAGGACTTGGGGGCAGTCTTCTGAGTGCCAGGGCCTAGTACCCAGCAGTGTCCCTGACCCTCAGTGTCATCCCAGCTCCCAGCACTCCAAGAAGAGGGACTTCCCATGGCTGCATGAGGCCTGTACTTTCCTGCCTGGTGGATATTAGTCACACTCTGCTGCTGAGCTGAGCTGGGGTGAATAGTCCCTCGTGCCCCAGCATCCTGAGGCAACCAGGGCTCTCCTGACACAAGGCTGCTGGAGTGGAGTCTCTAGTAGCTTCAAATGTCCACTCTAGAGGCAAAAGCTGCATAATGTCCTCCTTCCTGTACTGGGGCCCACTCCCAGGCTGCTGTACCCGATAGTCACCTGGCTGGGGCCAGCCGTAGGGTCAGTGCGTGGCCTCAGCTGTGAAGTTTCTAAGAGCTCAGCCCCTGGGAATATTTCTGAAGTATGCGTTCAGCTACAGGCCAGGTGGCTGCAAGGCACCAATTGTACTCTAGGGCCACGTACACATGGGACCACACAAGCTAGTGGGCCCCTTGGTGGGAAAACAGACAACCCACACTGGGAAGAAATTGTGGTTCCCTCAGGCCTGGGGGAAGAGTATGGAGTGGAGGGATGACAGTGCTATACAGAGAAGCTTCCAAATCCCAGGTCCAGAGGATTGAATTCCCAACCCCTGACTCCAGCCTCACCTGAGCTCCCAGGAAGGCAAGAGCTGGTTGGCTTCACGTTTCATGTTTTTAGTTGAACATTTTCTTTACTTGTTCTTTAGTAACGACTTTGTTGGGATACAATTCACATACTGTGCCCTCACCCACTTACAGTGTGTAGTGATTTCAAATATTCGCAGAGTGAAATGGAAGTCCTGCACCCTTTATCAACCTTCCTCTTCCTCTTGCCCCTGAAAGCCAGGCTCTTCTTTCTGTCTTGGAGGATGCCTGGTGTTCTGAAGGTTAGCCCACGCTGCAGCACACATCAGTGCCTCCTTGTTTCGTATGGCCGAGACAGTCCTCTGTGTAGATAGACCTGCTTTGTCTGTTGCTCACCATGTGGGGGCTGCGTGTGTTGTTTCCACTTTCTGGCATTTTGTAAATAAAGCTCCTGGGAATGTTCATGTGCACACTTTTGTGTGGACCTGTTTTCACCCCTCAGCTGTGTACCTCTGAGCAGAGTTACTGAGTCAAAGGGCGATTCCATGTTTAACGTTTCAAGGACTTACTAAGTGTTTTCCACAGAGGCTCCCCCACTGACATACAGAATTCATCCTGCTGCTTTTTCGCGTGCGCACGTGCGTGCGTGTGCGTGCGTGCGTGCGTGCGTGTGTGTGTGTGTGTGTGTGTGTGTGTGTGTGTGTTGGAGGATGGCCATGAACTCCTGATTCTTGTCCGCCTCACCTAAGTGCTGAGATTGCAGGTACATGCTACCATGCTGGGCTCATCTTTCTCTCCAATGGCATCTTTTTCTTCCTTTCTGGAGACTGAAGGCAACCATCCCCTACCCATTATCTACCCAACCATCTATCCATCTATCATCTGCCTACCATCTCCCTGCCTACCCACTCATCTATTCACCCATCCATCCACCCACCATCCACTGATATAGCCACCATCTATCTACTCATTATCCATCATCTAGATACCGCCCATGCATCCATTCACAGCTCCTCCAGGACTGAGCCCCAAGCCCAATCTGTCAGCTGCTGGACTCGGTGGTAACAGGCTCTATGCCCTATAAGGGCTTTGAGGCTCTCAAGTTGGGAAGGGCGGTGGTGAGCACCTGCACCTCCACTCAGGAGGGTGAGCACCCTTTAAAAGAAGGGTGTGGCAAGTTAATGAGATACTTCCCACATTCCACTGTGTACTCAAATGATCCAGGTCTTGTAAAATGTTGCTGTGGATGCAGAGGAATGGATGGGTCTGAGCTTCAGTTTTAATGCTTTTGGGGAGCAGGGCATGGGACATTCTCATAACCATCCCTACCAGCCCTTGGTAGGTAACCTGCTCTCAAGATTGGTATTCCTTGATACAGTCACAGTGACATGGTAGGTGTGGTGAGCCGCCTCTTACATGTCAGTGATGTGAAAACTGGGGTCTCCTGGCTCCCTGTCAGATGTCAATGGGTTGACAAGTACTCCAGTCTGGCTGGAGGCACTCTGGGGCTATAGGAGGACCCCATGATCATGCTCCACTTGTCACTAGGATTGGTATCACTGTGGCCACCAAGACCCAAAGCTGCAAATCCCACAGGGGATCCTGAGACAGAGCAACAGCCACAGCTACAGCCTTTCCTGCTTAGGATGTTCTGCAGGGTGTTGTGCATTCCAATCTGAAGCCAGAATGCAAGAAGCCAGCACATTTGAGAGGAACACATCTCCCTGAGCAGCTGGCCAGCATGATACAGCCAGGCTTCTGTCAGCAGCTGGTGGCCCTATGAACAAGGAATGGACATGTGTCCATGAGCCCTGTTGTCTGGGACTGAGCAGCTCCTGGCTCCCTGAAGAGTATGCTGCTGACCTACCCACTGTAAATAACACCACATACTGAATGGATATCTTTATCTATACAAATTTATCCAGCTCAGAGCAGAATTAATGAGAACATCCCTTTGAAAAAGGGGACCAAAGTGAGGGCAGACAAGGACAGCTGGGTGCCTAAGAGCTCTGGCTTTCCTGTGAGCAGGGCCCAGAGCCTTTATAAGAGGGGAGAGAGCCCGCTTTGGGGGCTAGGATAGGGATCAAGGCCTGGGGAGAGTGAAGGGAAGGGAGCTCTGGGGATTGGTTCTGGTTTCAGATCTGGGTGGGGATGACCTGGGCTGCTGTTTGCATCTCAAGCTCATGGGAGACCCCGAAGGTCCTTCCCAGCCCCATTTCCCCTGGGCCTCTCCATGCCTAGGGCAGGTGGGTGTGGTCACAGATGAGAGGCGTGGCCACAAATGAATGTGAGTGACTCATAAGACCCAAGTGGGCAAGGCTCTTGGCCCCCAGGAGCCCCATAGTCTCCCATGGCATAGCTAAGGTACACAGGGGTCCATGAGCAAAGCTCCATCCACAGCAACCTTGGGATTGGTTCCTATCACAAGACTAGTTCTCTTAACCTAGGTTGGGAGCCTACAGTGGGGCTTGCTCTGTGTGCCCCCCTACTTCCCCCAGGTATCTCAGCGGTATGGATGGAAAGGGCCCTCAAGGAGCCCTTGGCCTGTTAGCGAGTGCAGAGGATCCAGTGCCAGGCACCATGCCAGGAACCTGTGAGACCTCTGCATGGGGAGGAAGAAACCAGAAGAAAGACCTGGTAGAGAGCCAAGGCCCCTCCCCTCCTGTCATCCACCAGCCAGTTGTCCCACATTCCAGTCAGGTGGCCTGGCCTGGGTACCTGCAATCTGGAGGGAGGAAAAGTTCCAAGCAGAAGACAATCTATCTGGGAGCCTCCACTCTGCATAGCCTGGAGCTGGCTTCCCATTTCAGGGGTGACAGTATTGCCTTCAGGCTCAGGACGTTGGGGATGGAAGTGTGGGGGTGTTGTGCTCCTCTGCTGTCTCAAAGGTGCCGTTTGTCTCGGCATGTGTTTGCAGATCCTCTGTCCACATGGTGTTTGCAGACCACCCTGTGTCTCTGTTCAAAGCACAGAACATATCTTCATCGATGGCAGCCCCAGGATGGGAGCATCAGGTGATCAGCAAGTGGCCGAGTGGAGATGAAGGAAGAGAACCTGGTTCTGGCTGGAGATCAGGGAATCCAGGTTGGATTCCTTCCCCAACTCACTGAATCTCCCTGCACCTCACAGGCTTCCCTGGAGAATCTCTCGTCCTAGGGTGTCTGACTTTCTTTCCCTTCTTCCTACCTTTGGTGGCCCAGTAGCACAGTGGTCTGGGGAGGCAGGGAAAGCGTGCAGGTGCATCCCTTCTGCTGCGGGCTTGAGAGGGCCCAGGAGTGATCCGACCCCTGTCCATAGGAAGAATCTATCCCAGTCCCAAGGGTTCCCAGAGATTTGCAGTTAAGGTTTTGTATAGCAACTTTACAGATCTTCCAGCTGCCCCAGACCTGTCCTTGGTCACACTTTGATTTAAATTCTGCAGGATGCTGAAGAGAGAAGCCCACAGTCAATCTTGCAGCTCTTCTTCTAGACACCTTTGACAGGACCACACCTTCAACCCAGGCAGCAGCTAGTCCTGCGCACATGGCCTTTATTATTGTGTTAATTTGGAAAACAGGTCACTGGAAATTAAATTGCTCAAAATAGGTCACCAATTATAACTGCATTCTTTTAGAACAAAAGCCTCTGGACTCCTTTTTAGCTTACTATAATGGAAGGCCACATTCTCGGAGGTGAATTATTACTGGTTCTGTGTCATGTCTTCCAGCTGCATAAGATGCCTCTGGGAGACTCCACCATGCCAGCACTTGGCTCGGAATCTCTGGATGTCACCAAACTGAAGCCTCAGAGGACAGGGCACATGAGAATAACAGATGAGTCATCAATGAAAACAAGACAAGTTTTGTCCATCAGCAAATTGGATCCTCAAAACACTGGCTTTCAGTAGCAAGGACCCTCCCAGTATAATGTTGAGCACAGGTCAGAGCTGCTTGGAGAAGGCCTCTGAGTGCTAGAGTGGAGCCACAGAGGTGAGGGCAGAGACCCACCAGGCAGGCCACTTTGTCCCCGCGTCCTCGTTCTTCCCTCTGCAGGAGTTCATTGTGAGCAAGGCTAGGGATGTGGAGGTAAGGCACAGAGAGGCCAAGGAACTGACCTTGCTCACACAGCCTTGAGTCTTGACCCTTCACTGTGGTCCTCCAGGGTCCTTTCCCCTAAGGAAGGGTCCTATTAACTCCCCAGATGACGAGTACAGAGCGTGGGCCCACCTTAGCCTGCAGGTCGTGTGGTTCTTGCGATTTCTAAAGGAGTGTGGTGGTTTATATTGGTTTTCAACTTGACAGGACCTAGAATCACCTAGGAAAGGAATTTCTCAGCCTGTCTGTGAGGGATTTTCTTGATTAAGCTGAGGCAGGAAGGCTTACCCTGAATGTGGCAAATCATGGGCTGGGGTCCTGGACTCCATAAAAAGATGAAGGTGGGCTAAGTACCATATTCATCTCTCTCGGCTTCTTGACTGCAGATGTAATGTGACCAGCAGTTGCCTTATGCACCTGCCACCTTGACTTCCCTACCACGAGCCCTTCAACCTGTGAGCCGGAGCAAGCCCTTTCTCCCTTAAGTTGCTTGGCCAGGGTGTTTTATCACAACAGAAGTAACTAAAACAGGGTGGCAGAATTATCCCAGAGACCCACCTTTCAGGGTCATATGCTGAGGTCTAGACACACTAAAAAGACAAACAATAGAAAAATAATTTTGCTTTTTAGTTTGCCCCAAAGGACCTTTGCTGGCAGGCTCCCAACTGGCAGGACTGTACTATTTTTATTGCAGTTTGCCTGTGATGTGCTGGTCTGGGTTACTAGCACTCTGAAAATGACTGATTCTTTTCAGAGCATACATAGGGGAGCCACTGAACTAATGGGCTGTTCACTGGGCTACAAGGCGATGTGTTTGGTTTTGCTGGTTCTCTCTAGCTCCTGTAGCAGAGCTGGCATTCAGGTGGACAATGAGCCCACCCAGAGACCCTCCATGGAAGTGTTCCCCGGCCATCAAGCTGCACACCTGCTCTTCTTCCCAGATCTTAATTTTCCTGCTAAGAATCTGTGTGGACATACTAATGACAGGAACCTGACTTTGACAGCTTTTCTGACAGTGCTTGGGGTCCCTGGTCAGCACATGGTATGGGGACTGCAAATTTCCCCAACTCCCTTCCTGTGTTCAGTTGGGAGCCAGGCCAGAAAACAATTAGGTAAAGCACAAGGTGAGTTCACAAGCTCATGCCCTCTACAGCGCGGCGCCCACCACCACCCATGCTCATGGCTAGCACAAGGCCCCGCAGAGTGCTGAATGGCAATTCCTGGCTTGGCTTCTTAGAATTGCTACCCTGTAGTGATGAGGTTGCCCAAGCACAGGCCATAGACCAGCTGCAGGGCCGTCCCTCACCTGGCCTCTCCTGTGCGTCTACCTGGGGCACCATTTAGGAGGAAAATCTGTCTTGGCATAGCTTCTGTGTGCTGTCCCCACCCTGGTGTGCAGAGCTGCAGCCCCTGGTGTCTAGGCTGAGCCTCTCTCCTGGAAGGTGCTCTAGAAAGCTGGAAATCGGACCCTCACCCATTGGCTGGGAAGGGAGGAACATTCAGTTCACTTTTAAGCACAAATTACTATGCTCAGCTTGAACCATAAGCAAACTGTCCTGTGCTCTGTCCAGGCTGTGTCCCCAGGACAGAGACAGAGAAGGCAGATGGTGTGGTTTGAGCAGGGCAGGGATGTTGTCATGTGGCTTAGTCTGGCTGTAGGCAGTCAAACCCTTCCATCCTCAGCACAACTGTCTGTATTCACTCAGATAGAAGGTACTGGGGCAGGAAATCCAGGCACAGCTGTAGCTCTGTGGAGCTGTCAATCATTTGCAACAAGGAAAAAAATATACATAGGTGCCTTTACGTCCGTGTAATCCCCTCTGTACCCAAGGATTGGCAGGAAGGGAGGGGAGGGCCTCTGTAGAGGAAGGAGGGCTTTGAGAAGGAGCCTTTGGTATTCCAGCCATATGCCTGGCTGAAGGAGTCCCTGGCCCCTCCCCGACTCTGAGACACATCCTAGCACCCTCCCTGTTCCCACCAGTGTGTGCCCTTGGAATCCACCCACCATGGATTCTGCCTCGGCCTGGGCCCCACTACCCTACTCTTGCATCCTAGGGGCAGTGATCAGCCTTCCATTCCGTGAAGGTCCTCCAAAGCCCCCAAATTATAGGAGATTATTTCAGGTCCGAACACATAGGAAGCCTAGTGCCCGGTGATGGCCCCTGCAGTCCTGTAAGCTTGATGCCCAGCTGGGCCTGCCCAGACCTGGCCTCTCAGAAGGTGTCCAGTCTGTGAGTGATGGATAGAAGAACAGCCCCCATGCTTGCCAAGACTACCCCCCTTGAGCCCTGTGATCTGGGAGATGGGAAACCAATAGATAGACAACTTAGACACAGCACCATGAAGGGCCACAAACTGAGTGGGTTAAACAGCAGAAATAGATTGCCAGTTTTAGAGGGCAGCAGTCTGGGCTCAAGATGTCACAGACACTGGCTCCAAAGCCTCTGGGGAGAGCCCTTCTGGCCTCTCCCAGCTCTGGTGGCTCCTGGTGTCCCCTGCTTGTGGTTACCACTCTTGTCCCTGTTGCCTTCAGAATCCCTCTTTCCATGTATCTCAGATCCCTCTGTCTACACACGGACACTGGTTGTTGGGTTTGAGGTCACCCTGATCCAGTGTGACTTCATCTTAGATAATGACATTAGCAAAAATTCTATTTCTAAATCAGGTTGCAGGGTCAGGGTACCTCCCCTCAGTGCTCTACAGACCATAGGAGGCCCTGGCTCCTGCTTGCTTGTTTGGGCCTCTTTCTTCTCTCTCTTATTTTCATTTTTATTTATTTTTGGTTTTTTGAGACAGTCTCCCTATATAGCCCAGGCCAAGTTCAAACTCTGACCTTCCCACCTCAGCCTCCTGACTGTTGGGATCGCAGGCACGGGCATCTTTTTACTGCACGGCCTTCTCCACCAAAGGAGCCACCTTTTTACATCTCCTTGCCAGAGTTGGACAAACAGAAGCTGAGAAGCTGTCTTGACCACACTTGGTGTTTCACTGTGCACACACATACACGTGTATACACACACACACACACACACACACACACACACATACACACACACACACCAAAAAACAAAAAGGGCTGGAGAGATGGCTCAGTGGTTAAGAACACTGGTTGTTCTTGCAGAAGACCCAGGTTCGAATCCCAGCACCCACATGGCAGCTAACAACTGTCCGTTAACTCCAGTTCCAGGGGATCCGACAGCCTCTTCTGTCCTCCACGGGCATTGCACGACATGGGTGTACTTACCTACATGCAGGCAATACATGCATACACATAAAATAAAAAAAAAAATAAAAAGTAATAAAAACAAAAAACAAACCATAGAAACCAAAAAATATCCCATCCCGGATGAAAAGTGAGTCAGTCTGGCAATTTCCAAGCCTCTGGGGAACTGCCATGTGCTCTCACAAATCACACCTCCTCCAGCTTTGTGGGCTCAGACTGGCCTGGTCTCTGCATACAGGATGTCCTTGCCACCAAGGCAGATGCCAGTAGATACTTGAGGGGAAGCAGACACTGAAACTGTGAGCCTCAGTACCAGCCTGCAAGCTCCTGGAAAAATCCAGAACAGAGGCCACCTCACCCTGTAATGTGGCAGAGCAGGACCTGAAATCCTAGATCCCTTCAACCCTGAGGGGCCACAGGCTGAGTTCATGGTGAGGGTGGGGACGACCTTGTCTTTTGATCCAAGAGCTCTGTGACCTTGAAGTACCTTTCACTGTTACCGTCCCCAGCCTCTCATCTGACGCAAGGTGCCAGCGAGGTTAGATGAGGTGAAACCCAAAACAAGTAAAAGAGGTAAATGTTGATAGGAACAGAAATCAATGAATCAGGCAAACGACAGGGAAAATCAGAAAAGCTGCAAATTGACTCTGAAAATATGAATGCAGTTGGCAAGAATGACCAAAGACAAAAGAGAACATCACCCTCTGCGTTCGGAATGCTACAGACTTGAGGTGCTGTGATTTGAATGTGTTTGACTATGTGGTCCCCAGTTGGGGACACTGCTTTGAGGTTGTGGAACTTTATGGAGCAGGGTCTGATTGGAGGAAGTGGGTTGCTGGGTGGGGGTGGCGTATCTCAGCCCAGCTCTGTGTATGCCTCAGCTCTCTGTTTCGTGATTCACCAAGACGTGAGTAAGCAGCCTCACATTCCCACCACCATAGCTAAGAACTACAACAAACTGTCATTCCTTCCCCACCAGAATGGACTGACTACATTCCCCCAAACCATGCAGAGGTCCTGGGTTTGGTTCCCAGCACATGGCAGCTAACAACCATCCATAACTCCAGTTCCAGGGGATTTAACGCCCTCTTCTGGCTTCTGCAGACATTACATGCATGTGGTATACTTAACATACATGCAGATAAAACATTCATACACATAAAATAAAAATAAATAATTTTTTAAAATTTTAAAGAAGTTTGCTAAAGCTACCTTTAGGAAAACTAAAAGACATGTCACAGTCTGAGAGAACCATATGCCCAGCTCTGCTGAAGGACTTCCATCCACAGTGTGATTCACTCCTGCAGACCAGACCAGAGACAGACAGCTGCATGGCCAATGGACAGAAGACTTACCCAGATACTTGAAGTGATAATGAACTGATGCCTAGCAAATGAGGAAAACTTGCTTGAGACCATCAGTCTCCAGTGAGATATGCATCAGAACAATGAGACACCATCACGACCCAGTAGAAGTCCCAGCCTAGAAAGGACTTGCCCATTCTTGCCCTCCCATGGGCAATCAGAATTCTATCCATTGCTTTAGGGTATATACACAGTATGGTCCCTTTGGTGATTTTTCTAAAAAATAAGACATATTCCTTTCAGGGTCAGCCTGGTCTACATAGTAAGTTCCAGGCCAGCTGGGGCTGCAGGGAGACCCTGTCCCAAAAAGACCAAAAAAAAAGGACATTCTCCTGCCAGGCATAATGGAACGTGCCTTTAAATCTAGCACTCAGGATGCAGAGGATGATGAATTTCCATGAGATCGAGACCAGCAGGGGATGGTTTATATAGCAAGCTTCAGGATAGCTGGGACTACATAGTGAGGCCCTTTCTCAAACAAACAAGCAAACAAAGGACCAAAACCAACCCAACAAAAATGTACTCCCATCCTGTGATCCAATGATTCATTCCCAGGTGGTCAGCCAAGAAAAATACAGATGGTCATCCATACAGATGTGGACTGGACTCTCATGGCATTTGTCCACGGTGTTTTCAAATACGACTGTTTCCAGTGAGTTCTGTGGCAGTGTGCTAGCACATCAGAGTCCTGCTCAGCGATTTCAGTGAAATAAACACTGAGTTCTTGAAGGTCACGGTGACTCCGTGGGATACTGTGATGGAGGGAGAAGCCAGACACAGAATACACACAATGAAGTTATACACAGATGAAGTTCTAGAAGAAGCAAAACTGCTCTGGCAAAA
This sequence comes from Nannospalax galili, assembly GCF_000622305.1. Classification (NCBI taxonomy): domain Eukaryota; kingdom Metazoa; phylum Chordata; class Mammalia; order Rodentia; family Spalacidae; genus Nannospalax; species Nannospalax galili. The sequence continues at coordinate 2,430,944 of NW_008346900.1, read as the reverse complement.
CAGAACAAAACCAGAAAGCAGGTGTGGGGCATTGCCTGCAGAGAGATACAGGGCACATTCTGGGTACTGACATGTTGCCCTGGTGCGCAAGTTTATGAAGCCTTAGAGCCTCTGGGTGCGTGTGCGTGAAGCAGAAGGAACATGCGATGGAATTGCTGGGTGGCAGGTGGGTGCATACCCTGCCATTTATCAAAGGACCGTGATGGTTAATGTTGACCATCAACCTGACAGGATCTAGAATCACCTAGGAGACAATCCTCTGGGCATGACTGTGAGGAAATTTACAGATTCCCGTAACTGAGGTGGGACGACCTACCCTAAATGTGGACAGTGCCATCCTGTGGACTGGGGTCCTAGACTTATTTTGAATAAAAAAGAGAAAGTGAGCTGAGCACCAGCATCTCTATCTCTTTCTCTCTCTCCCCTCTCTCTCTCTTTTTCTCCTCTCTCTTTCTCTCTCCTCTCTCTCTTTCCTCTCTCTCCTCCTCTCTCTCTCCTCTCTCCTCTCTCTCCTCTCTCTCTCCTCTCTCTCTTTCTCTCTCCTCTCTCTCCTCTCCTCTTCTTCCTTCTCCTCCTCCTCCTTCCTCTCTTCTCCTCCTCGGGGACTCTCCCCCTGTGGTTTTTTCTCTCTCTCTCTCTCTCTCTCTCTCTCTCTCCTCTCTCTCTCCTCTCTCCTCTCTCTCTCCTCTTTCTCTCCTCTCTCTCCTCTCTCTCTCCTCTTTCCTCTCTCTGCTCTCTCCTCTCTCTCCTCTCTCCTCTCTCTCTCCTCTCTCCTCTCTCTCCTCTCTCTCTCCCCTCTCTCTCTCTCTTTCTCTGCTTCCTGATTCAGATGCAATGTGACCAGCTGCCTCCGCTCCTGCTGCCATGCCTTCCCCACATGAGGGGCAACTGTATCCCCTCAAACTGTGAGCTAAAATAAATCCTTCCTCCCTTAAGTTGTTTCTTGTCTGGTCACAGCCATGAAGAAAGTAACTAATGTACAGACAACACCATTTTTCACCCACAACAGCAAAGGCTTCAGCTCCACCTGCCCACATGTGGGTGGTCCCTTCATATGGTCTTTCTGGTGGGTATGTAATGGCAACTCATTCTGATGTACATTTCCCTGGCTTGCCAGAGCAGATAAGCATATGGAAGCCAACTAAAGGGGTGCTAGGCAAGGGACCAGTTTGGGGCCTGAGTGGGAATCCTGCCTTCAAATGGACTCACGCTGCTGATAGGGCCCCTACAGAACAGAGAGCAGTTCACTCAGGTGACAGCACTATCTCAGAGCACTGTTCTTCTACCAGCAAGGTAAAGTCCTGGAGGAAAGCAGTGTTCATACCTCCTGATGCCTGCACGGCCATTAGTGTGTTAACTGAACACACTTCCACTGTGACTCAAAGGGTGCTCAGGTGGGTGTGAGCTAGGAACAAACGCAGCTGCCCCCCTCCACCCTCTGCCATATTTTGCACTGCTGGCGCTGTACTGTGGAAGGTGACACTGGGGAACTGTCTGCTGTGCCGGTGATGGTGTGACTGCTTCCCTTTCTCTGTCAAGGCTAATGCCATTACCTCTGCCTTGCTGTGCAAACAGATTTTAAAATCGCTGTTATGACGATGAGGCTTTTTAATCACTTTGAACTCGAGATAAAACGATTCCAGAATAACAGTCGCCGAGCCTTGTGCCCAGATTACAGGCTGCAGAAGCGCCTCTCACGACACATGCTGAGAGGGGCTCAGCGTCTTCCTCGCCTGGAACAAAGCAATGCCTGCTGTCACTTTTTAAAAATGCTTGTTATTTTAAAATAATGATAGACTCACAAGAGGCTGAGGAAAGACAGCCCAGCAATGACCAGCACCATCTCGTACCCAAGTCTCTTGGTGTTACCTCAGGAAACCATGATCTCAGACTACGCCCTGGATCCAGTGTCCCTACAGCATCTCTACACGCTAACCAGCACCCGTAAGACCCACAGCTGAGCTTCGAGCACTTGGGAGGCAGAGGCAGGTGGATCTCTTGTTAGTTTAAGCCTAGCCTGGTCTACATGGTGAGGCCCAGGCTAGCCAGGGCTATATAGTGAGAAGCAAGACCCTGTCTCAAAAAACAAACAACCCCCTCACCCACAAGCAAAACTCTAAAACACCAGAGCTGCCTCATAGCAACCAGCTTCTATGCCCTGCTACACACCTTTCCCAGGCATGCCATGCTCCACAAGCACTGATTTTTCTTCCCACTCTACAGGCTGTCTACAAGGCAGGGAAGGTGGACTTGGTTTGTGTTCAAGCTCTAAGACCAGCTGCTTCCCCTCAGTACGCACTCTGAGATTCCTCCTTGTTCTTGCTGCAACTGGACTAGTTATGATCCCACCAACATTGTACACGTGGCCACTTCTTTCACAAACCTCTTCAGTATCTCATGCCAGCTCACGATCTCCTGCTTCTCTCCTGGGGGCTGGATTCCAGACGTGTGCCACCATGCCTGGCTCTGTTGCTCATCTCTCAGCCATATTGACGGAGGCAAGTGGAGCTTCCCTGTGGTCTGACTTGCATTCCCTGGTGTCTGGTGGCATTGAAGCCTTGGCATGCCTCCTTTCTCCTCCTAATAGCCTTTTGTGGGATGACTGTTCACGGCTTCCCCCATTTTCTGTCTGTTGAGCCTGAAGTGCTCCTCTCAAACCTCATTTGACATGTGATTTGCTAATGTTTTCTCTCAATCTGTAGCTTATCTTTTCATCTTCTTAGATTTTTCTTTTAAAAATGTTTTATTCATATTTTTATTTTACATGTATAAGTGTATTGCCTGTATGTATATAAGTGCAACCATGTCATGCAATGCTCCTGGAGGTCAGAAGAGAGCATCTGATTCCCCTAGAACTGGAGTTACAGATGGTTGCTAGCCACCATGTGCTGGGAATTGAACCCTGGTCCTCTGCAAGAGCAGCCAGTGCTCTTAAGTGCCAAGCCATCTCTGTTGCAGGAACATTAGCCTGTAACATGGTTCAGTCTTCCTGCCCTGTCATCCTTCCAACATATTTTCCCTGGTAGCCTAATCCCATGAGAGAAATTGGTGCAAGGTAGAACTGTTCGTATGTCAAGCTCAACCACAGTCACTATTTCTTCAGCAGATTTGACTGGTGGTGTGGGACAGAGGGCACTGCTGTTCAACATCAGAAGTTCCTCCTGCGCAAGGCACACGTGCATATACTCTTGGGAGACACCAAGGAGAAGGAACTGGTGGGGTGCTTGTAGAGGACAGAGGTGGCTGTGCAACACCGTCAGACCCATGAAAGTGCCACAGGGCTGGATGCAGAGCCTATCTGCGGATGCTCAGAAGCCCCATAGAGACCCTGGCTTTGAGGGTCTCTTTGCTATCTGGTTGGACTATCATCATAGTGCTGTCAAAGGTCAGTGAACCCCTGCATTTTCACAGGTGTACAGGTGGCATATCCTGGCCTGTCTATGCTGAGGAGGAGACCTGCCTGGGCTAGTCACCTTACCCTGGGTCCTTAAGTAACCTATTAAGGTGTCTAACTGTGATGTTCCAATTTCACAGTCAGCTCAGTTGTCATCAGCATGAGTATATAGACCAGGGCAATGCACAGCCATGCCTTTCTGAGATCCTGTGTGTACACTGTCGTGCCCACGACCATGAATGTCAGCCTCCATCAACAGGCATCAGGGAATCAGTGTGTCTTGTCACAGTGAGTCAGGCTGTCCTTTTCTTCTATAAGCAATTTGTTTTTAATTTTACATTTTTCACTTATTTATTTTCTTTGTGTGTATGTGTGTGGGCTCATGCATGCCATGCTGTGCATATTACATTGTACATGTGGAGGTCACAGGACAACTTGCAGCATTTGGTTCTCTCTTTCCACCCTGTGGGTTCTGGGGATTGAACTCAGGTCATCAGGCTTAGCAGCAAACTCCTTTGCCCACTGAGTCATCTTGATGGCTCTGTTTTTAAAGTTGGTGGAAAAAGAAGATTAGACTCCTTGTGCAGCTCTGATGGGATATAAAATGGTACAACAGCTTTGGAAAAGCTCCTGGTTCTTCAAGAGGCTAAACAGCGTACACCATGTGACAACACAGTTCTACAAATGCTCATAGCAAGGTTGCTTGGAAGAGCCAAAGGGTAGGAGCAATCCAAGTGTCCACCTGCTGATGTGTGGGTAGACAATATGTGATTCATGTAAACAGAAATGTTGTTCATGCATAAAAAGATGTGGGGGGCTACCATGTGACCTGAACCTTGAAGACAATACTGTATGAAAGAAGTCAGAAGCAGAAACCACACATCAGGGCTAGGAGATGACTCAGTGGAAGTATGAGAACCCAAGTTTGAAGCCCCAGCATCCAGGTAAAAACTGGGACGTGGTTGTGCCTTCCTGTAACCACAGCCTTGGGGGATGGAGATGGGCAGATCCTAAGAGTTCACTCTGGCCAGTCAGCCTAGCTGGAATGGGGAGCGTCTTGTTCACTGAGAGGCCTTGTCTCAAAGCCATAAGAAAGTGAAAGAGGAAGACACTCGGCCCACTCTGGCCTCTGCATGTGCATGCACCTACATACTTACATGCATGCACCACACATACATATTCCATAGTCTCACACACACCACACACAAAGAAGGCCACACATGTGATTCCACAGATATTGAGGGCCTGGGAACATGTAAATTCATGCACATAGAAGCAGATGGGGAAATAGAAGGGGCCCTGGAGTACTCCTTTCCAACCTTCAAGGACACGGTGAGAAGGCTCTGTCTACAAAGTGTAGAGCTCCACAGACCCAGAGTCTGCTGGTCTGCTGGCATCTACCTCCACCAGGGACCTCCCAGATGTCAGCACTGGGAGCCATAAAGTCCTGTTGTTTGCAACTCTTGGCCTCTGCTACAGAAGCCAGAACAGACAAGGAGAGCCCCTCAGTTCCTGAGAAAGGGCAAATGAGGCTGTATCTACTAAGGTCTTGCAAAAATTTCACTGATTCATGGTTGACTCCCTCTCCAGCCTGATCTGTGGAGGCTTCAACCAAATTCCCGTGAACTCGTGTCCACTCCCTAGACAGGCTCTGGGGAGAGGAGTCACTGGGCCTCGAAACCTGTGGTCTGCTGCCCGGGTGTTGCCCAGTGGGTTCCAAGGACCCCATCCCTATGGTGCCCAGCACCTATCTTGGAGGAGGCCTCTCTCTGACTAGGGAAGTCACTGCTGGATACAGCACAATCAATTCATAGAAATCAAATTCACCCTTACTCCCAAATCAGCAAGTTACAGACCAATTAGGCTAATCTAGAGTCACCAATATTGAACTCAGAAAATGACTTTTCCAAAAGCTTTGTTCAACAGCTTTTAAGTTAACTTTAAATGTGCCTCTTTGATTCACGCTTCAAGAAAGCGGTGATTAGGCTTTGTGTCAGCCAAGTGGGTCTTCCACACTCGTTAGTAAACAGTCTCCTTCGGTATCAGGCCCAGATCCTGGGAGGAAGGACTGCAAGCAGCTCTCACCACCCCTCCTGGCCCTCACCCTGCTGTCTCCCGGCAGCTTCTCAGTAGAGTCAGCCTCAGCTGAGTGGGGGAATATCATGGTTTTCTCCCAGAGACAGACGGTGTTCATGCTTTGTCCTCAGGGTTGAACAAAGAGTATAGGTGGCTGGTGTGTGGCTGAGATGCCCAGAGCCTCTGTTGTGAGCCCTGAGCATGAGCTCCACCCAAGACAAAGGCTTGAGCAACCTCCCCACTAGGCAGGGCCATGTGTGGGGTCCTCTGCAATGTTGCCAAGTGGCACGAAATGACATGTGCCAGAAACAAAGGGCCCAGGGCATGGGTGGCAGAAACAGTGCTGTGAACAGCCCACTTGGCAGAGAAGCAAAGCAAACACTCCTGAGAGCCCATGGGGGGCATTCCAACATCCAGCCTCCCCCCTCCTGCAGCCTTGCCCTGCTGCGGGGCTGCTCCTCAGTGTGGCTGCTTTGTGCTGTACCCAAGGACACACCCACCTACCCAGTGGCCACACAGGCTGGCAGCAGACTACGGAGGAAGGAGCTAAGGGACCAAACTTGCAGGCAGCAGCCAAGGCCCCAGCTGGTGGAGTCTCCAGGGCCCCACCTCCAGGCTGGATCCACTGGCCAAGAGGCCGGGAGTCCAGGCTTTGCTCAGTTTTTCAGAGTAAGCTTTATTTGGGTGATTTTTAAAAAAGTTTTTAAATAAGGACATGGATGTGCTGTGTTGTTGCACAAGCAGTTGTAGCCATCCAGGTGGAGCACATTTGTGGCTAAGTCCCGTGGAGCTCAGACAAGACTGGAAGCCTTGTATGTTAGTAGCCAGCCTGACTGCAGGCAGTAGAGACCCTGCCCTTTAGGGTCCACTGGGGCCAAGCCTCACCCCAGGCCTGCCCTGCCAGGCTCACATGCCTGGGCATGCAGTGTTCTGAAGATGAGCCCCTCACCCATGTCCTGGGAGTAGAAATCTCAGTGGGGTTCTGCACAGTTATATGCACGTGTCTGCATGCATGCATGTGGGCATGTGAGTTGTATAGGTGTCATTGTGCATGTGTGGGTGCTGTATATATGCACGTGTATGCAGGTTTCTGAGTACATATGTGTATGTGTTGGTGTTTGTGTGCATGTGTGGGTATCTGCCTGTATGCATGTGTTTGTGCAGGTATCTGAGTGCATGCAAGTGAATATACATGCATGTATAAATGTCCGTATGCATGTGATATATACATGTACATACATATGAACATGTGTACAAATGTCTGTGCACATACATGTGAGCATGTATGTGTTGGTGTCAGCGTGCAGGTGTCAGACTACATACATGTGTACTCTGCTGCCTCTTGGTAAGGCATAACAGATTCTGTTGAAGCAGGTGGAACTGGCAAGGATAATCATGTTCCATGTATGCCCAAGAAGTGAAGTCTGTGTAGCCCACATACCAGTGGGACTCCAGGCCCATTGGAGGAAGAACAGACAAGCCTTTAATATATGCTTAAGAGCCCTGGACTTGTGCTGGGAGGAAAGACATTCAACACCCAGTGTCACACAGCAGGGTCATAAACAGTTAATCTTCCACAAAGGGCAGAATGAAGCATTGTTTGATATCCTTTCTAACAGAGAGAATAAATTAGGCTTAACTGCCAGGTGCATCTTTAAACGCTCGTTACTATTCACATTGCAACATGGACCAGTCTGTGAAGCCAGCAGGTCTCTAACAGCCACACTGGATCCACCTGGATGCTTCACAAGAGACTAGAAATAGCTCCCTGATGCCGGCCACTCCTACCCCTACCCTTGATGAAGGCTGTGTAGGAGCAGCCACAGACTGGGCCCAGTTTCCCTTTCTGCTTTGATTTCTAACAAGACACTCTTCCTACAATGCCAGACTGACTGTTTCCTTGCTGCTAGTGAGCACCTTGACAGACAGCAACGAAGGAAAGAACGACAAGAATACACCCGCTCTCCAAGCTGCTTGCACGTGGGCCACACTCAGGCAGCTGCAGTCAGGAACGCCCACCACCTGAGCTTAGAGCCTGGGAATGGCCACTTCAAAACAAGCACATGTCTGGGAGCAGCGGTAATGAAGGCTTTGCTAGTGGCCTCAGCCCTTGTCGTGCGAGTGGCCCAGGCCTCCAGGTAGCTGAGAGAGACCCATGGCGTACTTGTCCCAGGAAAGAGCTCTTCTTCATCACCACTTCTGAAAATGCAGCTGAGTGACGCATAATTTTCATATTTTTCAATGAAACAACTTCTGAATTTGTTTTTCCCCAAATAAAGATGGAGACAGTGAAGATGTGGAGGGACCTTGAAACTGCAGCCTGCAACCCCTACTTGCTGCCCACAGGTTCTGTCACATCTGAGCTGCTGGGACCTACAGCAATGCCCGTCTCTGGCCACTGGGGTTCAGGTGGGCGCTCCTGAGTCCCGTGTCTCTTGCTGGAGAGCCTTAGCTTGGCCTGTGCGTCCCAGGAGAATAGGGTGATGACTAGCTTGTCTAGGGGGGAGGGCTCCTTGCTTTGCATTTCAATGGTTTTTATTAATCCACCTGCACACACGCACACACACACACACACACACACACGTACACACACCCTTTCTGTGCTGTGCAAGGCATAATTTCAGCAGCTTCAGAAATAAAAGGGACAAATGTTATTGTTCTTCTCGGTCTACAGATGTTTACTCTGCCCCCTCTATTTCCACTTCTGTCTAGTCGGTGACGACATAAACACGACGTGTCTCCTTGGTGTCTCCGAAGGGCTTTGTTTCCTGGGACAGCAGCCTATTATGATGTCACACGGCGGGACAGTAATGACGCCCCCGTGAGACAATAAGGAGACCTATTGTGAGGCAGGCGGAGGAGGGGGCTGTGAAGAAGGAGGGAAGCAGGATCCTGTGGAGGGAGAGAGAGGGAGAGGCTGGGATGGATGACACAGCCCACTGACCACATGCTTGGTCACAGTGGGTACTGAGGGAGGGTATGGACTAAAAGATGAACAGAGGAGCAGCAACCTTTGGATCCTCCTCTTGGGATGGGGCGTCAGATGGGGCTCCAGGCTACACAGCTGCTACTGGTATCCTAGAAATTCACCCAGGATGTCAGGTGGGGACAGGGCTGATTATGAGCCCACAGCAGCCACCTGGGCAGACAAGAAGTACTCAGTCCTTTGTGGAGACTTTGCGGGGATTCATCCACCAAAGTCACTCCCAGGATGATGTGTCATGAGAGATCTTATTTTCTTCATGGGTGGAAAAAGAATCTGATAAAATGAGATTTTAAACCAAAAGCTTTGTAAGAGGAGGGTAGCCATGTGCGTGCTGTGCAGGGTGCTGAGTAGGGCGTGGACTGCCCCCACCACAGTTCAGTGAAGACAGAAGTGCCAGCCTGCGGGAAGCACAAGGGAAAGGAGATGGAGAATCAGTCAGCGGAGATGCAGAGACCCAAAATAGCCTGCAGTGTTGTCAGCACCAGCTCGGAAAAAACCCAAGGTTTCTGCATTTGAGACAATCTACAGAAAGTTAGGGTGGAAAGGAAATGTAAGAAATACAGCGCACAATGCCGTCAAAATACAAGCCATAGGGGTTAATATAACAAATGGAACACAGCTGCAGAAAGCACCCGTGAGCCACCGGAAGAACGAAAGCAGAGCCAGATACACAGGGAGAGAGAGCACACTGTGGCAGGACTTATCTCTGGGTGGTAATCGACAGCAAGAATGGACCAGGGGAACACATGGGGAGAGAGAGACAGAGAGAGACAGAGAGACAGAGAGAGAGACAGAGATTCTGCAAGCCTATGTTTTTGTGGGTTTTTTGGTCTTTTTCAGACAGGGTCTCTCTGTAGCCCCAGCTGTCCTAGAACTCACTATGTACACCAGGCTGGCCTCAAACTCACAGAGATCCACCTGCATCTGTCTCCCAAGTGCTGGGATTGAAGGCGTGTACCACCATGGCCAGCTGCAAGCCTATCTTAAAACGTTTGTAGAAACAAACTTCCCAGCACCTGGGAGGATCAGATGGATGCCCATACTAGTGAATGAACAGAGATGCTATGCAGCCTTAGTAATTGGGAACGTGAGGGGCCTTGGGCTGGAAAGCAGACAATGGAAAGTACAGGGAGGTGGTCAGGTATGTTGCCTAAGAACACTGAGGAATACTCAAGGAGCTGATGGCACAGTCTCAGAGGGAAGGGCAGACTTCACTGTACCGGTACCAGGAAAATTGGGTCCCCATGTGGAACCAAAGTTAAACTAATACCCACTCTCCAAATCCCCTGTAAGTAGATGATTCAGTCAAACAGGACAGTGAATCCAAAGCATCTAGAGATAATGCAGAAGGTCATCTTCCCAATAACCTCACGTTGGGAAAGAGCCAGAGTGAGTGTGAAAAGACCAGCAGAGTCATCTATGCCAACCAGCTCAGTAAGTGCCCATCAAAGATGCCTCAGGGAGTAGAGACACTGGAGTTCAGAAACTCAGGAGAGTGGGCAAGGTGGTGTATACCTGTGGTTCCAGCTACTCGAAAAGCTGAGACATGAGGGTCAGACATGAAGGTCCAGGAGTTCAAGGTCAGCCTGGGCAACAGAGGAAAGTCATTGTTTCAAAAGAGGAGGAAGAGAAGGAGGGAGAAGAAAAGCAAATGAAGCAAGAAAAGGAACAGGGAGGGTTAGGGATGGGTCAGCGGTTAAGAGCACTAGTTATTCTTGCAGAAGACCCGGGTTTGAATTCCAACACCCACATGGTGGCTAACAACCATCGGTAACTCCAGTTCTAAGGAATCTAATGTCTCTTCTGTCCTCTGTGGGCACTTCATGACATGGGAGCACTTACACATATGAAGGCATAACACTCATACACGTAAAATAAAAATGAATAAATAAAATAAACGGAAACTTTAAAAAAGAAGAGGAAGAAGAAAAGAATCTCACAAAGAACTCACATCCAAGCAAGAAGACCGAAGCGAGTAAGGAAAAGAAAACACCTTAGAAAACTGAGCAACGCTCTTGAGTGGCACCTCCCCAGGAGGAAACAGCGCAATGCTCTCCATGTTGCCGAACTCTCTCTACCAGGCCTCATGTGGCTGTGCCTTTTGTGAAGCCAGGGCAACTTTGATTACCAACACGAGAACCTCACAAAATGGGCCCACTAACATTCCTTCTTGCATGCTACATATGAAGCAGCTCAGAGTCCCCCCTCTCCTGTCCATAAGTTACCCATGATGCTATAAGAGGCCCTACGTAAGCTTGCCAAGTCAGACTTGGGTTGAAACATTTCTTTTGTTTGGCTTTAGTGCCCTGCTCGGGATGAGTAAAACTTGTCTATAGTGTGCTGGTTTGAATGAGAAATGTAATGTCCCCCATAGGCTCATGCATCTGAACACTTGGTCCCCAGTTGGTAGTGCTATTTGGGGAAGTTATGGAACCTTTAGGAGGTGGAGGAAGTAAAAGTCACTGGGCGGAAACAGGCTGTTTGTAGCCTCGCCCCACTTTTCTCTCTCGCTGCTTCCTGCATGTGGATGGAAATGTGATCGGCCAGGTTCCTTTACTAGCCCACCTGCTGCTGTGCCTTCCCCAGTGTTATGGACTCTCCCTCCGGATCCCTAAGCCAAAATAAACTCTCAAGTTCCTTTTGGCCATGGTATTTTGTGAAGTGCCACCATCAGAACGGCCACTTTACAATAGCATCATACTTTAGAGGAATCAGACACAGGTGCTTGCACACTGTTGGTGGGAGTGAAAACTGGCACAGATACATGCAAAGGCCTCTGTACAATCACCTCAAGAAGCATACACACGCCTAAAAATTCCTGCAGAGTGTCCAGCTGGTTGACAGAGGCCCAGCAGTGTGGCCACACTGTGAGAGACTGCCCAGCCTCAGAGACGCATGCACAGCAATCTCAGCCATCGTGTGCATGAACATGAGTCCCCATGTCCAGTGGAACAGTCACATAATGACAGTGATTCTATTTATTCCCATAAGGGTTGTCCACAAATCGAGACCCCACTCCCTCAGGGTATCCCAGGGCAGCAGGCCGTGGACTTGGCTTCCAGGTCCTCTAGGAAGTCAGCCTTGTCTCAGGCAAAGTACCTGCCTCTGTCTCACCCTCCTTAGAGACAGTCCCATCCATTGTAGAGACCAGGTGAGAGGAAAAGACAGATTCTCATCACTCCAGGCTTACTTTCCTGACCGTGGAAGTATCTAGAAAGGCATGTGAGTGTCCAGTACTCATTTAGCAGCTATTTGTTCCATAGAGGGAGCCTCCCCAGGACAGGGGCTTCTAAGCTTTCTTTGGACACAAGGGGCATCCAGAAGGCAGGCTGAGGGACTGTCCCAGGGTATAATGTACAGCCCTCACAGGTTCCTGATGCTAACACACGGGGAGGCACTGCCCACTGACTACTGGTCTAAGGCACTGAGCTTGGCTCCCACCCCTCTGTGAGCAAAGGAGTCAGAGGTAGGTGCAGCCCCAGGTGCGGGGCCAGCCAGGTTCAACTTCCCACAGAGGTGCTCATGACAGTTTGGTTCTGGTATGAGCTAAGTAAATTGAGGTCAAGCAGGTGGGGCTGAGGGGTCACACCCATGCCCTGCTGGGTGCCTGTGTCTGCTGAGCCATCTCAGGACCTTTCTGTTGCTTACAGGCCAGTGAACCACGTGGTGAGAGAGGCCCTCCGGAGGCATGGATCGCACGCCACTGTGCCCTGTGAACAGCCTGCCTCCCGCGGTGCTGCAGCCCTGACGCTCTCTTTTTCATCCTTTCCTGAGCTTTTGTCTGGTTTTACTGAGCCATGTCCTTCAGTGGCAAATGACAGGTACTCAATGTGTCCCTCCAGCCTGTCCCAGCATTGCCTACACCCCCTCGTGTGGGCCTCCGTGATCTCCAGGGCTGTTTGTTCACAAAGCAGCAGCCCTAGGCCCTGTGCAGGTCAGCACACTGCAGAGCACCAGATGTAAGTCACCATCACTGGATACACAGGCCAGGGTCATCCCCTCAGCCACTTGTAGTTGATTCTGGTGAGGGTTTGGGAGGCCCGAGGAGACCTGTGGAGACCTGTGGGTGTGGTGTGTGGGGAGCTCTGAGGAACCCAGAAAGTCCTGTGGAGTTATGGGGGAAATCCTTAGGGGCGATGTGAGGATCCCTTTAAGGACATGGAGAGCCCAATAGTGGCGTGGGGAGCCCTGTTGTGATGACTCAAGGGGTAGGAACTCAAGGCACCAGTGGGTGGGGTTACCATCGCTAAGCATGGACTAGCTTCTCTGTCATGTGGCTGTTGGTCCAGTGAGAGACCATAGGACCCACAAGGAGGCATTCCTGAAGATTCCCAGGACCACCCCTGCAACTCTCACACTCTGTGGCTGGCACCATCTCAGCCTTTCCGTCCCACAATGCACTGCATCACTCATCATCTCCAAGCTCCCTGACATAAGTGTGGGTCACAGGTGCCTAGTAAGGTTCAGGGTCCTCCAAGGCACAGAAGTCACACCTTCACACCAACTGTACAGTTACCTTCCCAGTTAGACTCCGTCTGCCTGCTGTGAGCATCTTTCCCTCTCAGATGTAAGCAGGAAGGAGGCACGGAGGCTGGCTGAGCAGTCTAGTCCCGCTTTGTCAGTCTTCGAGGTAAGACTAGTGTGGGGCCATGTGGGATGAAGAGTCCTCAGTGCTCCCTGTGCAGTAATTGGCAAGCGTCTTCCAGACACATCCTCCAGAATGTCATAATGTAACTCTATGTGGAAACTGGCTCAGCAGATGCCTAGGTAAAGATCTCACATGAGAGCACTCTGGCTCTGGGGTGCGGGGAGCTTACATCAATGTCTTGGACTTCCTAAGCAAAGGCCACAGGAACACGAAGGCAAGCAGAGGCAGGCAGCCATAAGCCATGGGCCCCGACCGCTCCAGTGTCAGGCCTGAGCCTCAGACTGGGGGGGTGGGGGTGGACGTCTGTTGCTGGTATGGCCCTGGTATGTGGCCACTCATTAAAGGACATTCAGAAACCGACGCAGGCCCCAGCTTTTCAGCAGCACCTTCCTCCACAGCTTAAACAAAAAGGGAGCTGGACGGCGGAGTTACAAAGGAGTCCTGGCCAGGGGCACATGCACTGCAGCTTCTTAGTCTCCACACTTTGGCCAGTTGTGACTTTCTGCGTTAATCATTCTCTGTTGCATGAGGAATGGGTGAGGGAGAGCACGTCTTCTCTAAGGGAGTGACACTAGATGGACTACTCAGGTTCCCGTGGATATCACACTGAGGGACATCTGGGGACACAAACTTGACTTGCTGGACCTTAACATATATGACAGAATGCGTGAAATCTGGTGGAGGGGCTTTGAGGGTGCAGATAGGAGAGGTGGTCTAAATATGATTAAGATGTATTATATGAAATACCCAAGAGTCAATAAAAACATATGTCATAAAAAAGAGAACAAGGGGGAGAGAGAGGGAAAGAGAGAGAGCGAGCTGCAGTCACCAGCAGCACTGAGATGTGAGAGAACCGCTGGGTGGTACAGGAACCAGGGACTCCCAGAGCAAGGAGACACCGTCTTCACAGTCTCTGGAAGGCCCCAGAGCTCCCCCACCCCCGCATCCCTACCTTCCTCCTAAACCTGGAAACTGAAGTGTTCCCAAAGCAAAAAATATGCCTTGACTATTGTCTCAATGCTGTGACCATTTTAGCTGCGGAACCACCACAAAGGACCCCTGTTGGATTGAGGGCTGTAGTTGGGGATCTCAAATGGAAGGATAGTTTTCTGCTCAACTCAGGGTCTGGCCTAGGCAACAGAAAAGGGACCAATGGGGCTGGAGAGATGGCTCAGTGGTTAAGAGCACAGGCTGCTCTCGCAGAGGACTTGGGCTCAGTTCTCAGCACCTACATGGGAGCTAACAACCATTCATAACTCCAGTTTCAGGGGATCCTACTCCTTCTTCTGTCCTCCGTGGGCGCTGCACAACACAGGTTCACTTACACACACACAGGCAAAACATTCATACACATAAAATAAAAATTAAAAAAAAAATTTGCAGGAGAAGTCCCAGTGTCCCTAAGCCCCACCCAAAGGCTGTGCATATGTATACACAAGTGTAAACATCACCCGGAAGCATGCACACAGGCATGTGTGTACACAATGCTAGTGAGTGTGCAAAATGCCTATGAATGTGGGATGTACACATGTATGTGTGTCTGAATGAAATGAAGGGTGGGGAACACTTGGTGGTGTAGGCAGAGCCAACTCATGTGGGACTTCCTTAGCCCTGGCCCTCTGTGCTCTGACTCTCCTGTGGGTAAGGGTAACTAAGCAAGCTGCTTCCAGTCTTAATATGACCCCTGCCTTGGCCTCTGTCTTTGCACCCTAGGGGACCTGGGACTCTTGACCCACCAGGCCTCCTCCCTGCCCCTGAAGGCCACACTCAGGCTATGAAGTGCTTGCCTCAGATTGTGCCTGTCCCCATGTCCATGTTTGATCAGCTGCCCTAATGTGCTTTGCTGATTGACTAATCTCACTGGAGGCACATGAGGCCTCTCAGCTGCTCTTTTCCTGGGCCGCCAGAAGGGAAAGGGCTGCTCCCGCCAGAGCGAGCCCTTACTCTGTGATTGGCCTCCTACTCCCTGGCCTTGACCATAAGTGCTCCAGTGGGCCTTTGAGCTGATGGATGATTTACAGATTTCCAGCCAGCAGAAATGTCCACCCCATGCATTTAAAAAAAATCTTTTGAGACAGGGTTTCTCTGTAGCCCTAGCTGGCCTGGAACTGGCTATGTAAACCAAGATGGCCTTGAACTCACAGAGATCTGCCTGCCTCTGCCTGCCAAGTGTTAGGATTAAAACACCTCACCCCATGCATTTTAAAAAGTTTTTATTTGATATCTATGAGTGTATTGCCTGCATGTGTGTAAGTGCCCCCATGTCCTGCAATGCTCACAGAGGTCTGAAGAGAGCATTGGATCCCCTAGAACTAGAGCTACAGATGGTTATTAGTCACCAGTGGGTGCTGGGAATCGAACCCGGGTCCTCTGCAAGAGCAGTCAGTGCTCTTAGCCGCTGAGTCTCCAGCTCCACCTCACGCAGTTCTGCCAGTGAATTTAACTTCATGGCACAGATGAACATGGAAGGGAAAGGCTGCAGCTTTCCCTTAAGTCTGGGCCTGGTTTTTATTTGCTTCCAATCTGTTTCATGTTGCCTCTGTTCACACACGTCAGCTCTCACACCCATCATAAATGATGACTCTCACTGATGCCTTCACACACATGTGAGCACACACAATACACAATGTGTGTGCACCGCAGTGCCCAGAAGCTCAGAGCGCATTTCTGCATACATGCACACGAGGCCCATGTTGCACAGTGTGTGCTGCTCAAGGCTCTGGGCACACAGAGCGTACTCTGTCCTTGTATCTGGTCCGCGGATGAGGAGGCTGTGGTGAAGGAGTCAATGTGTTGAGCACTTCAGCCCTGGCTGCCATTCCCAGCATGGGGACTAAGGATCAACTGCTTCCCGTGCACAGCGACAAGCTGGACTGGGAGCTGAATTGCTTTCAGCAGACAGACTTTCCAGGACAACACTGCTCTATAAAGATGCTCAGTTGAGGGGTGCGGAAGCCCCAGTGTGACTAGGCAGGAACAGTGGTCTCACTGCAGTGGTTTTATGGGTTTGGTCCCTCCTCAGGGGTTTTGGGATCTGTGAACTTACTGAGATCATACGCTCATTATCTGTGTTGGTACAGGGGAGGCATGGGGTGTCATCTCACACATGCATGGAGGGGGGTGAGCATAGTTCTCAACACTTGGCAGTGGATTGAACACCCTTTCCTGCTCCTTCACCTCCTAAATTCCCAACAATTCCTATGTCCCCTAATGCGCAGTGCCAACATTGCCACCATGCCTGTCATCAACCTCCATATGCATTTTGTAGGGATGATAAACATCTCAGCTGCCTCTTCACCAAGCAATGAAAGTCCTGCTGCAGTACAGCACCATGTGGAGCCCAAACTGTGAGCCTTCTGTGGGGCTGTGTCCACACAGGTGTGTCCACACACATGCGGCTGGTATGTGCACGTGTGTACACAGTATTCACTGGGCATACAGACACATAGATACATACAGTGGGTACACATGTGCATGTGTGTAAGTACACACATACGTGCATCTGTGCCCATGTGTACAGTGAGTGAGTGTGTACATATGTGTACATTCTCTGTATGTGGCATGCACTGTCTATGTTTTGTGCATACGATCCAACTGTTTTCTGCTATGCTGAGGACTTTCTGAAAGAATGAAGAGTCACCACAGTCTGCAGTGCAGTAAACATGGCTGCAAAATGACAGTAGCATGGAGCCTGAATCTCTGAGCAGGTGAGGGAGGGGAAGCCCCAGCTCTGTCATGAACTCAAGTCTCAGGCAGCAGGGCACCCACCTGCTTCCCACATTTTCTGCTCATCTTCTCAAGGTGTTCCCAGAGGCAGGATGGGGTCCAAGTAGGAGCTGGAGCCAAAGGCATGCACCCTGAGTTCCAGTGATGGAGATAGGATTGAGGTGTGGGTGGGGAGTTTGGGGAGGTCTCTTTATTTTATTATTTTATTTTATTTTATTTTTCATATGTATGCGTGCATTGCCTGCATGTAGATAAGTGCAACCCATGTCGCGCAATGCCCTTGGAGGTCAGAAGAGGCTGTTGGATCCCCTGGGACTGGAGTTTCAGACAGTTGTTAGCTGACATGTGGGTGCTGGGATTCAAACCTGGGTCTTCTATAAGAACAGTCAGTGTTCTTAACCGCTGAGCCATCTCTCCAGCCCTGGGGAGGTGTCTTAAGTGAAATTCATCCCAAAGGGTAAAGTGCTTCATGCAGCCAAAAGCCCCAAAGTGATTCATGAGTTAGGTTGACTGAAGACTCTCAAGAGGGGCAGCCTCAGCATGTCCTGAGGTCATGGTACCAGCTCTGCTGGAGGGAAGGACCTTGATCCAGAGTGGGCTCCTTGAGGAGGTGAGAGAGGGCAGGAGAGCTGTGCGGCAGGGGCTGAGGGAGAGGACTGCGAGTCCTTGGGCCTGGGACAGGTGATTCTTTCTGATTGTGCTATTTCCCCCATGACGACTACAGAAGCCAGTGATCAAAGGCTGGCAGGAGGAGAGGGAGGAATGGCCAAGACTGGAATCACGGAGCCCCAGGCTGCCTCAGTCATTCCAGGTTGCAGGGTCAGTTCTATAGCAGATGGCTGCAGATTCAGGGGAGGAAGCAAGTTGAGAGTCCTGAGGATATAGTTGTCAGTGGACACCATGAAGTCAGAGTGACAAGAATCACATGCATGAAAGGGAGACCCAGTCCTAAGAGGGGCGAGGGCATGGGAAGGACTGAGGTCAGGAGATAGAATGAGGCCTGTGTGGTGGTTTCTGGCCAGGCTGAACCCTGGGACATGAGCTTGGGAATGAGAATGTGAAAGCTGGAAGAAAACGACTTTTTCCTGACGTAGAGTTTGGTCCCACCAAGAGCACCTACCCCACATTAAATTCTTTCAGGGAGAAGGGTTAGGGCTGGGTGGGGAGATCTAGCCAGGTGGGCTTAGACATAGCCAAGCCGCTTTAGGTGCTGCCCTATTGGGCTCTCCCTTCCATGCTCCTGGGAAACACACCTTGCTCCATCAGTTGCTCAGGCCTTCCCTGGCCTCAGGCAGCTCAGCACTTTCTTCCTGCATTCATGATAGAGGGAGAGGTATCCAGTGTGAGATCCCAGGAGATGGCCAGGCTCACCAGCCTGTCTTGCTTGGTTGTTTGGAAGTTCTCCGTGGATTTTCCCTGTGCCCACCACCCATCAGAATGCTGGGACAGCCAAGAGCCCTGACAGCCTGGATGGTAACTCATGGGCTCCTACTCCAGGCTCAGTAAGTTGCTGCATCTGGCGCTGCCGCAGGAGAGCTGCGGAGCCTCACCTCAAGGACTTGTGCTCAGCACTGCAGTGGAAAAGCTGCTAATGAGGCCGGCAAAGGGTGTCCTGCCCAATCAGCTCTGCTGGTCTGAGGCTGCCAGGGAGGAGCAAGCATGAAGATTGCTTCTTTTTAATTACTCTGTTAATTGACATAAAACAAAAGGGACGCAGATTAGTTGCATGCAATTAGCAAATTAATTCTCGGCAATTACAGACTTAATAATGGAGTGGCTTTTTGGTCACATGTTGGCCTCTGCAGCTTATTGATGGTGTCTTTCTAAGCGAAAGATTTATGGAGAAGGCGTGAACGTCAAGACCCTGGCAGAGGCAAGAGCAGGTCCTGCTGAGGTGTCTGTGCTTTGTGCCATGGTGGGGAAAGCAGCCTTTGCAGTGCATTTTCATGTGGCAGATCCGTGCTGCTCTGGCTGTTCCGGATTCCCCTGTGTCTGCCTCTGTAACTCCTTCCACTGGCCCTGCTTTTGCCAGCACCCCTCACACCCATTGCTCTGGTCAAAGGCAGTGGGACCAGATCATATAGGACTAGGTAGTCAGGTAGCATGCCACTAGGCTTATGTGTGAGTATACACGGTGGCAGAGTTGTAGATGTGAGCATGTTTTCCCAAGTATGGGTAAACGTACATGTGTGTACATGTATGTGTGTGTGGACCGGCAGAAGCAGCCCTTCCTAAGCACCTGGAATCCATCTGCCATGTGCAAAAAGGCAGGCCATGGGGGGCATGTGACAAGGGTGGTTTCTCCTCATAGGGGACAAAGGCACCAGGTAGAGCAAACAGACAGGACCCAGACTCAGATCCCAGGAGAGATGGGACATCTGTTCAGACTCTTTTCTTGGAGAGGATCAAGATGCCTCCCTCAGACTGCAATGGCATGAGGGGTCAACCAGTGTGAGCTGGGACAGGTGGAGGGGAATGTGAGTCAGCCCAGCCGGTGTTCCATGTGCAACAGACACAGGTGATGCAAAGTGCTTCCTGCCCTCTACCTCCTGAATTCTCAGAGTGACTGGAGGCAGTGTAGATGTTCTTACCCTTGTCCTGCATGATGACTGGGATGCAGGAATACCTAGTATGTCCTGCTGGCCCCGTCTCCATGGCAGCTGGACTAAACAGTGTTCCTTAGGACTGCATGTCTTCTTAGAGCTTAGACTGTGACCTTACTCAGAAATACTCATGGCATATTTGATCAGCTAAGTTGAACCCAGGACTGGGGTCCTCATTGTAGGAGATAAGCACCCATCTCCTACGGGAAGGTGACTGTGTAAGGACCAGAGGATGCTAAACTAACCAGGGGACCCTTGGAATCCAAACTTAGAAGTCAGAAGGTCCTCCTGTGGAGACTACAGAGGCGGCATGGCCCTGACACACCTTGATCTCAGAGGCTGACCTCAGTGTTAAGCAAAAAATAAGTTTGTGTCATTTTAAGCCACTGGTTTGTTGCATTTTATTCCAGCAGCCTCAGGGATGGGCACAGGTGTGAGGTATCAGGGTGTGCCTGGTATGCTATACATTCACCACACATTCCATGGGTGTGTTGGCCGTCACCGGGGAGGCTGAGCATGTTAACACATGCTTCACCTTCCCTAACAACAAAGGGAGCCCTCACTGGGATGTCCCACCTCTGTCTCATGAGAATTATCAGCAATTTTGAGCCCTTCACAAAATATTGAGTGCCATCTATGATCCACACACGAGGGTAATATGTCTGATGTCCAGAAATGAACCTGCTCACCAATCTTGCACTGGGGTCAGAGAAAGTCAGCCACCCTCTTTCTAATAACACTGGAATTGGCAAAGTGCCTGACTAGAAACCAAAATAATTTACAGGTCTGTCTGTTTTTCTCTTCTCACTTTGAATTCTTGCAACATTCAGGTGGGCTGGGACGCTGGAAGAAAAGGGACCATCTTTTCAGCCCCTGGACAGTTCTTCATACCTTACCGGCTGTATCCAGGACCTGGCTGGGAATGTGGCAGATGGCTGTAAGGAGCCTCCAGTGTCCAGTCTTCTAGGAGGGAAGAGGTCTCTTTCTCCTGCAGGAAACTGAGACTCAGGAGTGGAGGGGCATCCCCCATCTTGTAGCAAAGAGGCTGGTGTGAAGTGGATCTGGAACCTGTTTCCATGAGCCAGAGCTCTTCTGAGAGTATAAAGCAGACATTCTGGCCCCAGCAAAGCTACACTTGTCATGGCTTTCTGTACTCCATCCCATCTACAATCCTGGGGTCCCTCCAAACAAAGCTAGAATCTAGAGGACTCGAGAACCCCTGTGTCTCTGTCCAAGGTGCTGAGCGGCGTCTCTGCGTGCTTAACCCCTATGTCACTGTTGGGAGGAAGCAGAGCCTTAGCATCTCACTCAGGGCTTTGACCCTCCGACCCTAAGTAGTCCTCTAGCTCCATCTCCAACCTGTGAGGTCACTTGGCCCTCACAGATGTGCTCCAGGGTGTGGTAAATTCCACTGCAACGAACTCTGAGGTTCTACAAGGCTTATTTTTCCGCAGTGGAATGTGTGTGTGCTCTAGTTTGATTGTTTTTAGTAAAGTGAGAAATGAATGGAGATCAGGCCGAAAGTTGGGGCACTAATGAGCTCTGCATAGATTTGAGCTGCATAGGGCTTGGCCCTCACCCTATGGAGCTCGCAGTCTGGAAGAAGAGGCCGCCTGGACCCTAACACCAATGGTCATGTGACGGTACCTACAATGAGAGCTGCTGTTGCATTATAAGCATGCGACAGCACCAGTCTAGGCTGGACACCCAAAGGGCTCCCGAGCGGGTGCCACTACAGCTGCGGGTGCAGCTTGGTTGGAAGAAGTTGGGGAAACTTTTCCTAAGAAGAAACTTTGCTCGTCATGGGAGAAGGGAAGGAGTGGGGAGCTGGCTGCACATAAGGTGGATCCTAGAGCTCCTTCCACTCCTCTAAGCACCTGAGAGATTCCCAAGGGGCACCCGAAAGACACCTGTGGGGTTGGCACCTCCGTGAAGACATGCTCAGGCTGAAGCTGGATCTTTGCCTCATCCCAGGAAGGTACCTCATGAGCACGGTTGGCCTCAAGTGAGTCCTTCCACAGGCTCTGCTCAGTGTTGATATGGATGCTGGCTTCCCTAGGGCACAGGTGGGTCTGCCCCACCCACCACACTGTCCTCAACTCATACAGTCACCTGGCGACCTATCCACAGTGACTCCTTGAGTTCAGAAAAGGATTTGCTCCCACCCTGCACTCTCTCTTCTCATTTTCCCCTGGCTATTGCTTGATCTGTCATCATCCCTGGGGCAGGCGGACTGAACAGTCATCACCCCTGTATCACAGATGAGGAAACTGGGCCCTGGAAGGTCCTGTGCCACTGAGTACTGCTGGGACCCACTGAGGTTTCCTTGGCACCCCCTAACCACATGGCTCCCTCCTGGCCAATAACCAAACACATGAACTGCGTGTGCATGTGCGTACATCAGGGTTTGTGTGCACACAAGCACAAGTGGTATGTGATGCATACACATACACATGTGCCTGTGTGCCTGTGCTGAATGCTTTAGTGTCAATTTGACACACCTGGGTTGAGGGAGCCTCAATCAGGGAATTGCCTCTATTGGACAGGCCTGTGGCCATGTCTGAAGGGCATCTTCTTGATGAGTGATGTGGGAGGGCCCAGCCCACTGTGGGTGGTGCCACCCCTGGGCAGGTGGGCCTGCATTGCATAAGAAAGAAGGCTGAGCAGGGGCCAGGAGAGCAAGCCAGTAAGCAGCATTCCTCCATGGCCTGTGCTCCAGCTCCTGCCTCCAGGTTCCTGCCCTGAGTTCCTACCTTGGGCTCCTGATGAACTGCAACCTAGGAGATGTAAGGTGAATAAACCCTTTCCTCCCCAAGTTGGTAGTGGTCAGAATATTTTGTCACAGCAATGAAGAAAAAAACTAAGACAGTGCCTGTGGTGAATGTGCACATGTATACCACATGTATGTTTGTTTTGGTAGTATGTGCACAGTCGTGCTTAGCATATGTGGTGTCTGGCACATGCATATGCACATGTGTGCCTGCATGTCTGGGGTGTATGTGCACACATGTACACATACTTATGCTGATAGAATGTGTATACATGTACCTATGCATGTGTGGTGTTTGGTGTGTGCACATACACATATGTGCATGTATATCTGGAGTGTGGACATGTGTGCACACATATATACTTATGTTGGTAGTTTTGTACACATGTGCCTATGTGTCTGGGGTGCTTGGTGCATGTATGTACACATATGTGTCCATGTGTCTGGGTTGTGTGCACACATGCTTATGTCTATAGCATCTGCACACATGTGCCTATGCATCTGTAGCATGTACCAGTGTGTGCACATGTGTGTGGTACCTTGCTGGCTGAGCTCTGTCCACCAGTCTCACATTGAGTAGAAGTCCACACCTGCCTTGATGCTGATAGTCACCTTAATGCCTAGACAGCTGTGTGGGTCTCACTGGGTGAATTCCTGATAATGTAAAGCATCAAAACAGATCCTGCTTCTCATCTCAGGAAAGTCATGCTCACTCCAGAAAGAACCCCCCCCCCAGGCATCCTGGTGTGAAGACAGAGGCCTTGAGTTCCAGGAAGGAGAGGCCAGTGTCTGCCCAGGCAGAGACTGAGTTTAATTTGCACCCCAACCCTTCTGAGGACTCAGAAGAACACATTTCCTGAGAGCAAGGAGTTGGCCCCAGGACTTCTGAGAGGTTCAAGTGCAGGTTCCCCAAGGGCAATGAGGGACTGAGCCCAACACCTACTGGGGAAGTGCTATGTGGATTCCTCAAGAATTACAGGGGACCAACCCTGGCACTTCTGGAGACCCGGTGCATGCTCCCCAAGGGGAACAAGGGCCTGGTGGCTGGTAACCGCACTGATGTGTGTACAAATGTCTTGAAACTATCAATGTCTTGTTGCAGCTGGTTTGCTTCTAGGTGGACCAGATGTGCTGGCTCCACTCAACCTCCCCAGCTTGGGAATTTCTCAAGCCCCAGCTGACAACCCCTGCCCTTCTACACATGAGGCAGGAAGCAGCAAACACTGGGCCCTTGCCAAAGTTGGGGCCTCTGAGACATCCCAGCTTGCCTTCACAGGCACTGCTGACCTATGCAGCCCTCACGGCCCCTCCTCTCTTGCCTCTCTACACCACAGCATATTTCCTAAGATCACCTGCAAGAATGACTTGGGCTCAGCGTGTCTTTGGCCCTAGCCAGGGTGCAGGTCCTGCGGTGATCGATAAGACACAGGTCAGCTTCCTGCAGGAGCAGAGCCCAGAACGGGAAGCCCAGCTCCACCAGCTGGCCAAGTTCATTCCCAACTCTGATTCTAAGGACATATTTCATGCCCTTGAGAACTGATGCCTCATTAGACTTCATTCGGGAACCAATTTTATGATGTTTCTACGTACTGTCCTCCTATTGCCTGAACAAAACGTCTCAGAGGTCATCCTGACACCTTGTTTTATCCTGGAGAAGGGAAGGAAATGAAAACCCAGTGGACATAGATAAGTTCACCTCAAAGGTGCAGCTCAGGCCAGTGAGAGGCTTAGTAGAGAAAGGCGCCTGCTGTCAGAGCTGACTACCTGAGTCTGATCCCCAGAACCCACAGAGTGGAAGGAGAACCAACTCTCTCAGACTGTCCTCTGATCTTCACATGTGCACCGCGGCATACACGTGCACACACACCAAAATAAATAAAAATGTAAAGCAGTGCAGGTCATCAGTCACATTCACCTCTAAGTTTATACCCCTCACAGCTATTTTTTAAAAAGATTATGTTTTTAGAGCAGTTTTAGGTTTTCTGGTCATTGGTTTATAGTATGTGTTTGTGTGTGTATGTGTGTGTGTGTGTGTCTGGGTGTGTGTG
Source organism: Nannospalax galili (assembly GCF_000622305.1). NCBI lineage: Eukaryota > Metazoa > Chordata > Mammalia > Rodentia > Spalacidae > Nannospalax > Nannospalax galili. The sequence continues at coordinate 2,406,693 of NW_008346900.1, read as the reverse complement.
TCTGTGTATCTGTGTCTTTGAGTGTCTGTGTCTGTGTGTCTGTGTCTTTGAGTGTCTGTGTGTCTGTGTGTGTATATGTGTCTTTGAGCGTCTGTGTGTCTGTGTGTCTGTCTGTTTGGGCCAGATGTCAACATCAAGTCTTCCTGTTTCTCCACCATCTAGGCTGGCTGCCAGCAAGCTCAGGATCCTCCTGCTTCTGCCTCCCAGTTTTGGAATTAAGGCACGCACCACCACACCTGGCTTTTTATGTAAGTGCTGGAGATCCATCCAGCCTACATGATGAGCACTTTACCCAATGAGTCATCAACCTAGCACCTCAGTCATTGCTTTTCAAAGGATCATTGAGTGATGGGTGATGGGCACATAAGCTGGTCCAAACAAGACAATAAAGTGGTTGGAGGAAGGTCCCTGGTTGAGCTGGGTCAGCCCACCCGCACAAAGAGGAACAGAGATAGGGCAATTTCCCGGAGTTGGTGAGCCCCACCCTGATAGACCTGGAGAGCCTTGGCCTGTCTAAGGTCGTCACTGAACTGAGACTCATCAGGATACCTCAGGCCCCTCAGCCCAGTCTGTTTCTGGTAACTTAGGGTCCCTATACCAAGTTGGACTCACCTGGACTCAGAGGTACCTGGGCTCTCAGTAAGACAGACAGAGCTCTTTTGGGGGCCCATTTGCCTTGGGGAGAAGTCACTCAGAGATGAGGCCTCTCTCTGAGAACTGGAGTTAGTGGATTGAGTTCAAATTCTAATGCAGTAGATGGTGTCAGAAACTATACCTGACCTTCTGCCTCAGCTCCATCTGGTGAATGGGCCATCGGCTACCTCCACAGTTCTGGGGACCTGCTGAACCTGTGGGAGTATAAGTTAACTTGGGGTGCTCTCCCCTGCAGCTCCCATGCCCTTTGTTCCTCTCCTCTGCATGCTGGCCCTGTTGTCTCAGGCCTTCCCAGATGCCTGGCACCTGAGAGCCCACATCCTGTTCCCTTATTACTGGCTGTTGCGGAATTCTGTCCTCCAGACATGGCATGAGGTTGTCTTGAAATCAGAGCAGCCATGGTTACCACATGAAACCCTCAAAAGATTGGGTCCACTAACATTCCCTTATGGGGGAGGAATGGTTCATGATGTGGGATACTAGACACATAGGCCTTGGACCTCCCCAAAGATATACAAATGGTCGATGATTCTTGGGAGTCTCACACAATGTGCCCTCACTCCTGTGGGTAACTCATCCATGTTTGTGTGAGCAGCTCCAGTTCAACTCATTGGTTGATGACGCTAGATTTGGGCGGGATTGTTCCTTTGACCTGTTTTTGGCGTACTACCTGGGGTGAAAACTTGTTTACATCTCCCCAGAAAAAGTTAACGGAATGCTAGCTTCTCTGTGGACTCTGCAGCCTCCATCCTCCTGGGCACCCTCAGGCTGACTTGGTGCCTGCTTCTCATGAGTCCTCCTCCTGCACTCCACTCCACCTAGAGCCCTGACTGACCAATCAGGCATTGTTACTTCAGTGCCTGGGCAGGTTACAAAGACCAAAAACAAAAACAAACAAACAAAAAACCCAGTTGTGACTTCAGCAACAAGACCAACCACAGATCAGGGAGGAAGGGAAAGATGGAGGGAGGGGAACTGAAGAATAGAAAAAAATTGTTGTGAAAAAAATCAAACATGGTGTATTTTCAGATATAGCATAGATTTTTAAACTATAAACCACACTGAGAAGTTTACGCTATCAAGATAGAAAACACTGGTAGAATAAGTGAGCTTACAGAAAACCTGTTGCAAATTGACCCTGAAGTACAAAAACCAGTTACTCCCAGAAAGAAAGAAAATGGGGCTGGAGAGACGGTTCAGTGGTTAGGAGCACTGACTGCTCTTGCAGAGGACCAGGGTTCTATTCCCTGCACCCACATGGTGGCTACCTAACAGCCATCCTTGACTCAGTTCCAGGGGATCCAATGGCCTCCTCTGACCTCCTTGAGCTGTGCCTGACATGGATGTATACATACATGCAGGTAATATACTCATACACATAAAAAAAAAAAATAAATAGAAAGAAAGAAGATTGAGAACTGAGGCTCCTTCTCTCTCTCTTGCACACCTATACATGCACACTGCCCGTGCATACACATTCTTCTTAACTTGAGTGTCACAGGCAAAGCCTGCACTGGGCAAACATTTGCCAAACTTTACAGGAACAGGACCTGTAAGAGTAGCTCTGCTGGGTTAGTATACACCTATAATCCCAGCATTCTGCAGGCAATTGCCTCAAGCCCAAACCCCTGGGCTAACAATGAGCTCCAGGGAAGCCTGGTAAAGCTTTAGTGTGAGATTGTATCTGGAAAAAAATGTAACTCATAAAAAATAAGGAGACAATCCAAACAATTTCATGAGGCTGGTATGATCTTGATCTCAAAACAGAGCTGTGCTGGTTGGTTTTTGTCAACTTGACACAAACTAGAGTTGCAAGGGAAGGACTCTCAACTGAGGAACTACTCAGTCTGCCCTGTGGTCACATCTGTGGGGCTTTTTCTTAATTGCTAATTAATGTGGGAGGGTCCATCCTACTGTGGGTGGTGCCCATTCCCCAGCAGGTGGGCCTGGGCTGTATAAGAAAAGAAACTGAGGCGGCCAGGGGAAGCAAGCCTGTGAACTGTGCTCCGCAGAGGCCTCTGCCTTACTTCCCGCCTTGAGTTCCTGCCCTCAGTGATGAGTTGTGACCTTGGGGTTGTAAACTAAAATAGACACTTTCCCCCTCAAGTTGGTTTTGGTCAGTGTTTATCACAGCAACAGAAAGCACACTAGAATAAGGGCAGAAGTAAAAAGAAACTGCTAATGTGCCCAGAGAACGGACCCCCTTGGGGTCCAGAGGGCATGCAAGAACAGAGTCTTTATTCGGGCTTAAGCTCGGGCTCTCAGACCTCACCAACGCAATGGATCTATGCTGAGAGCCTCGATTGCAGGGGGAGGAAGCCTTTTATAGGTTTTAGACCAAGGGAGGAGGGGAATAACAGAGTCATATCTTGATTGGTCCGAGGAGCCCGCATGCCAACACACTTTTGCATTGATTGGTTACGAGGGATGCAGTCCTGGGGGTTTCTCATTGGTGGGTGCTACCCTCAGAGCTATGGAATGTGCTGACTGTTATCTGTGAGGCCAGGAGTCTCTGTTCTTACCTTATAAGGCTGCTATATGCCTGGGCCTGCTTGATCAATAGCCTCCTGGGGTGGGGGTAGTAGGTGGAGATCACAACATGCCTGGACAGGTCCAGGCTTGCCTGAAACAACTAGTCAAAATGGGGTCCGTGCAGTTTGTCCTCTCAGCCTAGCAATCAAGTGGATTACAGAAGCAAGAAAGAGCTGTTATTCCTAAAGAGGGGCAGGAGTCCAGGGCAGGGGGCCGCGGAGCAGGGTTTCACATTTCCCCCTCTCCTTGTAACTTAGAGAAGACACAATCATGGGTCTAGGTTGGGGTCCCTAATAGGGGTTCTAAGGGCTGATACTGGGACCTCAGGACCATGAGTTGTAATGTACTCACTTGTTCTTTAATGAAGGCAACCAGCCGATTGATGATACATGGCCCAATAGTTATTATTAACAGAAGGAGGATTATAGGTCCGGCTAAGGTGGAGACTAAGGTGGTGAGCCAGGGAGACCAATTAAACAGCTGTCATACCACCCAGGGTCCTTTGGTTTTCTATCCTTGATACGTTTCCTGAGCAGAGCCCTAGAATCTCTCATCACCCCAGAGTGGTTAGCAGAAAAGCAACATTCTTCTTTTAGGGCTGCACACAAGCCCTCTTGTTGCATAAGGAGGTCAAGACCTCTTCTATTCTGTAAGGCGACCTCTGCTAGGGAGTTTAGGGATTGTTCTAATTTAGTTACAGACTGTTCCAGACTCCTGAGGTCTGCATCAATCGTTACCTGGAGGGCTCTGTAGTTTTGGTCTTGTAAAATTAAGGCCGAGGTGCCCACTCTGGTCGCCCCAGCTATACCTAGATCAATTAAGGAAGATAACAAAATGGCTGCAGTCCCTATGGCTCTCTTAGTTCTGAGGGTGGAAAGGGGTGCATAGGCTAGCTCCATCTGGGTCTCCCCATAGTAAGTCCTCTTGGGGAACAGCTGTACCATGACACAGTAACCTTTCATGTTGTTAAGGATGGTCCCGTGAATGCAGGGGTCAAACCAGTAGAACAAGCCCACCATCCAGAAGTGGCAGAGTAATAAGCACCATTTGAAACAGAGACTACGTGGTTACATAGCCCTGAGGGTACCTGAGCACCAGGGGGCAGGGCACAGGTCTACTTGCTAGAGAGAAAGTTTTCTCTGCTGTCCCCAGGAGCACTGGTTACTACTAACTCGGGAGTAATTACCTACTACAGCTATGCCCACATAGAAGGGCAGCTGGGCACTCAGACAAAGCCAGCACTCTACAGTTAGGTCCGGCTTGGAGGCATTGAGCACCTCGAAAGTAGAGGTGATCAGCAGCCAAGTAGGGTGGTCTGAGGGTGATGCTGTAGGTGTCCCCGCAACTACTGTTGTCCTCCCAAGGACTGTTGTACTTTCCCTCAGAGGCGGGGGCTTAGGGCTGGGGTTGGATTCTAGGGGTACTAAAACCAGGTGGGGGTCCACCTTGGGGCACCGGTGAGGTGGGGGTTTCCTTTCTGAGGATGATAGTGAAGAACCATCCCAGGCTTGGGTTGAGAGTTCTCAATCCCCAGGTTTTTCATACTTCCCAGGTGGTGTCTCTTTTTCCTGCATCAGTAAACACCACCTTAACAGGGTTGCAGCCTGTTTCCGTAGGACATGTTCTAACTTTCCACCCATGATAAATGGCATCAGGGGTGTTGTTACGGACAACCTTGATAAGATCATCTTTAACGGGGGCTGTCCAGTAGATGTCCCCTCTACTCACACAGTCCCAGGATTTACAAAAATAATCACTGGCTCCCCCATATCGTTTTCCCCAGTCTCTACCTCTGTTCCCAGGACAGACATGGTAATAAGCATGGCATAGCCCCCCATGGCTCTGTCCGGGGAGTAAGCATTGGAGATCGAAACCTAACTCTGGATGCCAGGTGTTTAGCGGGGTGATCTTGCATGTCTGGACCAGGATGTCTCCAGTAGAGGTATCTAGGAGCTTCCAGGTGAGATTGTAAGGTTGATGAGGGTTAGCAGTTATACATACGTTCATTCCAAACAGCAGAGCGGCACAGCCTTAGCTTGAGGGGACTGTCTGCATTCTTGTGGACCTTCCACGTTGTTGGATCCGGCGCAGAGGTCGGCAGAGGGTGATGGTTGTCCGGGACTGGGTAGGAACTTGCTAGTCGGACATGAGTGTGATGGATCCAGGTGGCGACTCCATTTACCTTCACCGCCGTTGGGGTTGTCAGGAGCACCATATACGGTCCTTTCCAGCAAGGTTCCAAGGTCTCTTGGCGGTGTCTGCGGACATAGACCCAATCGCCAGGCTGGTAGTTGTGTGGGGTTGGAGGGGGAGGAGTCTCATAGATAGCTTTCAGCCGGGGCCATACGTCCCTATGCGCCCAAGTCACTGCTTCTAGAGAATCAAGCAACTGTTGGTTATCAAATTCAGCAATTAGTCCAGTTCTTAGACTGGGGAGGATGGGGGGGGGTCTTCCAAACATGATTTCATAGGGGGTCAATCCTAGCAGATAGGGTGAGTTCCTCACCCTATACGAGGCGAAGGGAAGGAGAGCCACCCAGTCCCCACCAGTCTCCATGGTTAATTTGGTAAGGGTCTCTTTTAGAGTCCTATTCATCCTCTCTACCTGTCCCGAGCTCTGGGGCCTGTAAGCACAATGTTATTTCCATCTTGCCCCCAATATCCTAGCTAATTCCTGGGTTACCTGTGATGCAAAGGCTGGCCCGTTGTCGGAGCTCAGAAGGGCTGGGACGCCATACCTGGGTAAGATGTCCTCCAGCAGTTTCTTGGCTACCACCTGAGCGGTCTCATGCTTGGTGGGGAAGGCTTCAGTCCATCCTGAAAAGGTGTCTGCCAGAACTAATAGATATTTGTAACCATACTTTCCTGGCTTAACTTCTGTAAAGTCCATCTCCCAGTGGGTCCCTGGTCTAGAGCCCCTCATTCGAGCCCCTTGTTCCTTAGAATGGTTTTCAGCATTGGTCAGCTTGCAGCTAAGGCATGCAGAGGTGACTGCATTAGCCAGTGGGCAGAGATTCAAGACTTTTAAGTGAGCATTTCTTAAGAGTTCAGCTGTCTTCCTTGTACCCAGGTGAGTGGTTCGGTGGATGTGTGTGAGGAGGTCTTTGGCCAAGTCATTTGGCAGAATAATTCTACAGTCTCCTGCCACCACGCCTCAATCTTTTGGGTCATGGGAAGTTTGTGTATCAATTTCATATCCTCTGGGGAATAGTGAGGCTGATCAGGTAGGACGGGGTGGGGCAGGATCTGGCAGTTGGATTGGCAAAATCTGGCAGGACTCCAAAGCTACTTCTTTGGCAACCCAGTCTGCTCTCTGATTTCCCTGAGCTATGGGCATGTTGGCTTTCTGGTGCCCGGGGCAGTGGATAATAGCCAACTTCTTAGGCAGCCATAGAGCTGCCAACAAGTCAAGAATTTCTTGTTTATTTTTAATAGCTTTTCCCTCCGCTGTGAGCAGCCCCCTGTCCTGGTAGATGGCTCCATGCACATGTGCCGTAGCAAAGGCATATGGGCTGTCTGTGTACACATTCAATGTCTGTTCTTCTCAAGCCTAAGGGCCTCAGAGCTATCAGCTCGGCCCTCTGAGCCAAGGTTCCTGCAGGCAAAGCTGCCGCCCAAACAGTCTCAGTTACTGCCGCCGCCCCTGCATACCTCTGCCCATCCTTCATGAAACTGCTACCATCGGTGAACCAAGTAGCTTCTTCATCAGAGAGTGGCCGATAGGTCAGGTCATTTCTGAGCCCATGTATCTGGCTCAGGATCCCCGTGCAATCATGCAGGGGCATGTCCAAGTTGGGGTTGGGCAGCAGGGTGGCTGGGTTAAGGGTGATGCTTGGGAGGAACTGAATTCTCGGAAGGTTAAGAAGTAGGCTCTGATAATGGGTTATTCGGGAGTTACTCAACCAGTGGTCCGGTGGCTGCTGAAGAACTCCTTCAATAGCATGAGGAGTGGTGATGTGCAATTCTTGCCCTAATGTCAATTTATCTGCATCCTTGACTAGAAGGGCAGTAGCAGCTATAATCCGCAGACACGGTGGCCATCCTGCGGCTACTGGATCAAGTTTCTTAGACAAGTATGCCACTGGTCTATTCCAGGGTCCTAACGTTTGAGTCAGGACTCCTTTGGCTATTCCTTTCTTTTCATCTATTTAGAGGTGGAAAGGCTTGGTGACATCAGGAAGCCCCAAAGCTGGGGCTGTCAGGAGGGCTTGCTTAATTTCATTAAAGGCCCTTTCTCTTTTCCCCATCCAAATGAAAGTCTCATTCTCTTTTGTAGCCTCATAGAGAGGCTTAGCCAATTCAGCAAACCCCAGGATCCAGAGGTGGCAAAACCCTGCCAATCCCAAAAACTCTCTCACTGCTCTCTGGGAGTTGGGGGCTGGAATCTTCAGCACCGTTTCTTTCCTGGCACCTGTGAGCCATCTTTGTCCTTCTTTTAGAATGTACCCTAGATAAATCACTTCTTGACAACACATTTGTGCCTTCTTAGTGGATGCCGGATATCCTAGCCTGCCTAGAGTCACCAACAAATCCTTAGTCCCTTGCTGACATAGTACAGCATCAGCAGCAGCTATCAGGATGTCATCTACATACTGCAATAGGGTGAGCTGGGGGTGTTCCAGCCTGTACTCACCCAGATCTTCATGAAGTGCCTCATCAAAGAGAGTGGGCGAGTTCTTGAATCCCTGAGGCAGGCGAGTCCAGGTCAGTTGTCCATTGAAACCAACCTCTGGATCTTGCCATTCGAAGGCAAAGAATGGCTGACTGTCCTTGGCTAAGGGCAGGCTAAAGAAGGAATCTTTCAAATCTAGTACAGTATACCAGCTCCTGGAGGGAGGTAAGGAGCTCAGGAGGGTATAGGGATTAGGCACTGTGGGATGGATATCCATGACCCACTTATTTACTTCTCTCAGATCCTGTACTGGCCGGTAATCATTTGAGTTTGGCTTCTTTACTGGGAGGAGAGGTGTATTCCATGCACACCTGAAGGGCACTAGGATGCCCTGGTCTCTTAGTCTCTGGATGTGTGGGGTAATCCCTGATCTGGCTTCATGGGACATGGGATACTGCTTCACCCGAGCCAGAAGGGCTCCCAGTTTCAATTCCACCCAGATGGGTGGCTAGTGGGCTGCCAGCCCCATCCCTCCAGTCTCGGCCCAGGCCAGGGGAAATTCCTGCAGCCAAACAGAAATCTCCTCCATTGGCTGTGGGTCCAGTTTTTGGTGCAGTCGATACTTGTCTTCCAGTAAGGTCAGTACCTGAATGGGGTGGCCTCCTTTATCTATTAAATGAGCCCCATTAGGTGAAAAATGGATGTGGGCTTCAGTTTTGGCCCATGCCTAAGTCCACTTTCCTTTGGGTGGTCCATGAATATTGGTTCATGCCAGTCACTCCCTGTACCCAAGACCTTTTGTTTGACAATTTCCCTAGGGTCTCTGTTAACACTGAATGTTGAGCACCTGTGTCTACATGGAAACTCACAGGTGTCCCCTCCACTCTGAGAGTTACCCTGGGATTGGGGAGGGGATCTGAACCCCATCCTCCATATTCGCTCCATTCCCCAAGCTCCAGGACTCGTGTTCCTTTACAGACCTGCTCCTACCTGGCCGCTCTTTCTGGACATTCCTTCTTCCAGTGGCACATTTTCTTACAATAGGCACATTGGTTTTTCAACAATTTTGGTCGCCCTTCTGGGCATCTCCTACCTTGTTCAGCAGATAGGCATCACAGCTGGAGTTCTCTTTCACCTGGGGACCTGGTCGATGTGGCCAGAAGGATCTTGGCAAAGTCGCGGGTCTGCTTCGCACTGGCAGTGGTGGCGACCCAGGCCTGCTTGTCCTCAGGATTCTCTCAATAATTGTAGACTTTCTCAGCCACTGCCAGAAGCTCTGGCAGGGTTTTATCTGCCAGTCTGCCCAGTTTCTGCAATTTGCGCCTAATATCAGGTGCAGACTGGTTCACAAACGCCAGAATCACTGCATTCTTATTCTCGGGTGCTTCCGGGTCCATTGGAGTATAGATACGGAATGCCTCAAGGATCCTTTCTAGGAATGCTGTGGGTGATTCTGCTCTCCTTTGCTGCACACCACTAATCTTGGCCAGATTGGTGGGATGCCTTGCGGCCACCCGGAAACCCCCCATTAGAGTCTGGTGGTAGACCTGGAGCCTCTCCTTACCTTCAGCAACATTGAAGTCCCAATTCGGCCTAACCAGGGGAAAGGCTTCATCTATCAGGGCCTGATTGGTGGTGGGATTCCCATCCACCCCAGGGACCAGCTTGCGGGCTTCAACCAGGATCCGGTCTCTTTCTTCAGTGGTGAACGAGGCCTGCAAAAGCTGCTGAACATCATCCCAAGTGGGCTGGTGTGTAAACAAAACAGATTCTAGCAAATCAATTAGACCTTGGGGCTTTTCAGAGAATTTAGCTGTCTGCAGCTTCCAATTGTAGAGGTTGCTAGTTGCAAATGGTCAATACTGCATCTGTTGGTCCCCTGCTTCAGTGAGTGGCCCCACAGCCCAGAGGGGGAGGACAGTAGAGTCTTCCACCAGCCATGGCTGCCCCCTTTGGACCCTCCTCCGCATCTGGAAGGGTGTTCTTCCACCTCCTGGGGTGGGGCTGCCTCCGCCTCCCCCGGAGTGTCCTGAAGCTCTGCTTATGGCTAATAGAGGGGTGGCTCAAGCAGAAGTTCTTCCCCTGTGCCTCCTTGCAAGACAGGCTAGAGAGGAGCAGAAGGTCTGGTTTCATCTCTCTGCCACTCATCCTCACGCAGGGTGAGGGCAGTCGGCTTTGGGCCAGTGGGGGGAGGAGGAAGGAATGGCTTTAACCATTTTGGAGGCTCCTCCACCATAACCTGCCAAGTCGTGATGTAAGGGACCTGATCAGAGTGGCCTGGACGGCCATAAATTATATCCTTTACTCTGTAGATGGTGGGCAGGTCGAACGTCCCCTCTTCAGGCCAACCAGCCCCAAAGGTCAGCCATTCATTCCTGCAAAACACAAAGAGCTTCCCTTTCTTTACTCCTAACCCCGGGCTATCAGCCTGGGCTTTGAACTCTGAGAAGTGACCCTGGGAAAGGCTAAGAGGAGTTACTTGGTTCTGTCCCATCTCTTCTAATGCAGTAAGAGTCATAAACACAACAAAAAGCACAAACACACAGAAAAACAACACACGGTTAGTTGGCGCCTTAAACTGAAAATAGGACGATGGCCTCTCGCCTCCTGGCGGGCACAACCCGCTCCGACCTTCCAAATTTACCAAGGGGATCCAGTCCCTACCTGGTGGGTCTGGGATGTCTCCTGAGTCCCACGGCCTGGGGCCTTCCAGCGCATCTGCCTAGACCTCCAACAGGCAATCTGTCCTGAATGGGGGCAGTTACTTGACAGTAACTGTCCTGAATGTGTCTCAAGCCACTGGCCCGAGTGTGACATCTAGAGTGTGTCACTGCTTCTTGGGAGAGCTTAGGACAGGCGCAACAGACAGAAGAAATTTTCACACACAACTGTTTGATTGCAATATGCGTTTACTAGGTCAAAGCATAACAAACACACATCAATACAAACACTCAAAGGGAAACCCGGTCCTCTAGCAATTAAGAGTCCCAAAGTCTCATGGAGTACCTTCCAGAGGTTAAGCCTTCAGGCACTCCATGTGGAGAGGTTCTCTTATCTGCCGGGATCAGTGCACTCTCCCGGCTGTGGAGCTGTCTCTCACAGGTTCTGATCACGTCTGGTCGTGGCAGACTCCCGTCAGTCTCTGGCTCTCAGGCTGAGGTCCTCGACCAGGTCTCAGGCAAGGCTCCGGTCTGGTCAGGTCTCTGGCAGAGCTTCAGGTAGAGTTCAGGCTGGTCTCAGGTCTTGGGCGATGTGCCGGGATGAGGCCCACAGATTCAGAGTCTCATGTAGCCAAGCACTGAAGGAATCTTTGAGCTGCCAGATTTTATACGTTTCTTTTTTGGCTGGAGTCCTTCTGACTTACGTCAGTAACTTCAGTGGTTTCTTGAGATATGGCTCACACCATGTGGTCACTTATCACCAACACACAGGCACTCAACTCACGTAGGTTCTGCTTGGTTGCTAGGTTACGACTTAGCTTCTTATCTACTTATCTACTTCACACAGTGTCACAGCAATGTTCAATTTGGTTTCAGAGTTTACAGAGTTAATATTCATCTTTAATTTCTAATTTCTAAATTCCTAATAAATTCCTAATACATTCAGTACAAATCTCAAACTGGGCCCAAAATCCAGACGTGCACAAATACAAAAGACACAAAGATAAGAGACACTCACCGATAGGATCAGGCAGACTCAGCGCTCTGGGGTCCTGTGGGGGGGGGGTCTTGGGGATCCCGGACAAGCCCCCAAATGTTGTGCCCAGAGAACAGACCCCCAAGAATAACCACGGAATCCAGAGGGCATGCAAGAACAAAGAGTCTTCATTCGGGCTTAAGCTCGGGCTCTCAGACTTCACCAATGCAATGGAACTGTGCTGAGAACCTCGATTGCAGGGGGAGGAAGCCTTTTATAGGTTTTAGACCAAGGGAGGAGGGGAATAACAGAGTCACATCTTGATTGGTCCGAGGAGCCCGCGCATGCCAACACACTTTTGAATTGATTGGTTACGAGGGATGCAGTCCTGGGGGTTTCTCATTGTGGGTGCTACCCTCAGAGCTATGGAATGTGCTGACTGTTATCTGTGAGGCCAGAAGTCTCTGTTCTTACCTTATAAGGCTGCTATATGCCTGGGCTTGCTTGATCTATAGCCTCCTGGGGTGGGGGTAGTAGGTGGAGATTATGACATGCCTGGACAGGTCCAGGCTTGCCTGAAACAACTAGTCAAAATGGGGTCCGTGCAGTTTGTCCTCTCAGCCTAGCAATCAAGCAGTTTACAGAAGCGAGAAAGAGCTGTTATTCCTAAAGAGCGGCAGAGGTCTCAGGAGTCCAGGGCAGGGGGCCATGGAAGAGGGTTTCACACTAACAAATCAATCAGTGCATAAAACAATGTGGAAAAGGAAGAAAGAGCTGACTCAACCTCAGAACTCCTTCACTGTAAATACAAAGGGGTGAAAGGACAGAGCCATGTTGTTCTCTCAGGAGGCTGAGAAGATGGAGCCACAAACCCAGTGTCTGCCCAGGCCAGGTCCCTGCAAGCCAGGAACACAGCACAGAAATACAGAGCAAACTTAATAAGTGCTGTAAGTACTACTGATTAAAAAAAAAAAAAAAAAAAAAAAAAAACAACCCAGTGTCTGCTTCTGTTTGGTTTGTATTGGAGGTCCTAGTCAAAGTGACAAGACACCAAACCAACCCAAAACCACAACAAAACAAACAACCAGGACTAGGAATTGAAGAGGATAAAAATGTCCCTTATTTGTACAGAATTTTAGGAAAACCCACAGTGTAGTGATTTGAATAAGAAATGTCCCCCACTAGCTTATATATTCACACATTTAGTCCTCAGGAGGTACAGCTTTGCTGGAGGAAGTGTGTCACTGGTGGGCAGGATTGAGCTCTTTATATTTTCTCTCTCTCTCTCTCTCTCTCTCTCTCTCTCTCTCTCTCTCCCCTCTCTCTCTCTCTCTCTGTTATGGAAATAATCAGAGATCAACAGCCAAAATCAGGTGAGGAGAGGGAGTTTGATGCTAGCAGGACTGACATCATGAATCAAAGGAGTCAGACCCCTCAAGTTCTGGGGGGGTTGTATACTCATGTGAGGAATGCAAGCAAAAGGTACAGAGCACATACATGGTGATTAAGTATATAACAGAGGGCAGCAAAGGTAATAGAAATGCAAAGGTTACAGGAATGCAAAAGCCGTAGGCCTATACGGGAGTGTGATAGCTTTGGAAAACAAAGACTTCTTATCCTGGATAACCAAAGGGGGAAGGGGAAGATTCCTGATTACTTCCCCGTTCCCAAGTTCTTAATTATCATCACATTGCAAAATCCTTTAGCATCTGATAAGTTCTACTTCCATAATATCTTTCTCTCCTTCCTAAGTACAGATAAATGGAGTCAGCCAGCTTCCTGCTCTGGCTACCTGCTGCCACCTTCCCTGTCACAATGGACTATCCCTTTGGAACCATAAGCCAAAATAAACTTTCTTCCTTAAGTTCCTTTGGTCAAGATATTTTATGACAGTAACAGAAAAGTCACTAATACACACAGATTAACCATAATCTAGGTATAGGATAATGAACAAAAATCAATACCATCCCTAAAAAATTCTACCTAAGCAGTAAATAA
>NW_008346900.1:2381222-2393249 GCF_000622305.1 Nannospalax galili | reverse complement strand
ATTTTTTAAAGAATAGACTACCTATGTTGGGATTTAGAAATAACAGTAACAGATCAGATTTGCAACACAGTCTGAAGTACTTGATAACTGTCATATGAAGAAGCTGCCTGTCTTAAATTCCTTAAGAATGCAAGTTCAAGTAGTGGCCCACACCTCTATTCTCAGCACTTGGGAGGTAGCATAGGAAATTCCATGAATTCAAGACTTATTGAACCAATTAGTTACACAGGGAGCCTTGTCTCAAAACAAACAAACAAGCAAACAAACAAACATCATAAGAATCTGTGGAATGCCATTATCTTAAGTACCAAGTACCCAGGTTTGGAAACTCCTAAGGCTCTTCCATATCAGCAAAGGTCATGTCACCTCTTTCCTCCTCCCCCTCCAACTCCTGCATTCATCTTCTGATTGAAACTCTCAATTTCTTAAAAATCTGCATTTTTTTCTCTTTTTTCCCACTTCACTGTCAGAATATTAATTTACAACCATTCTCTCTCTCTCTGTCCCTCCCTCCCTGCCTCTGTCCGTGTGTGTGCATGCGTACACACACACACAAGTATACTCTTGACTCCTTTGTCCCTTTTGTTGTGCCCAAAGAATGGACCCCCAAGAATAACCACAGACTCCAGAGGGCATGCAAGAACAAAGAGTCTTTATTCGGGCTTAAGCTCGGGCTCTCAGACCTCACCAACACAATGGATCTGTGCTGAGAGCACCAATCACAGGGGGAGGAAGCCTTTTATAGGTTTTAGACCAAGGCAGAAGGGGAATAACAGAGTTACATCTTGATTGGTCCGAGGAGTCCCTGCGCACCAACACACTTTTGAATTGATTGGTTACAAGGGATGCAGTCCTGGGGGTTTCTCATTGGTGGGTGCTACCCTCAGAGCTGTGGAATGTGCTGACTGTTATCTGCAGAGCCAGAAGTCTCTGTTTCTACCTTATAAGCCTGCTATATGTCTGGGCTTGCTTGACCTATAGCCTCCTGGGGTGGGGGTGGCAGGTGGAGATTACAACATGCCTGGGCATGTCCAGGTTTGCCTGAAACAGCTAGTCAGAATGGGGTCAATACAGTTTGTCCCTTCAATCAAGCAATCAAGCAGTTTACAGAAGCGAAAAAGAGCAGTTAGTACTAAAGAGGGGCAGGGGTCTCGGGAGTCCAGGGCAGGGGGCCAAGGAGGATGGCTTCACAAGAGCTTGCCTTTATCCCTTACCTGGTAGAGGTAGATTATAAATGAGATAGATCCCTTGCAGAGATGGTATGAAATGAGCTTCTGACAGAATAGCAAAGGAAAATATGCAGCAGGTTCATGAGGGTCACTCAGTAATGCAAGGACTGCACACAAACAAGATCAGTGTCACAGATCACACCAGCAAAACAAGGTCCTGCAAAATACAGATGGAAAGGACTGGGTGTGGTGGCGCATGCCTTTAACCCCAGCACCCGGGAGGCAGAGGCAGGCAGGTCTCTGTGAGATCTAGGCCAGTCAGTCTACATAGCAAGTTCTAGGCCAGCTGGGGCTTCAACCCTGTCTCAAAACAAAAACAATAAAAACAAGAAATGAGCTGAGCGTGGTGGCGCCCGCCTCTGATCCCAGCACTCAGGAGGCAGAGGCAGGCAGATCTCTGTGATTTCAAGGCCAGCCTGGTCTACATAGTGAGTTCCAGGACAGCTGGGGCTACAGGGAGACTCTGTCTCAAAAGACCAATAATAATAATAATAATAATAATAATATAAAAATACTGAAAAAAAAAAAGAAAAACAAGCCGGGCGTGATGGCGCACACTTTTGATCCCAGCACTTGGGAGGCACAGGCAGGCGGATCTCTGTGAGTTCGAGCCTGGTCTACATAGGAGTCCCAAGCCAGCTGGGGCTTCAACCCTGTCTCAAAACAAAAACAATAAAAAACAAGAAATGAGCCGGGCGTGGTGGCACATGCCTTTGATCCCAGCACTCGGGAGGCAGAGGCAGGTGGATCTCTGTGAGTTCGAGCCTGATCTACATAGTGGGTCCCAGGCCAGCTGGGGCTACAGTGAAACCCTGTGTCAAAAAGACCAAAACAAAACAAAACAAAACAAAAAACAAGAAATGAGTATCTCAAATGAGACATAAAAAGTGTTTGGCAAAATCCAACATCCTTTTATAACACTAGGAAAACTGGGAGTACATGAGAATTTCTTCAGCATAATAAAAGGCACATCTTGTTTTAAACATCCACGGTTAACGTTATATTAAATGGTGAAACTGAAAGCTTTGCTCCTAGGGTCAGGAGTAAGACAAGCTTGCCTCCTTTCAACACTCATGTTCAGTGACACACTGCAAGTTCCAGTCAATGCAGTTAAACTAGAAAAAGCAGAGGAATCAAATTGGAAAGAAAGAAGGAAAATCATGCCTGTTTGCAGATGGCCTGATCCCACATAAAGAAAACCTGCTAAAAGAACTACTGCAGATAATAATTAAATAAATAAAATTGTAGTCTTACTAGTCTGTTTTCTGTTGTTACTAACAAAATACTGCAGACTGAATAACTTATAAAGAAAACAGGTTTAATCTGGCTCATGGTTCTGGAGGTCAAAGGTCAGGGGCTTGCATGTGGTGACAGCCCTCTTGCTGGCAGAGTCTCGAGGTGGCCCAGGACACTGCACAGTGAAACACAGTACTTGTGTGTGTCTGTATATGATTGGTCCCTTACCTTCTTCTTTCAAGTTCATTAATATTCAATCATGGGACTCCACAATGATGACCTTATCAATCCTAATAATCTCCTTCTGAACACCTGCTTAGTGCTTCAAAACAGGGATTAAATTTGAGCCTAAGAAGCCTGGGGATATTTCAGCCACATGCAGCTCATGGCACAGAGGAACTGTGTTCCTATGTACCAATGATGAACCAACTGAAAAGAAATCAAGACAGCACTCCTGTTTACAATAGCATCCAAGAGAACAAAATGCCTAGGAACAAACTTAACTAAGGTGAAAGATTTGTGCACTGAAAACTGAAAGAAGAAATGAAAGGTTTCTCAAATAAGTGGAACGTCATCACACATACTCATGAATTGGGCACCTGCACATTGTTATGATGGGAATACTGCCTTAAATGATCTACAGAGTCAATGCCACTGCTGCCAGACCTCCAGGAGTCTTTTTCACAGAAAACCTAAAGCCGATCCTGAAATTTGTACAGACTTATGAGAGGTCTCAAGTAGCCAAAACAATCTTAAGAAAGACTGGAGAGATGCCTCAGAGGTTCAGAGCACTGGCTGCTCTTGCAGAGGACCTAGGTTCAGTTCCTAGCACCCACATGGTGGCTAACGACCACCTGTAACTCCAGCGCCAGGGGATCCGATGCCCTCTTCTGGTCTCTGAAGGTACTGCACACACGTGATGCACACACTTAGATGAAAGCAAAACACTCATACACATAAAATAAAAATAAATAAAAAGAAAAAAGAACAAAATTGGAGAACCGATTTTTACACATTTCAAACCTCACTGCCGAGCAGTGGTAGAGGAAACACGAGCATGAGGGTGGGAAGGGAGGATGTGCAGACCAAGTGAATAGACCTGACTCGAGATAACTCACGGACCCACTGCCCATTGATTTCCAGCATGGTGATGGTGACATGAGAGCTGGGAGAAGTCTCTTACAAATGTAAGAGATGACTGTATGCCCAGCTACAAAAAGGTGGCATCAACTGCAATAGATTAAAATTTACCCTAAACGGACCAAAGACCTCATTGTAAGAGCGAAATCTATAAAACTCTTAGAATAAAGTAGGAGTGACTTTTCATGGCATTGGATAGGGCAAAGGATTCTTACTGGATCAGACACTCAAATCAACACTACCACCACCATCACCACCACCACCACAACAAAACAAGGATACGTTTGATTTAATCTATCAAAACCATTTGTGGCTGGATGTTGTGGTGTACACATTTAATCCCAGCACCAGGGAGGCAGAGGTAGGGGGATCTCTGTGAGTTCGAGGCTGACCTGGTCTACATAGCTAGTTCTAGGCCAGCCAGGGCTACATGGTGAGACCATGTCTCAAAAATTGTGTATCAAACAACACACTAACCAAGAAAATGAAAATATAGTTTAAAGAATGGGAGGAAATATTTCCAAACTGTTATTCTGATACAGGACTCAAATCTAGACTATAAAGAGTTCTCTCATAATACGATAGTTAATCTTGGTTGGCAGCTTGACTGGATCGGGAATGAATTAAGAGACATACTTCTGGGCTGGGCTGCGAGGTTAATGCCTAGAAGGATCACCCAGGAGAGGAGGATACTTCCCCAGAGTTGTGGCACCTTCCAGCAGTGACCCAGATATAAAGAGGTCTGAGGGAAAGGCTGCTGCTTTTGCCTGTCCATCTTCATTCCTTACTGGTGGGTACATCTTTTCTGCCACCGCCGCTGCCGCCACTGGCATCCTTTGACTGTTGCAGAAACTTCTGGGAGTTGAGAGACCAGTAGCCAAGTCAGATAAAGGAGAGGGGGTTTATTTATGCCAGTGGGGCTGACACTCAGACCATCCCATAATGGTGCCAGCCACAAACTCAAGTTTGTAAGGAGATTTCTAGTCAACTCCTATGCAAGCAGGGGTTACACAAAAGCAAGTGGTCATAACGCAGCAGCTTGGCAAACAAAGATTTCAATGGTGGGTAGACTGGTACTAAACCAGGGGGCGAGCAGATTCCTGTTTATCTTCCTCATTCTTTTCTTGCTTCTTCTCTCATCTTGGGGCTTTCTAGATTCTTCACAACCACTTAATTGTCAGTAAATTTCCAATGCCACATGATGATGTCAGAACCCAGCTTCTTCAGCCTTCAAACTGGACTGCTGAGGAATCCAGCCTCATGGATTGAACAGCTCCGTGGTTCCCAGCCTTTTCATTGTGCAGAAAGCCACTGTTGGACTACACAGCCTGTACTCTGTAAGCCAGGCTAATAAACTCTCTTTGTAATATATCAGTCCTACCAGCTCTGTTCCTCTGGAGAACCGTGACTTGTACACTCAACAACAGAGACAGTCCAACTAAAACTGGACAAAAGACTGGAATAGGCATTTCTCCAAAGAATACACACAAATGGTCAATCAAAACACAAGAAGACACAAGCTATCTCTAGCCATGGAGTGGAAAAATCAAAACCACATGGATATGGATACCACTCCATATCCACTGGGTCTGGAAGAATAAAGTTATGGGGACTAGCAAGTGTCTATGGGGATGGAGACACTGCAGTTCCTTGTATACTGCTAACAGGAACCGCACAACTGCTGTGACAGAGCCACAGTCATTCTTCAACAACTTAAACATGGATTCACATGTGCCTCACCAAGGCCAGTTGCAGGTGCACTGTCCAGTCCTCTTCTAAAAGTTCAAGAGTCTCCGGCCATGTGATGGGTCTCCTCCTTGAAGCTCTGTCCCTCACTTTGGGCCAGGAAGGGACTCAAGAAGAGAGTAGAGGGACCTTTGTCTTTTCTACGCCCCTCCAGGATCCCTACCCACCCACACAGTCCCTAAGCTGGAGAGGACCCTCCCCCCTCTGCCCCCCATTGCCTCTTCTACTGGCAGCAGGATCCCCCAACATCTTGCCCCAGTCTGTGGGCTGGGCTGAATGTGATGGGCTTGTGTGGGCCAAAATTCACAAAATTGTACTTTCTTCTGCTGGGCTCCCCATGCTCGGCCTGTATCAGGAGCAGCTGCCCTGACTGGCCACTTTTCTGAATGCAAAAAAATTCCACTCACCACAGTGAATTCTTTAGATGTCTCACTGAGGGCCGGGGGACCAGATTTGACATCAATGATACTGAAATTAGTGACAGTGTCTATGACCTGGGGGCTATACTCGGGGAATGTCTCCCAAGTTCATGGCTAGAGGCCAAACACAGGTCCTGGTTCCCAGGATGCTTTCCTCTCAGAGGGTCACAAGTTGGTTGAGGTCTGCAGGCTCAAGGGGAGCCCCAGGGAGCAATGCTGGGCTGGTGTCAGCAGGAAGCCCAGCTGAGAGCAGGGCCAGTCCAGGCCAAAGCACACTTGATCTGAGCATTTCCGCTCAAAGCATAGCCGTGTCTCACCTGGGAGCTCGTTAGAAATTCAGGATTGGACCTTCTCTACTGGAATTGGCATTTTAAGGTTTCTGGGGCTTGGGGACACAGTGAACTGGAGGCCCTGCAATGGGAACCTGATTAGGTGCTGCAAACCACTCTAAGGACCCTGGCTGAGGGACTACCGGGCACCTGTGCTCAGGGTCCATCCTTCTGGCTGTCTCTGAGATGAGCACCCCAGACTCTGCCAAGGCCATCCAGCTCCTGCAGGTCTCTGTGGCACCTCATACAGCTATGCAAGTCACAGTTTTCCTCATAGGTGAGGTCTGCCCAGGGCAGGGCCTCTCCAGCATTTGTGAAACTTGCCTGGGAGGGAGAGATTGTCAGTCCCGGTGTCTGGCAGTCCTGGCAAGCCTGCAATTAAAGCCACTGTGCTGCGGCATCTCAGAAAATGGGATTTGCATAATTTGGAATTTGAGGAAAATCTCTAAATACTTTAATTTTGATAGAAACTGTTTCCACTGCTGACATGTGTCTACACCTATAATTTCAGCTGATAAATTGCTGTAATTTCTCCTCCATTTCATGTTCTTTCGAACATTAATTGTCAGTTGCAGGGTAAGAAGCTATAGAAAAGAGAGGGAGAAGATGACGCCGAGGCCAGTGCGTGGAGCGACTTTGTGTGTGATTACGCAGCTCCTAGATGCAAGCAGAGTGTGAGCCCACCCAGCACACTGCCCCTGTGGGCCCAGCCTGTGAGCTCAGCCAAGTGGTGAGTAGGCAGGCACACCCTGCTTACCACATACCCTCACACACCCCCACACGCCCATAAACACACCTTAACACACAGTCACATAAACCCACCCATCTGTCCCAACATACTCACATACACACTCACATAAACACACCCAACACCCACACACTCACATAAATATACCCACATGCCTCCATACACCCATAGTCTGCCACACTTACACATTTGCATGCTTGCACACACAAAGCTATTCCTTTGACAGATACATGTATACACCCTCATGCACTCACATATATGCAGTTATACTGGGGTGTGTGCATATGTACACAGAAAGAGAGAACAGAGTGAAAAAGAAGAGAACGGAAGAGACAGGCAGAGATCAGAGAGGGAGGTTCACTTGGTTGACCCTATCTATCTAGGGACAGAAGTGGGGATCCTTGGAAAGCAGCTAACGAGGGGTGCAATCCTCCTTCCACCCCACACCCAGTGCCGGCTCCTTCAGTGGGTGCAAGGCCTTGGCCTCTGGCTCTTCTTCATGGCTGAGGCCGTCGGTTTCTCTTGTATCTGATGCAGAGGGCCTGCTGCCCTGCCTTCAGCACCCTGTACTCTGAAATGTCCACGGTTCTCACTCAGGCTCTGGTCCAAGATGAGTCCAAGGGCCTGTCCTTCCTGCCTCCTGATGCCTTGGTATAGGTCAGTATCCTTCCCCTCATCCCCCGAAGCCAGAGGGGACCCTTGCCCTTGCTCCATTTCTCCCACCTTCTCCAAAATGCCTATGGTGTGACACAGACAAAAGGGACGGGGCTGCCTAGCACCCTATATCTGGACTTGCTCCCAAGAACAAGCAGGTGCTTGCTGGAGGGGGCAGGTACACTGATGGCTCACTCTTTCCTTAGTGACAGTCTTATCTTCCTCCTCAAGCCCAGGGGTCATCCCTGCACTGCCCAGCCCTGCGACTGCCATGGCTACAGATGACTGTAGGGTGGCTGAGCTGAGCAGAGAGCTGCCAACCTCAGGAAGTCCCCATGAGCAACCTCAGCCATGGGCTGGCCCACAGGTGTCCTAAGCAGAGGAGGTTAGGAGACTGTGTGCCTGCCCTTAAGACCCCAGAACAATTTCCTTCCTCTCTAACCAGGCTCCCAGTGCTTGGTCAACAATTCTTCCTATCTGGCTAGCAAAATTAACAGCTCGGCCAAGGAGATTAAAAACGCACAAGGGAAGTTTCCAGGGCCAAGAGAGATGATAAAACACACCTTACTCCTGAGGACTGGGTGGGGATGTTTAGAGGAGAAACCACAGCTTCTCGGTGGGAAATCCGGACCTCACCAGGCTGGCCTGAGACAGGTCCTGGCTGCTACAAAAGCTCTTGGGGACTCAGCCCCAAACCTCACCCACCCAACACCTTCAGGCCCTCACCCCTTTTCCATTTACCCCTCCTGGACAAAGCGACCCCCAATTCTGCCCTCCTCCCATGGGTCAAGCCCCCCCCCATTGAAACAGGTGTTTTTACCAAGGAATGTCAAGTCTCTGCTAAGTTATTCCATTAATTTATCATCATGGTGAAAAATCTTGCTGAAAACATCCCCCTGCAGCAGATAGCCCAGACACAACCACGTAAAGCCCCTTCCCTGTAGGCCTCTTCTTAGAGGGAACCAACCTATTTTTTAACAAAGTACATTGAAATTAAAATCTAATCATTTTCAGTATGCCATGTCTTATGATTATGCTCTCAGGGTCCTGAGCTCAGCCAGGGCAGGACAGGAGCTGGCAGCAGAGCACCACAGGAGAGGTCACCCCACGGTGTATACCATGTCCCAGGTGGCCCAGGGTCCAGCAGCCCCCAAGATGTTCTGGCATCTTAGGGAAGTGAGATGTTCTGTCCCCTCTTCTGAGCACACGCCAGGTGTCGCTGCACACAGGCCCAAGGCTTGGCAGATGGCACGCAGGCCGCTTCATCTGTCCAGCCTCCGCCTGTCTGGGCACAACACAGGAGAAGGATTGGAGACTGGCTTTGAGGGCGGAGCTCCTTCCGCTCCACTGCCCAGCATCCATGCACGCTTCCGTAGTTCTGGTGCCTTGTGCTCAGTTTCTAAACAGGAATGCATGAGAAACAGCCCAAAACAGGTTCCCCACATGACCTTGTCCCTGAGCTGAGTCCCCTTCCTGCTCTGGTCAGAAAACTGGGGCTGAAAGCCCCTCCCTCCCTTCTCCCTTCCTCATTATCTTCCCCACTGTCTCTCCCTGGCACCTGGTCTTATCACACGGCCAGCACTGTGCGGGCAGCCATGCAGACACGGCTGTCACTCAGCCACTTCCCTGACATGTGATGCAGAATCCCTTCCCATCTATAAATGAAAAGGGACTTTGTGACATGTATGAATTAAGGACCTTGAGGAGGAGATGACCCCGAAGTTGCTCATGGCCCAGTGTGTCAAGCAGACCAGAGAAAGGCCAAGTCCTATAGACAGATGGGGGCGTTGCACTGATGTGTCTGGGGGGCAGCAGGAGATGCATGACGCCGGTGTCTATCTCTAAGTGGTTGGGCAGAAGAAGAAGGAAGCCATCCTCCCTTGAGCCCATACCTGTGTGTGTGTGTGTGTGTGTGTGTGCATATGTTCACTTGTGGGTGTACTTGGGTATGCGTGAGTGCACATGAGTGAAGAAGCATGTAAACACCAGAGCCTGACATTGGGAATCTTCCTCAATCGCTCTTAGCCTTGTTTTTGGAGATAGCCCCCCGCAAACCCAGGCTCATTAACTTGGCTAGACCCAGACAGACCTCCTGTCTGCCTCCCTGGTGCTAGGGTTACAGGCCTGAAATGCTGTGCCTGACTTTTTTAAAGTGAGTGCTAGGAATCAAATCAGATCCCTGTGCTTATTGCAAGCCTTTTACTACCGAGCCGTCTCCCCAGTCCCCCAGCCACATCTTGACTGGAAATGGGAGATGGCAATGGGGTGGGGAGAGGACCTGCTTCCTGGGGTACAGCCTTCTGCATGCTTCGGCTCACAGCCCCTTACTATGGACACAGCAGCAACCGTGTCACTTCTGGTCCTTGGCCTCACAGCTCCCTCTGCCTCTGCCTCTGCTCTCGAAAGCCCCTGTGGTTCCTCTGGGCCCACCCCAGTGCAGGACCCTCTCCCTATGTGAAGATCAGAGCACCAGCACTGACAGTCCCCTTTGTCACAGCCATTTCTCTTGCCACAGAACTGCATTAACGGACCCATGTACTGGGACAGAGTCATCTTTGAGGTCCACTCTTCTGCCTGCCAGGATCCTTGGGCCCAACTATAATCTCTCATCCTGTTTTCTGGGTTAGATTTAACAAATAAAGATACACAATGCCCCACCTACCTCCCAGTGTGAATTTTTATGTTAAGAATGTCCTTGGGGGGGCGCTGGAGAGATGGCTCAGCAGTTAAGAACACTGGTTGTTCTTGCAGAAGATCTGGGTTTGAATCCCAGCACCCACATGGCAGCTAAGAACTATCTGTAACTCCAGTCCCAGGGGATCCGACAGCCTCTTCTAACTTCCGCGGGCATTACACGACACGGGTGCACTTACCTACATGCACACAGTACACGCATACACATAAAATAAGAATGATAAATAGAACTTTAAAAAAAAATGAATGTCCTTGGACAGTCTGCATTTTAGCTGTAGGGTCAGTCTACCCTTTAGTTAATGAGTGCGCAGAGTCATCCATCAAAGAGAAGCATGCAATTTGGGGAGATGGAGACATAGCTTAACTCAAGAGACCTTTGGAACAAGGAGATGGTCCTAGTTTGCTTTGTGTTGCTGTGATTAACACCACGACCAAAAACAACTTGGGGAAGAAAGGGTTTATTTCATCTTATATATAGCTTGCAGGTCACACACAGTCCATCACTGAGGGAAGCCAGGGCAGGAGCCTGGAGGCAGGAACTGAAGCAGAGCTCATAGAATAAAGTTGCATACTGGCTTGTTTCCCCTGGCTTACTCAGCTACCTTTGTTGTACAACTCAGGCCCACCTGCCCAGGGATGGCACCCTCCACAGTGAGCTGGGCCCTCAGGTATCAATTATCAATCAAGAAAATGCCTCATGGTCGTAGGCCGCAAGCCACTCCATTGGAGGAAATTCTTCAACTGAAGTTCTCTCTTCCCCGGTGACTCTAGTTTGTGTCAAGTTGACAAAAACTTAACAGCACACATGTGATCCAGAGCAGGTACAAAAGGCAGCTTGAAAGGTGGCTCTTCAAGCGATGACAGGAGCTCAAGGACAGCTTGTAGTTTCTGGGGCTCTCTGGCTGCCCTAGATTGGCCTGAACGCCACTTGGCTTAGCCTAGGACCCTCCAACGCCCTGACCACAGTCTGACCTGCAATGAAACTGTCACTCCCATAAGCCCCAAGTGCTGGCTCCTAACACAAGGACCAGGCAGTAGCTCTCGCTCCTCTGAGTAAACTGTAAGGCTGAGGAAACATGGCTAGTTGTTGTCACAGTATGTGGTTTTACCTCCCTGAAGACGGGTGCACTGGTGATGCCCAAAGCTCTAGAGATCCAGTAGCCTCCCCTGAGGCCAGCCCTTCAACTCTAGCAAAATGGCTCCTCCTGTGGGTTCCAAGCACAGAGAAGGGTGTCACCGGTGTCCAGACTTCAGGGCTGGCTCACCCAGCAAGGCAACCAGGAGATGTTTACTTTGGAATATTCCAAACAGAATCCCTATGGAGTTCCTATGTGCTCACCCTTGAAAACACATCTTGGCCCTGAATTTCCACCTCAGTTTCCCCTCAGTGCCCTCTGGTCACATCCCAGAGCAGATGTGACTCCCCTGTGACTGGTGGCTGTGGCTCTCTCTACCCCCTCCCCCACAACCAACTCAAAATGTGTCCTTGAGATCCATGCAGCAGGCTATGGAGAGTGATGTGAGCCAGGGACCTGGGACACACCCACCCTAGAGCTCCCCTATTGCTTAGTCAGTAAGAAATTACCGTTGATTTCCTTTTCACAAAAAGCCAAAGCTATTTTTAAATTGCATGCATGATTGAATTAAAAACTTCAGATTGGTGGTCCTGTCTTTTGTTTTTCATGTTCTTTTTTAATATTTTATTTATTTATTTTATTTGTATGTGTATGAGTGTACTGCGTGCATGTATATGAGTACCTGTGTCGTGCAATGCCGCGGAGGTCAGAAAAGGGCTTCAGATTACCCTGGAACTGGAGTTAAGAACAGTTTGT
>NW_008346900.1:2362105-2381199 GCF_000622305.1 Nannospalax galili | reverse complement strand
CACTATGTAGACCAGGCTGGCCTCAAACTCACAAAGATCTGCCTGCCTCTACCTCCCAAGTGCTGGGATTAAAGGCGTGCACCACCACGCCTGGCTTATTTTTTATTTTTATGTGTATGACTATATTGCCTGCATGTGTGTAAGTGCATCCATGCTGTGCAATGCCCACAGAGGTCAGAAGAGGGCATAGGATCCCCTGGAAATGTAGTTACAGACAGTTAGCTGCCATGTGGGGCTGGGAATTGAACCCGGGGCCTCTGTAAGAGAACCCAGTGCTCTTAACCTCCGAGCCACCTGTCTAACCCCCTGTTTTTCATGTTCTTTAAAAATACATAATTTTCAACATTTTTATGTGTCCTAATTGCTAAGTAGGATGTGGGGGCCTGAGAGCCCTGAGTGGGTGTCCAGTCAGGACAGTGAGGCCAGAAGACACCAGCCCTCAGTGTTCACACTGCTCTTAGTCAGACACTTTCAGAGAGAACCCTTTTCGCCCCCCACACTTGCTTCTGTCTTGCCCTGCCCGTGACACCAAACCTTGCTCCTGACCACCACGCAGGCCACTCCATCACTTCTTTTTTTAAATTTTTTTTTTATGTGTACAAGTGTATTGCCTGCATGTAGGTGAGTGCACCCATGTCGTGCAATGCCGCAGAAGTCAGAAGACGGCTTCAGATTCCCCTGGAACTGGAGTTAAGGACGGTTCGTAGCTGCCATGTGGGTGCTGGGAATTGAACCCAGGTCCTCTGCAAGAGCAGTCAGTGCTCTTAACTGCTGGGCCATCTCTCCAGCCCCCATTCCATCACTTCTATTGGGGGGGACAGCTGGGATGGGAAGAGGAGGAGGGAAGACATGGAAGAGGTCACAGGATAGAGAGACACCGGAAAAGGAGGGAGGCAGTAGAAGAGAGGAGGGGACAGAGGAGAGAGGAGGGAGAACCCAGGAGAGAGACGTAGCTAGAACTGACAGCCTGCAGCCTGGTTTCCCCTACGCGCAGGACTGATGGACTTAACATTCCCCCTCTCCCAACCACTAAATTATCAGTGCCCCTGAGCTGCTTGTGGCGTGTCTGGGACTAGAAGGAGGCGTTCACCTAATTTAAAGCATACTGACCTTTGCTTCTAGCTCCCTTCATTTTGAATTGTGGGATGTGGCTGTGAACTTTGCCCTTCGCCCTGCAGAGACCTCTCTTCTCTCTGCTCTGAGTTTAATCAGGAATAACCAGGAAGTAAAGCATGAATGACATTTAATGCTCTGTGGGGCAGAGTAGAAAGATGGGGACATGGGGGGAGAAGGAGTCTGGAGTCTGGTTGAAGCTTCTAGACAGCTGAGAGTCAAGAATTCCAGTACAGTCAGCAACATCTGCTGTGAAGATTGCTGACATAGAGGCGATGTTCCTTTTATATAGAGATGCCTCAAAGAAGAATTCTAGAATGGCTGGGCATGGTGGTGAAAACCTTTAATCCCAGCACTCAGGAGGCAGAAGCAGGATGGCTCTCCAAGTTCAAGGCCAGTCTGGTCTACATAGCAATTTCCAGGCCAGCTGGGGTAACACAGTGAGATCCTGTCCAAAAAAGAAAAAAGAGAGACATGAAAAGAAGAAAAAACGAATTCTAAAACAGCAGTGAAGCATGCTTAAGCTAAGCACGTAAGTAAAGATGGCGTTTCTCCTCTCCGTCCGTAAACCTGAGTTTTTCTAGCATTTCACGAGAAATTCCGTTACAGTAGAAGACCTGCCCCAACCCTTGTACGAGAGCCATGGTTTTACCTTATCAGGCTGCAGTCGTACTGAAGGAACCCCATAATCACATCTACTAGGAAAATGGAAAAGGGTAAAAAGGGGAAAGTCCTTAGCAACCCTTGGAGGTGTGATCACGGAAGCCACCAAATAATGTATTTGGCTACTATAAAGACACTTAAGCAGGACTATTCATCGAGGAGCCTGCACCCATGCTTGGGCATCTTAGCCTTTCTCTTTCTATTAACCCCTGTGCTTAAGTCTATGTTAAAATCTCTTCCTAATAAATTCCAGCTCAGCTTCATTCTGGCTTGTCCTGAAATTCTCTACAGCAAAGTCAAGTTCCACGCTTCACTGGAGTAGAGGTTTTGGGAATGAACTCAGTCTGCCATAGCTGGCAGCATGTTGTGTCTCTGGCATGCACCCTACTGCACTGATACTCCAAAACTGGCCTCACTAAGCCCCACTGATGAGGGGCCAGGTGCCCTCTCTCTCAACAAGGAGCCACGTGTCAGCCAGCTCCCAGCGGCTCTACCTAAATAACTGAGAAAGTCAAACTAGGAAAGGTTTACCTTGGCTGGTAGTTTCAGGGGCTGCTGTTTATATCTCTTGGCCTGTGGCTTTAGGTAAGGCAGTCCCTCACAGTGTAGCATGTATGCAAAGAGGAAGGGCCTGGACCAAGAGACAGCCTTCAAGGGCATGCCCTCAGTGACCTACTTCCTCCGACCAGGCCCCACCTCCAAACAATAGATTAAAGTATCAAAGTGGTTGTCTCCCTCATGAGCCAATCATCTCTCAGTGCCACCTGCCGGGGACAAAGCCATCAAAACATGAATATTTGGAGGACACTTTATATCCACCCTACACAACAGCACTGGTGTTGGTTTGGGGTATGCACTGTAAGGAGTCACTGATGAGGATGCCTCAGGACACAGACAAGGTGAGCCACCACTTATCGCCTGTACAACTACAAGGTCACACAACCCCATGTTTGCACAGGAGCTTCCTACCCCATGGTTCACCTGATCATTTTATCCAGAGTTAGCAT
Source organism: Nannospalax galili (assembly GCF_000622305.1). Lineage (NCBI taxonomy): Eukaryota > Metazoa > Chordata > Mammalia > Rodentia > Spalacidae > Nannospalax > Nannospalax galili. The sequence goes on along the minus strand of NW_008346900.1, from coordinate 2,378,416 downwards.
GTGACTCCGCCTCTAATTGCCCTGCGTAATTGTTCAATCTCATAGTAACACTTTAATTTGCAAAGCAAAAATAACCATGTGATTACTCTGCAATTACATGATAGTTACTAATCAATTACTTCTATAGAATCTGTGCATGTTTACAGACTGGCTAATGCCCACATGCCCTTCCCCAGCACCCTGTTCTCCTGGTATCCAGCTGATGGTCACTTCCTGAGTGCCATCTGTTGGTGATGGAGTCCAGTTCTGGACCCTGTCCTGCCAAGCCCTGGGTCTGTGACAATCACCATTCCCTGCCTCCCCAGTCACCTCTCCTCCCCCTGTTATACTAAACCCAGACCCTGAGATTCCAAAAGCATTGACAGGGGCAGTGGGAACCTTGGCTTTGGCTCACAGCACCAAGGACTATTCAGTTCAAAGATGCAGAGCACAGCCAGTGAGAGATAGGGGGGTGAACCATGTCCATTTAAACCCAAAGCCCTCTCCTCATACCTCCTCAGACTAAGGTGAGGGATAAATCCAGATACCACAGTCCCCCCAATGAGTGGGGAGTCATCTTCATACACCTGTGCCTTTCCCAGGGGGTGTGGGTGTAGCTAGCTCCTTGGGTCCCTGGCATGGGTAACTGCCTTCTAATGATCACCAGTAGAGGTTGTCTGGGTGCAAAGTGACCATAGGCAGGGATGGAACTGACCAACAAAAGAACCCAGGAAAGGTGCTTAGATATGTGAATGTCTCTCCTTTCCCCCTTATAATTGACATAAAACACAGATGTAGACAAGAATATAGAAAGAGGGGCTGGAGAGGTGGCTCAGCGGTTAAGAGCACTGGTTGCTCTTGCAGAGGACCCAGGTTTAATTCCCAGCACCCACGTGGCAGCTAACAACCATCTGTAACCCCAGCCCTAGGGTGGAATCCAATGCCTTCTTCTGGCTTCTACAGGAATTGCAAACACATGGTGCATTTACATGCAGACAAAGTACTCATACATATTAAATAAACAGAAAGGATTCTCTGGCCTGTGGCAGATGGAACTGTAGACAACATGGATTGTGCCTCCTGTGACCATACCAGAAGAGGCAGTCAGGCTCTGCCGTGCTTCACATAAGGACAGTGGTAAAGGAATAGTCAGGACCACATATGGGTGTGACCTTGAGAAGAGATGCTGTACTACAGAACAATCCTACAACAGGCTCAGGGGCTAGAACCATGTGGCAATCTCATTTCTGCCTCCTTGAGTCTACAGGACCCCAAGGTAGACTCTGATACAATCTACACAGAAACCCTGGACCAGCCACAGAAAAATAGTTCGGAAACAGAAGAGAGCCTAGGAGTAAATGCAGAATAGCTGGCAGGTGACCCTGTAGGAGGGAAGGCAGTTGGACAGGGTGGTGGTGGGCTGTACAAAAGAAGGTGACTAGGAAGCCAGTTTTCAGGATCCTGATATAGGCTGAATCATCCCAGAAGACACTGTATCCCAGCACCCTTCTGCAATGGATGGAAGAATCTGAAAACCCTTCTGAAACCAGAATGAGGCCCTGTGCACCCATGGGAAGGTGTTCAAGGCAAGCTGTCCACCCTGGTCTGGCTGGAGGAAGGTGCTCTGTCTTAGAAACACCTGTGCAACCATCTCCAGGTGCACACATGGTCAGAAATAAATGACCCCAGAATAAACCTCACTCTGAGAGTCACTAGGTTCTGTCCTGGTCCCTCTTTCTCCACAGACAGCTTTGGGAGAGGGGAAAGGATGCGGGGCCAGGAAGAAGGTTTGCTGCACAGCACATAACTAATTCAGGCCTCCTCTTGAAAGATCCCTATACCAAGAATGTTGTGTAAGATGTGGGCGCGTGTGCACACGCACACACATGCACATGTACCCTCAGAGCTGTTTCTTCAGTTCTTGCAGGTTTTCCTATTAAATGGATATCTTTTTATTTTTATTTTATGGTATGAGTATATTGCCTGCATGTATGTAGGTGCACTCATGTCATGCAATGCCCACGTAGGATAGAAGAGGGGGTCAGATCCCCGGGAACTGGAGGTATGGACGGTTGTTAGCCATCATTTTGGTGCTGGGATTCAAACCTGGGTCTTCTGCAAGTACAGCCAGTGCTCTTAATCACTGGGCCATCTCTCCAGTCCCTTCAGATGGATGTCTTATTCACAGGACTATGCCCCACAGGCTCCCTGTTTTAGAACAGCCTGTAGGACAGATGCCTGGCGTAGCTGGTATTGAGCACATGAGCCAGTCCAGAAAAACTCTGCATTCCTCCCACACTCTGTGCCCCACAGCCTAGGAAATACTATCTTTTCTGGCCCACAGTGGCAGCCAGGAGATGCCCACATTTCACTTGAGAGGGTGAACAGTTTTTGGAGTTGGCGTCTGGTACAAAGAGCCGGGATGGAATGAATCTGGTGCTGCTTTTAGCCACCTGCAAGAGGACCACTTGAACATAGGTAGGCTCGCCTATGAAGGGTGTAATGGAGTTGCTGTAATGCAGAGCAAGGGCCCTGGGCTGGAGGGGAGATGGCTTTGGAAGGATCTAGAGCACCCATTGGAGGGTCAGAGTCCTTTAGAGCTACGAGGCAGGGGCAGGAAATGGAGGTGGAATTCTTGGCTCACCTTCCAAGTCTCATCTCAGCTTAGCAATTGGATGGGGGCAGAGCCTCCTCCAACCTGCCTGCCAGCTGCTTTCAAAGGCAACGGGGCCACACTCATCCCTCCCTAACCCAGGGCTCAGCAGACTTGGATTTCAAACAGTCTGAAAGCTGAAAGGAGAAATAATCTATCTTAGGCTGGCTCAAAATAACCCGAAGCACGGAGCGCAGTGAGGCGCATCGCGGTCTTGTTGGTTGCTTCCTGCCTTCCTTCCCAGAGCAGGCAATTCTCAGCCACGCCTCAGTGCCTGCTTTAGATCAGTGTCCACACCTAACAGGCAGGCACCAGAGGCTACTCCTATTGGAGAATATGAACAATGTGTTGGGCAATCAACACACACACACACACACACAAGTACCTGGACACATACACCCATGCATGCATACGCACATGAGGAGCAGATGCCCAGACATATACATACTTATAAATATAGACACACAGACAGACACGCATGAATGGATTCCCACAGAGCCACATGCACACAGACTCACTCAGGGCAGAGAGAGGCAGCAAGGCCCTGAGATTCTCAGGGGAGGTTACATCCTTAATGATACATATGATAATTAAAGAATACAATAATCACAATTAGCATATGCTTTAAACAGTTTATTAGTGAAGCTTATCATAAAATCAGAATAGAGTGCTCCAGGGTGGGTCGGGTAACAGCTTCTAATCCTCCAAGTCATAAAAATCCCTGGCTCGGAAGAAATGGGCCTCTCTAAGTGATGGAATCAGCAGGCACATGGAGCAGCAGCAGTAGGCCTGATTGTGGCAGGTGCAGGTGAGGCTCTCAGCTCTTCACCGCACAGCCAGTCAGAAAAGAGACAGGGGTACGGCATGGGCTAGACCTGGGGTCAGCATCCACAGGGCATTCACTGTGGCATTTGGGAGGACTACCTGCCTCTGAAGGAGGCCTTCCCTGTGGCTGAGAGGCCTGGCAGGCTCAGCCAGGTTCAGTTCACAGCAGGGAAGAAGGTGAGATATCAGATCCTATGCCTACCTTGAGGCATCAGAAGCTATCATAGACATTGCCAACAGGTCAGCCACTTAGAATTCAGCCTGGACCTCCCTGGTTCAGAGACAGGACCCACATTGAAACCAGCATCCCTCCACTGTGTCTGAGACCCAGAAGGAAGCATGTGGCTAGCAGGCTGCTCACAAACACAGGATTGCACCAAGGACCCTCATCAGATGTAAGGAGCAGGCAGTGAAAAGCTGCAGAGCTGACATTTGAACACATCTTCGTAGTAAAATTAGAACTTTACGTTAGGCAAGACAGAATGACTCCATCCGAGTGAGCTGTGGGGCAGCCACAGCATGGCTATCCCCTGCCTGTGCTCTGCAGCCTCATCCTTGAGGAGGGCTGCTGTCTTTTCTTTTTTGTGTTTTATCCATGTGGAAATCTCATGGAATTTCATATCTGTGGGAGGCAGAGGAGAGCGCAGGGCTGGGAGGTAATACCATTGGTGCCTTGAGAACTGGCAGCACCCAGATTTCCTATGTCTTCTGTGAAAGGATGATGCAGCCTGTGGGGCACTTCCCAGCTGAGTCCCAGTCAGGGACTCAGTCCCACTAGGAGAAGTCACATGAATAGCCATACAGAAGATCAGGACTGTTCCCCGGCCCTGTGGGAGCCATGTTCCTTAACAACCACACCGGAGATCAGGACTGTCACCCAGCCCTGTGGGAGCCATGTTCCTTAACAACCACACTGGAGATCAGGACTGTCACCCAGCCCTGTGGGAGCCACATCCCCCCAAAACCACACAGAGAATCAAAACTGTCCCTCAGCCCTGTGGGAAACACATCCCCAAGGAGGCTGAGGAATACCTCTCTATTTTTGTTTTTGTGCCCAGGAGCTGTCTCAAGCAGCCAGGGTCCCAACCCCATTACTGGGTCCCAACCCCATTACCCAGAAGGCCAGTAGAATGGTTCCCAGTCTTGCTTCATGGCATGTGACTCAGCCCCAGGGGCAGCTCTCCAAGCTGTTTGCTCCTGATGGGATTATGAAGTGATCATAGCAGCAGCCACAAGGAAGGAACATTCAAGAGACTCTGGCCTCAGAGCAACAGCCATGGATAGACCTCAGGACAGTACAAGATGGTCTCTGCACCCTCACACACAGCCTTTCCTGTTCTGTCAGTTCCCACATAACAGCTCTAAGCAGTCACCAAGAGCTGCACTTGGGCCAGGGTAAGATTTCAGCGGCTAGACAAGCACATCCTTCTACCAGGGAGTAAGAAGACCCCGAAGCGGCCTCTTGAATGGCTGCTGTGTTCCTGTGGTGAGGTGGCTGGTCCACAGAGTTGAGTTGTTCACACAGAACAGGGCCTCAGGTCTCACAATGGACACCATGCTCTCCTCGTTTTATGTGTCAATGAATGAGTGGCCATGACAGGCAAATGATTATGGCTACTCAGGCTTGATTGCTGTCCACCTTGTCTATCTCACCTTGGTGGCTGGCTGTAGGGAGTGGAAACAGAGCCCTGGCAGCTCCAGGCCTTGATGACCACACAGATTCTGTGGCTGGAATCTTGCTTGAAATGCAGGGCAAAAGTCTGATTTGTGCACCTTGGTTTGGGGTCCTCTAGCTCTCAAAGACCTGGTGGTCTTCAGGTTTCGTCAACACAGAGCCAAATCTGTGGGAGATGACTTAACTTCCCTTTGGATAAGCCATGCCCACCATCGCAATCCAAGCTGTTGTGATTTGGGGCACATTATGAGCCCTGTAAGCAGTTGTACTGTTGTCTCTGTCTCTTGTATAGATCTGGCCCACCCAGGCAGAAGGGGAGACACAAATGGGATTCTGGACAAAGGGAAAATGCCCCCACTGACCCTGGCTTCCCCACAGGGGCCTACTTCTCCTCCTCCTCCTCCTCAGCCAGTCAGACCTTATTGTCTTTCAGAACCTATGAGCTCAAGTTCACTCAATGTTTGAGCAGCTCCTGTGACCAACAGCATCCAGGAACCCCTCTGCCTTCCACCTGCTGTGAGTTGATGCTGCCTGCACTGGTCAGCCACCATCACTCCCTCTTTGGAACACTTATGGCCCTTTTAACGCCCTCACCTGTCTCCAAGCCAACCCTGGTTGAGACAGGTGGAGATGCCTGGCCAGCCACAGCTAACCGCAGCAAGGAGCTGTCCACCTTTGTGGTGCTGAAGTCCAAGGCGGAAGGTGCTTTAGGCTACTCTCCTGATGAAGCACTGTATCCCCAACTGGCTCCCGAGGTCTTTGAAAGCATTAGTTGTCCACTCCAGCGCAGAGAAAGTTCAGGATGAGAACCCAATACCCTGCAATGTGTTCCTGGCATCATAGTACACAGGAGAGGCTTAGCAGGCAAGGGCCCCATTTCTTGGCACTGTCTACAGAACCCCCTTGGAAGGACAATCTATCTGGTTAAACTCCAAGGCTGGAGTGTTGATGCCCACAGCCATGATGGGAGCGTTACCCTTGTAGACATATCCCTGCAACAGTTTTGGTTCAGTTTGCCTCCACTCTGGCTCATCTATTCAAGGAAGTGGACTTGTCCTTGAGTTGGGTACCTCCAATCAAGGAGAAGAACTCTGGCTTGGGTGGTGGTTTGTAGCAAAGCTGAGAAGCCTGAAGGTAATGGACACGCTGCACCACTTGTTTCTCCCCACCCCCCCTCGAGCTTCCTGCAGGTCTCAACTCAGACGTCACTTGGACAAAGGTCTTCTGTCCAAGCTCTGATGCTCTAGGAACTGCTCTCTGACCTGGCTTCACTGTTCCAGCCCCTGAAGATTCTCCCTGTGTCTGTATATTTCTGTCTGCTTCATTACAGGCACTCCTGGCAGAGGCAGCAGCCATGTCCCTCCTGATCTAGAGTCTGGCAGAGGTAACTATCCTGTGTCACCTTACAGAGTACAGTTTCTATAAACACAGCCCTACCCTGTGAGCACCTGGAGGGGCCCCTTACTTGCTGAGACATTTCTCCATCAGGGATCATATGTGCACCTGTATCACAGCTATTTTGGACAGTTCACACCCTGGGTGAGGTCAGTTTTCTGTTTTAAGGATCAAATTCTGCCGTTTTATTGGTCAGCAAATCCAAGGGCAGCACTGCAGAGCTGGGACCAACACACTGCTACCACGGAACACTCAACAAGGCCACGGGCCACACTGGTATTCAGCAGACCAGCTGCTTGGCAGAGATGACAGATAGAAAACTCCTGTGAACTGGGAAAATCGAATGCAGGTGCTGCAGAGACCCCAAATACACAGCAGGTGCCTCTCTGCACTCAGGAAGGACTGTCCTTGTCCTAGCCCTAGATGCTGGAGGGTGGACTTCCTTAGTGTCCAGTGCTTTCTCCTTATGTTGTCTTGGTCACCACTAAGATGGAATATTAGAAGAGCATCAGTCCTGAGTGAAATTAGCCCGGCCAGGTGTGCCCGTGGCCATTAACTGGGCATCATCAGCCATGAGGTGAGACAGTTGATATCAGCACGACACAGAGCTGCAAAGGCTTGCAGAGCAGGCTGTGTGCTGTTCACTAGAGATTCCTCCTTCTCCCAGTGGCGTGCAAGAATTGGCAGAGGCTTGTAGAAATCAGGAAGCCCCAAGAGCCAAAGTCGTGACTGCCACATCCTTCCTTTCTACACATAATATGGCAAGCGTGCGCTATCTTGCGGAGGGTGTCCTTAACACAATTTAATGCTTCAGGAAGCACAGCAACTGATGCAGGTCCCAGGCGCAGGCAGCATAGTGCGCTTCTCCTGGCCCACCGCTCACATGATGCAGTCAGGCACCTGGGAGCCAGCTCTGACTCACTGGTGTCTGAGGAACTACAGGGCTTGTCTTAGTAGCTGCCGTTTCTCATGGCTAGGCTAATACCTTACCAGAGACCCACATTTCTCTTTTACACCCCTGGGCTGTAGGATAGGAGGGACTCCATGGCTGGCATATGGGGGCCCCAGTGGCTATCTGGGGAGGCACTGTAGCTGAATCCAATGCTTCATGGCGTGTAAGGGTGCAAAACCATTTCCTAGGGCAGTACAGTTCTCCAGCCTCTAGAAAGACAGTGGTAGCTAGCTATAACTCAGAGCAGTCGAGAATCCCTCCTCGGGACCAGGTGAGCAGATACAGCCCTTGGCCTTGTCACCTTGGCACCTGCCAAGGTTGACCAGAAGCAATGCTCTGTCCTAGGCCTCAGTTCCTGAGTAGGAAGTGTGAGAGAGCTGGCTATGAAGAAGCTGGCCAGGAAGGTGCCTGCTTGATGCTGACTGGGTTCATTAAGCTGACAGAATCTTAGACAAGACAGAGGAGAGACGTGCCTTCTCCATAAAGAAGTGCAGAGATTGGGCACCTCCTGAATACAACATCTGTGCAGCTGCTTCTTGGTATCACAGGAATAGCAGGCCCAGAACTTCAGGTGGGAAAGGACCTGGTCACTCCTGGCCCAACCAGCTCCATGCTGTGGCCTGTCCTAGACAGATGGAGGCTCGTGTGCACATTCCCCCAGAAAATCCAGGTCAACTCAGCCTTTGGGCAGCAGGTTCTAAAACACATCTTCCCGTCACAAAGCCTGGATGATGGGCCTTCCTGGATACCAAAGGCCACTCTGCACAGAGCTTTCCTACTCCGCTCCACCCTATTCCAACTCCACCCAGCATCTTTCACAGCACAAGAGTATGTGTTGATTCCCCACAAGAGAGGAAATATTGCAGATATGATCAAGAGTCTGTCTCTGGGCTCAATATCACCAGGATGATGAATACATCTCGGGATCAATGCCCCCAAGTAGATCGACTCACCAACTAGAAATGATAGGAGGCCCTGGGATCCACATCCTTTGGAACCTGATAGAGGCTGCAAGGCAGAAGGAAGCTAACTGGCAAGGAAATAAAGGTCCATGCAGACATCCCTGTGGGCCACAGAACTTGAGTTGTCACCGCCCATTTGATGATTCAGGAGCTAGTGCCAAGGCCAGTGCTTGGCAAGAGCTAGTGAAGAGACATACCAGCCACAGCTCACAGCCAAAAAAGCCATCATTTCGTTACACTCAGCCCAAAGACACTAGCAGAGCCCCACTTTGGGATTCAGAAGATTGAGACCGTGTGTGTGTTTCACATGGAAAGTGCCGTGATGTTCACAGTGTCACTACTGGTATCTTTTAGGGCCTGAAGCATCACACAGCTGTACCAAGCTCTTTACTAACAGGTTAAAAAGATGTCGTTCTCCATGACCAGCAGGGAAGTGAGTCCTTGCAGAGCCCTGTGTTGACCTCTGGGCTCTAAACTTTGCAATCCAAGGGGAAGCACATGCTGAAGTCTTGAGGTGGGAGTGGAGCTGCCCCACAACTGCTCAAGATCTGACTGCAAACAAGTTAACTCACACTCCCTTACCCCAGTAGCCCTCCAGAAGCCAGAGCTGTCCCTGCACTGCAGGAAACCCATGGAGGTGATAGCCATCTGTTGTGTGGCACTATTCCTGGGGGTACGACAAACATCTATTCACCTCAGATAGGAATCAACAACAGAACAAAGTAAGGGCACCACCAAATCCAACTCACAGGAGGAGGAGTTACTTACAGGAGCAGAACCTCTAAGTTTGCCACCCTTTAGACATCCTGTTGTTTTCCCAATGTACCTCCAAGATGGAAGAAAATTGTTACATGATACCATCTCCCAGGACTGAGCAAAAACAGCCCCGGCAGCCATGGACCGCTGAGGCCCTTCACCAGAGGAATCAGCTGGTCCAGGCTCCTGACTTGGCCTGCAGCTCCTCCTCCTGCAGGGAGCTCCATCGTCTTTGGGAGTACCTGCCAGACACAGGCTACCTGTGCACAGTCATGAATGTGGTTCCTGATACGAATCAGGCAAGAACAGCAAGGTGGAAGGTGAACGCTCCAAGGCCTCACACAGAGGCTACAAAATTAGCAAAGAAAGAAGCCAGCGGTGCTGCAAAGCTTTAATCCCAGCATTCAGGAGGCAGAGGCAGGTGAATCTCCATGAGTTCAAGGCCAACCAGGTCTACATAGTGAGTTCCTGGCTAGACAGGGCTGCAATTCTGAGTCAGCTAAGTGGTTGCATTTGGGGTGCCTTGTTATGGAGCCACAGTGCCTAGTGGGCTCTATAGCCTGGAAGGGACACGCTGCTCTGCTAAAAAAGGTCAACACTGGGCACTGGCTCCGGAGGCCAGAAGCTGAAAGCTGTTGGGAGGGCTTTGAGGATGAGGTGGAAGGGCCCCCTAGTGATGCAGTAGTGCTGTCTCCCTGGGAAACTGGGAAACAAAACGCACTGAGTGTGATGGTCTGGCTAAGATTTCCAGACAGCAGCACAAGCACCGCCTGCCTTATTATTGTGACCACAGCAAAACAGGAGGCAACAGGAACGGACTAGGTCCAAAAGTTTAGTTTTCACTGCATTTGGAAGAAGATGCAACTTTACCAGGAACGATGTATTTGAAACTAAAACTGCCAATACTGCCTCTCCAGGGCATTAATCATGGAATAGATTCTAGGCCAGTGAGGTGGCTCAGGTAGTAAAAGTATTGCCATGCAGGCCTGATAATCTGAGTTCAAATCCCAGAACCTGCTTTAAGGTAGATGGAGAGAACTGACTTTCAAAAGTTGTTCTCTGACCTCTACACACATGTGTCATGGTATACATGTGCCCCCCCTTTCCTCTCTCTCCTCTCCTCTCCTTCTCTCTCTCTCCCTTTCCCTCTATATACACACACAATAATAATTATTTAAGTAATATTTTAAAGCTGAAATAGCTCCCAAGTGAAGGTCAGACACAGGAGGAGGTGGTGAAGCCCAGTGGATACCTCTGAAAGACTTATAGAGCTTCTCACAGGGGCCTTTCCATGACATACCCACATATCTATCCACTAAGCCACAAAGTCGCAGCCTCCACTCTGAAGAACCCAGGAGCCTGAGGGTGAAGGTCATAGTTCACAGGGTGTATACGTGTTGCTTTTACTTCTTTGAGACTCACATGAAACACAGGTAAAATTCTTCTGGTGGAAGCCCAGCTAGCTTGGGCTAGGAAAGACAGGAAATGAACAGCAGGGACAGAGGCAGGCAACCAGGCTGGGATTGGTAGTCAGGTCATAGACCAAGGGCCTGCTCCTTCTTCCTCATGTGAAAATCACACAGTCACTGACTAAGGGTCCCTCTAGTCCAGGTGGGGCTTGCATCACCAAATTCTATAATCAGTGGGGATGTGGGGCTACAGGGCCTCCACACTGGAGAGCCCTCCTCACAGAAGCTCCCCTGCACTGTTCTCTAGGCCCACCGCAGAGCCAGGCTCTCTCAGCACATTGCTCCTAGGCCTGTTGACGCCCTGATGCCTCATGCTATCCTAAGACTTCATTCCTAACTCGTGGTGCCCCCTGGAAGTGGTCCATGGAGAGGAGCCTGGGTCTCAAGGCATCAGTCCAGTTCCCTAGGACATGAAGGTCTCTTGCTCTGAGTGCCCAGGAGCCTGGAATCTGCTTGGTGGCCCCAACTCAGGGCCTCTTGCTAAAGGACAGATCAGCTGTGGGTCCTGCGGCTGCGGGAGCCGGCCTGAGGTGATCAGCAGGCGACGTTATTATCATTATGCCGCTAATTAATTCCCAGCTCATTACATTTCCTGTGGCTAATTTGTACTCGGCTGATTTGATTAAACTCATCTCTATGCTAATAAATGTGTTTTCCATTTGTTTTAGTGGCTGAAGGAAGCAGGTTTGATATTTACATATTTTGACGTTTATCAGAAAAATCATAGCATCTGAATTAATTTCTCTCTGATTTGTGGGTTTTTAGAAAAGATCTTGAGTCAGGCAGGCCCCTCTGTGCCCAGAAGTCCCTACGGGCATGGGGTCTCTTTTCTGTCACAGCCCATCCTGGGGGTGTGTGGCAGGGTGATACTGTCACTCCTGCCTCTCACTGCTGAGCAGCAGCTGTGTTTCGGGGACAGTCCAAACCCTGCATTCCCATCCCAGCAGGTCTGAGCACCATGTTAGCTGGGAACTGTTTCCCACACCAGCCTCATCTTAACTGTGGCCTCCTGCTGGCCACCGCCTGAGACAAGGATTGGGGACAGGGCTCCACTGGTCTCCACCCAGTGTCCTCTGGGTCACAGCTTCTGCCTGTAGGCCCACTCTATGCAACCCCTCTCTGGAACTGCCCAACCTAGGGTGTCCCTGGACCTGCCAGGTCTGGCAAAGGGCTGGCAAAAGGGACCATTTGTAAGTTGACGGTTGACATATGGGAGTAGACACGTGCCCAGGTCCGCTGACTCTTAGTGTGACCGTCTGCTCTTCTCCCAACCCACTGTCCCTCTCCTGCTCTGACTCAGCCTGAGGTTCTTCCCACCAGCCTTTCATTCCCAGCGCAAACTCCTCCTGTTGGCCTCAGTTTCCATTTTGATGCTGACCACATTGCCTGAGCCTCCAACCCCACATGGGGGCCCGGCCTGGGAAGAACCACAAAGCCTCACTGGTTCAACTCACCCAGAGCGTCCCACCTATTCTGTAGGCCACAGTCAGCCCAATCAGTATGTCTGGGTATTGCGTGTCATGAGTGCAGGTGGATGAAGGTGCAATCTTGAGCTCCTTACATCAGGGTGGGACCTGGCCTGGAGATTTCAGTTGGCACCTTGTTCTGCCAGGGAAAATCTCTAGGGGACTGAATGGTTGCCCAGGGCAGCAGGTATCCAGGGCTTGAGGTCTGTGCTGAAATCCAACTGTCAGCAGGGCCAGGGCTGCGTGAAAAGCCCTGTGTGGGATGTTGAGTTAAACAAGTGGGTATATAACCACCAAGGAGTGACCAGTGCTGGTGGCTTCCAGGTACAGAGGGAACCTGGTCAAGCCAGGTGGGACTTGTATATAGAATCCTTTCCTGGAAGGACTGGGTGGAGCAGAGGGTGGACCTAGGAAGAGGGAGGGGTGGTAGGTGGGGCCACAAGTTCAGGGCCCAGAGGAAGGCACTGTGAGTGGACCCAAGAGGGCTGACTGTAGTCTACAAAGTGAGTGGGTATAGGATGCTCTTGGGGTGAGATGAGCCAGTGGGTCTTCTTGGCCCTTTTCAGACCCCTGGGGTAGGGAATAGGCCAGGGAAAGTGCTCAGCATCAAGTGGAAACCAAGGTTGGCAGGAGGGAGTCTGCACTGACAAGGAAGGGGCCGATCAGATGGACCCCAAATTGATCAGGGGCCTTTGGGCGGGGCATCCCACAGCAGGGATTCAAGATGTCCTGGTCAGTCCCAGGCCTGCAGCCTTCTAAGACCCAACAGGGTGGTAGTGAGCACTTTCTTGGGAACATTCCACATGAAACAGGGACAAAATTAGGCTTGGGGACAAATGGCTGTTGACCTCTAGTGTCACAGGCTGTCCAGTAGTGGTCTTAAGCCTGGGGATCTGTCCAGACCCCTACCACCCAGAGAAGGACTAGAATGACCCCAAATGGCTGATGGATTTGGTGCTCTCCCACCAAAGAGAAGAGAAGGGAGCTTTGCATCCCACCCCAACTCTGGAAGAGGGGTGACAAGGGAGGCCTCTAGGACATTTGTGGTAAGAAGTCTCAGGCTGAGCTGCAGAGGAGGAGAGATGGCCACGTAGTCCCTGTCCAGAGCAGGGGCGATATATACAAAGCTCTGAGTTCTGACCAAGTGAATTCCAGTTGACACTTTAAAGATGAGGAAACTGAGGGTGAATAATAGCTGTATAATTATCTCAGCTCCTCCAGGCCACACCTTCCTGACAGAGCCTGCAGCTACCTCAGATCATAGTCATCCTGGGCCCACAGCCTTGTACCCATGCTGTGCTCTCTCCCTCCACCCAGCCTCTCTGGCTCTAAATCTGCAGGCGTGTGCTTTGCCAGCATGGTTCCATGGCCTTGAACTATGCTCCACTTCAAGTCACCTCCAGCCCAGTCCACCCTTGAGGCCACCATCAGCCCCTCCCAAAGGTGAAGAGCCAAGAACAAAGCCACAACAAAAAAGCCACTGGGCACAGGGGAGGCAGCTCCAACATTCAACCAATGTGAGCACAGAAGCCAGACCACAGAGCCATGCTACCCATCACAGACAAGCCCTACTTCCAGACAACAGCATGAATTCCAGGCGCACACACACGGCCTCGAGTTGATTTCAGGAAGAACAGAGATGGCCATTCGGCTAAATGTCTTGTTTCACTGAGTGGGATGTGGGAAAGGGGGAGGTGGCTCAGCCTAGCCAGTCCACATTTCATTATGAATTGGTGTCAGGTCCAGTTGAATAGTCAGAGGACATGGTTCTCCTCCTTGGGTTGGTAGAACTGGCCACAATTGGGCCACACCAGGAGGCATCAGTGTATGCCTGCTCCACCCAGTTACCTGGATCCCAACTCCCAGAGGATGTTGGACATTGCATGTCATTTTCTCATAGGACCAAGCAGAGGAGGGGTCTCCCTCCACTGTGGGAGGGGAACAAGTAAGGAAGAAGAGGAGGGAAGGAAGAAAGGTGGAGGGAGGCTCAAGGTCAGAATGAGGTTAATAGACATGTTCCCCAAGACACAAGCACAGAACATCATCCCTGTGCATCAAAGCCAGGCCCAGCTGAGCTAGCAGCTAGCAGGCCCTCTGGGTGTCTTCAAGGTGGGCAGAAGGAAGGCTGAGTGTCATCAGAACCTGGGAGAAGACCCCAAGCACACATGGCGGGCAGGATTGTTCCCAGCACCGTGGACAGCAGTGGAGGCCAGCTCAGTAGCCCCAGGCTGATGGGTACAAGGCCCCATTCTCTCCAGGCAGAGTAGGGAGGCAAGACAGTTACAGATAACTTTGCCAGAAGTCAGGCAAGGACACCAGGCCCAGCCTGCCTCCCTATGCTTCCTGGGAGCTGGTTCTTCAGCCCCAGGGCTTTCAGCCACAAGCCTCTGATGAGCATCGACAATTTAGTTCCCTAGGGAACAGGGCCTCTTGGGCCAGGCGTTGGTCTCTAACCAGAAGTTTTGAAAGCTAAGAATTTGTGTGTAGAGCAGGCCAGCAGACCTGAGAACCTGGCATGGATGTATGTAGGGCCTTGTGTCCCTGAGCTGCCACCTCTACTGGGTGACAGGAAGCTTTGTCCACCTCTTGATCCCACTACAAATGGTGTTGGTTCTGCACCTGAAAGCAGAAAGAGGTGACACTACGTGACCATGGCTGAGTGAGGGGTTTGTTCATTATCAACATGCCTTGTGCCTGCTGTCTCTTATAACAGGAAAGCCAGAGGCCTGGCCTGGTGGCTGTGAATCCAATGCGTTTACCAGATGGGGGTTGACTGGCAGGTGCTGGGCCTAGATGCCTGAGATACTGGATCAATATTCCTGTGCTACCCATGGTCATGAAAATGTAGATCCAGGTAGCTATTAGCTTCTGCCTTACATAAGGTGGTGAAGGGACAAGTGCTTCTCTGTCCGCTGATTAGCAGGATAGCCTGAGTGAAGGGGTCCCAGCTGAGGGAAAGAGACATTTGATTGACGGAAACAGTCCATGAGGACATGAGCTCTGGGTCCAGGAGGCTGTTTCCACAGCCGGGATTGTCACCTAAAGCCTTAGAGAGAGCCTTCAAGTGCCTGGGTCCAGAGCATGACACACTCATCTGCCTCCAGTGAATGACTGTTCCTGACTTGTCAGACCCAGAGAAACCCACGAAGGCAAAAGGGCCGAGTGGGCTGCAGGCTGGGATCCCGGTGGACCTGAATGCTGCTGTCCCTCCGTTGCTGCCTTTTGCCCCCTAAAGGAACACAGAAAATCTGGGCTTGCTTCAGGCCGGGTTGTCTGGAGGTCTGTCCGTACGTCTGCCCCCTCCTGCTGCCAATATTGTTTGATATACTGATTCTGGAATATTTAGGATTTTTATCCATGAAAGACAGAGCTTGATGAAGGATGAAGATTTCTGAGTTGGTTTGGTTCTGACAGCCAGAGCCTAGGCTAGAGACAGTCTCCTGTCCTTCTTTTGCCATAAGCCTTCTCCAGGCTCAGCTGACTCTCCACCAGGCAATCAAAGGGGTCCCTGAAGACATCCCCACCACCGATGTCCACAGGGAGGCCCTTAGGAGCACAGTCACATCTCAACGCTGGAGTCAAGCATCAGTGGTGGGGAGGGGACACAGTCTCTTTGCCTGCAAAAATCTGTGCACCAGAAACTCTTGCCCAGGCAGTCACCATACCTGGCACTCAAATGTTTACCACTGAGGTGGCCCCGAGTCTGTAAAAAAAGCACTGCATTGCCCACGGTGTGAAGGGTGCATGCAGACACCACACAGACACAAAGGGAGGCCTCACCGTGTGAAGAGCAAACCAAAACGTGGGCAGGCTTTGAAGCCCTGGCCTCTTCTGTCCCTTGGACCACAGGTGCCTTCAGGAGGGGAGGCTGTGGGACTAGAGCTGGTTCTATCCCAAACTCCCGTCATAGCCTGACTTCTCGCTCATCTGGCCACACTGCCTGCCCTCAGACTGTTCTTTCTAAAAGGCTGTTTCAGTTCCCATAAATTGTTTGTTCCTCCCTCTTGTGATGGGCAGGTGAGCTGCCCAAATGTTCTGGGGTAGACACCATAGACACGTGGAGTTGGTGGTGGAAGCTGGGGCTCTGCTTTTAAAAACTAAATCTGGCCGGGCGTGGTGGCGCACACCTTTAATCCCAGCACTTGGGAGGCAGAGGCAGGGGGATCTCTGTGAGTTCAA
>NW_008346900.1:2315588-2362055 GCF_000622305.1 Nannospalax galili | reverse complement strand
AGACCTGGGTTCAAATCCCAGCACCCACATGGCAGCTAACAACTGTCCGTAACTCCAGTTCCAGGGGATCCTACAGCCTCTCCTGTCCTCTGCGGGCATTGCAGGACACAGGTGCACTTACATACATGCAGTCAATACCAAAAAAAAAAAAAAAAAAAAAAAAAAAACCAAAAAACTAAATGTGCTCTAGAAATGGTTCTGGATAAATTGGAGGAGAACACCTCCAACCCCACCACTAGGTGGCCACACGCTTGAGAAACCGGATAACGTATTTAAAATCGTTCTCTCAGCTGCTCAGCTCAAAAACGGACCAGGTTTTACAGGCAAGCAGCACACAAGTCCCACCTGCCCAACACCTGCCTAGGAGCTTTCTGTGTCACCATTGTAGCAAGAAGCTGCTGAAAGGCAAATGGGAGAGGTCCTGACTCCTCTGCATCTTAACTAAGAGAGTCCCTGAGAGCAGCCCTGCTGCCTCACTGGGCTTCCAGAAACTTCTTGCTTAACCTTCGCCTCCCACTCCAGCCCTCCCAGCCACTGGGATGATAGCACAGAAGTCAGTTCACTGAGTCCCTGGCCTGAAGTCCTGACAGCCTTCACTGTGACAAGGTGCTCCCCCATCTCAGCTCCTTCCAGTGTTTGGCTTGATTCCCTGTGTGAGGCGCCCCTCCCATCTGGGCTGAGCTGTCCAAATTAGATGTCACATTTGGATACTTCTCTGGGGAAGGTGGGCCCATGCAGGCCAGTGGGAGAGCTATGCCATGGCCTCAACACGGTGCCCAAAGGCTGTGCCTCCTCTAGGTGAGACCCCAGTTATGCAGCCTGAATATCTTCCTAGAAATAAAGTAAAACCACCCCGCAAACACACCACAGTGCTGAATTTGGCTATGATTTCTTAAATACCACATCAAAGGTATAGATAAGCAAACACACAAATTCTGTTTCCAGTTAGAATCATTTTGTGCATAGGAATTTACACCTATAATTCCAGTACCCAGGAGGCTGAGGTGAGAGAATCTCAAGTTCAATGCCAGCCTAAGCTACTGTTGTAGAGTAATTTCCTCTGAGATAAAAACCTCCCATGTTGCAGGGAAGCTCAGTAAACAATAGGATGTTCCAAAAGAAAATAAACAACCGAATAGCTTCAGGAAGTCCCCGAGACTGACCAGATGCACTGTGTCCCTCCCTCCCCAAGGACTGCCGAGAGACACTCTTAGACAAGCTGAGCTGCTTAGAAGAGGTTCAGTCCAACTGAACCACATGGGAAAGATGCTCCAACCTGTCAAGCTACCTGCAAGTTGCGCAGTGTGCTCCAGGTTTTCAGCTTTTGGGAACTGTCACCCATGGTGGGATGGGTGATGCAGCTGTTTTTGAGTCATTTCTGCTCCTGTAAGTAACCCCTCACTCATAGTCCCGTAAGTAACTGCTGGACAGCTTTAATTGTCAACTTGACACCCCTGGGTAGAGGGCGCCTCAATTGGTGAATTGCCTCCATTGGACTGGCCTGTGGCCATGTCTGTGAGTCACCTTCTTGACTGAGTGATGTGGGAGGGCCCAACCCACTGTGGGCGGTGCCAGTCCTGGGCAGGTGGGCCTATGTTGTATAAGAAAGAAAGTTAAGCTCAGACCAGAAGAGAAAGCACAGTAAGCAGCGTTCCTCCATGGCCTGTGCTCCAGCTCCTGCCTCCAGGTTCCTGCCCTGAGTTCCTACCTGGGGCTCCCTCAGGGATGAACTGTGACCCAGGAGATATAAGCCCAATAAACCGTTTCTTCCCCAAGTTGGTATTGGTCAGAGTGTTTTGTCACAGCAATGGAGAAATAAACTAGAACAATAACCCTAATAAAAATTACTGGTTCACCAAGCTGGACTTGAGTGGTATTCTTACTTTGGTCTGTGTATTAGTTACTTTTCTGTTGCTGTGACAGAAACACCATGACCAAGGGAACTTATAAAATGAGTAGTTTATTTAGCTTACAGTTCCCGATGGGTAAGAGTCCAACATGGCAAAGAGGCATGGTGGCAGAGGTGGCTGGAGTAGAAGAAAGCTTAGCACTCATTTTTTTTAATGTTTTATTATTTTTATTTTATGTATGAGTGTATTGCCTGCATGTATGTGAGTGCACCCGTGTCGTGCAATGCCGTGGAGGTCAGAAGAGGGCTTCAGATTCCCCTGGAACTGGAGTTAAGGACGGTTTGTAGCCGCCATGTGGGTGCTGGGAATTGAACCTGGGTCCTCTGCAAGAGCAGTCAGTGCTCTTAACCGCTGGGCCATCTCTCCAGCCCCCAGCACTCATATCTTGAAGCAGGCTCGGAAAGCAGAGCACAGCTGGAGATCCCGCAAGGCTTAAGAACGCTCTAAGCCTACCCCCAGTGACGTGCTTCCTCCATCAAAGCCACACCTTCTGAGACCTCCCAAACCAGCACCATCAACTGGGGACAAAACGTCCAAATACTTGGAACCAATGGGGGACATTCTCATTCAAACCGCCACAGTCTGTGTTGGTTGCCTGTCTGGGATGGCTAGAAGTTTGTTCACGCATGCCCAGGAACAGTGTCACACAACAGCTACATAGTGAGACACCGTCTCAAAAAAAAAAATATTTAAAGATACTATCAATAGAGTAAAAATGCCAACCCACAGAATGAGGAAATGGTTTTCAGCTTTCATGTCATGACCCAGTTAATGTCCAGAATATAGTGAAAAGCCCTAAAACTCAGCAACAGAAAGAACCAGCTATAAAATGGGCAAAGGACTTGAACAGATACGAATGGGGAAAGCACACGAAGAGATGTCCAGCACTCATGCTTAGGGAAATGTGAGTGAGAACCACGATGAGTAGACCTCCGCTCTCAGGATGGTGACCACCAAGAGATGGGGAAAGCCTGTTCTGGGGGCTGTAAATGAGCTTGAACACCTGGGTACCACCGGCCAGGATTTAAAATGGTGCACAGGATGGAGAGATGGCTCAGCAGTCAAGAGTGCTGGCTGCTCTTGCAGAAGACCTGGGTTCAAATCCCAGCACCCACATGGAGGTTAACAACCATCTGTAACTCCAGTTCTAGGTAATCTAATGCCCTCTTCTGACCTCCACAGGAATTGCGTGGCATGGGTGCACTTATATACATGCAGGCATAACACTCATATACATACATACATACATACATACATACATACATAAATACATACATACAAACAAATAAATAAATGGTGCAGCCACGATGACAGAGTGAAGGTTCTCCCCTTCCTCAAGTAAAACTATAACTGCCATTGATGCAACAGTTCCACTTCAGGGTAGAGTCAGAAAGAATTGAGAACAGAGTCTTGAAATATTTGTAAGCTCCAGTAGGTGTCCACCGGCCAGTGAACGCAGCAACATGGGGCCTATCCATACAATTCTGTCTTGAAAAGGGAATTCTGAGACCCACTGCAACCTGGGTAAACTTGAGGGCAGCATGCTGAGTGAGACAAACCAGTCAGCCACAGAGGGATAAATGCTGTGTGGTTCTGCTCATAGGAATGCTCATATGAATGGTCAGTCATAGGGCCAGAGTAGAGCGGTGGGTTCCAGGAGCTGAGAGCAGGTTGAAGTGAGAGAGCTAGTGTTTACCATTTACCAGAGACAGTTGCAGTTCAGGAAAGCAAGTGTCTGGAGAGGGCTGTGATGCGCAGGCATGTGAACTCTGCACCCCTGAACTGTGCCCCACTGGTGATGAAGATGGAAGATGAAGTACTTCGTGAGTACTTTACCAAGCAACATGGAGGAAATGAAGGGGAACAGCTCTGAGCATGTCAGCTTGACACCGCCATCCCTCCCAGATGCTGACAGGGAGGGCCAGGGTGTCCAGAGCTGGTTCAAGCCCATCAGCCCTGAGACTCAGGAGAAAACACATCCATGCAGCAGACTGGACCCCTCAGCTGCCTCTAATTTCCTTTTAAATGCCCTGAATGTGCTGTGGGGTTAAGACATGATTCTCCTGGTGCCTCGGTTTACAAGATTTACAAGTAAATACCAGTGATTCATGTGGAAGAGGCAGCAGACCAGGGCCAGAGCGCCAGTCCAGAGGGGCCTCGGGCGCCAACAGGAAGCTTATTCTGATTCTGTTTATCTTTTTCTGGTGAAGTCACATGGTACCTTTTTTCCGCATTTCTCCAGTTCAGACTGCAGTAAAGGGGCTGGAAATTCCTTCCTATCAGAAGGGATTACAAGGTGGATGAGACAGACGGGGTGTGACACAAGCCTATGCTCTTCAGGTGGGACGTTTCAGAAGATGCTAGAAACCCACCTCCGGAAAGAGGAGCTAGGGCGGGCCCAGGAACCCCAGAAGGAGTTTCCTGTTCTCCAAGACCCCCAGTGGCCTCCTAGCTCTGATCTGCTTCAGTGTCCCCTGAATTGTTCATTCCCTCTTCTTGCAAAGGCCCTCAACCTAATGTGGTCACCCCAAGCAGACTGGCTGTGTGCAGGTGTCCACAGGGAGGAGAAAGCATCTTGTCATTGAGGTACAACTGCCTGGTCAGACTATGCTATGGCTTAGGTTAAAGTGCTCCCCACCCACATCCTGAGCACACCCTGGGCCAGGGCCTTCACCGGCTCTAGAGACCTTGCCTGCAGCTTGGATCCCAGTTTCCAAGGCAGGAACTGGAGAGAGGGACACAGGGATCCTGTGGGGGATACCGCACCTCACCTTATCCTCGGTGCTGCTGTATGGAGGAGCTTTCCTGTAGAACCCTTTGGACCAGGCAGTAGGACAAAGGGGTCACAGACGTCCCCAGTGACCAGAAGGGAGGGATGAATAGAATCGGACTTGCCTTTATCCCTGGTCAGGGCAGCCTCAGCCACGGATTGGGTGGAAAGGACTAATTCATTCTCCTTGAAGGAGCTGAGTCGAAGAGAAGAAGGTCACTGGCTATCCACTACCATGATGGAATTACCTGTTTCAGTATCCCTGATGATTACTGAAATCAATTCTGCTCCAGCTCTGAGAAGCTACAACCTCCAATATCTATAGTGCCATCTAGAAACAGCCCTCTATATGCCCCCTGACACTATGACCTCAGGTGACCCCATCAAGCCTTCTAGGGCCCAGACCCCCTAAAGGGTGTAGGAGCTAATTGGGTCTTTGGAACTGGGCCCCCCTCAAATCATGTGGGGAGACTTGCCAGCATGCTGAAGAGGTCCAACAGCCACAGCAGCAGGCCCCAGGCCCCCTACCCACCTTCCCAGGAAGCCCAGGTAGCCCAGTACCCCCAACACACAACCAGTTGGCAGCCCTAGATCTGCCAGGTAAGTCCCAGATGTCAATCTGCCACATCAGCAGAAGAGGAAGGCGACACAGCACTGTCTCCTGGGGCAGCTGGATGAGGAGCAGGTGGTGTAAAGAGCCCGAGGGGATGACAGCGGGGTTGTTGGTGATCCTAATGTCTTCTGCCAAGGACACAGTGACCAGCGACACAATAAAAGTTTTTCATCTGGCACTGGGTGAAAGTGAGGTACGCTGACATTGACAAGCACATCTTTGCTGGGACAGAACCCCCCCAGGAAGGAGGACCAGGACAGTGTCTCCAAGGGTTGTGAGAGTCTGCCCTGTGTACACACATCTACCTTGCCCATACTCAAGATTGTGTCCAACCTGGAGGAGACAAACATACTCCCAATCCTAGCAACAGAAGCACTTGTGTCTGTCTCCATGGGCTCCCCAATATAACCATTCTGTAACAGGACTGAGTGCAGCAAGTATACACTGCCCCCCAGCTCTCTAGCCTCACCACCAGGGACTACACAGGAGTCCTGCTACACAGGAGAATCGATGGTGTTCTGAAGCGAGGACCCACTGAGTCACCTTCAGAAGAGAAAGGCCCACCATGCTGACTACAGACTGGTTACTGTGGCTCTGTTCTGAGGACTTGCTCTCCCATACTGGGAAATCAGTACCAGGCCCTGTCAGTGTGTGTAAGGATGCACGTAAAGCATGTGCACATGCATCCACATGGAGCACACAGCACAGATGAGTGTGCACACGTGTGCACACAGCACTTAGCCCTTACTCCTGAAGCCCCATTTATGTAGGCATCCCCCTCGCCTGCCAGATCCCTAAGACCAGGGCTGGGGTATCACATTTGCAGCCCCCCGGGAGGGACACAGAAAAGGGTGGTGTCCCGGGCCTTCCAGACCTTGATAAGCTTTACAAGAACTCTGTCCCAATCCACGCTGGCAAACTCAGTAAGGTTTGACAACTGTCATCCTCATGAGACTGCTCAGTGTGAATAGTCAGTGGGTGGAGGCGCCATTTCCGCTCATGTCACCGGATGAAGTTCTTGACTGGGCAGAAGCCACAGGAGTTTTATCTTCCTTCAGGGATGATGGAGGGGAAGCACAGGGAGGGGAAGAGACTGCAAAGAATAAATGCCCTAGAGATTGGGGCCAAAGTGCTCCCCTGAGAAAGAACAAAGGAAGCGCTCCAACTCCAGCCTCATGGGACCACTTGGACCCTGCAGGGCCCAGAATCCTGGCGTAAAGCAGCAAAGCCCACACTGCCTTCTGCTCAAGTTCAGGATACCTGCTCCTGCCTGCATGTGCTGAGTGACTAGTGAGCGACAGTGAGGGAAAACCGGGAACCCCAACATTCCAGTCCACTGTGCAACCAACAGCAGCTGGGGCCACAGTAGCCCGAGACCCTATCTTCAGAGACGTGTCTGGTGACCATCGCTCTGTCCCAGCTTTGCCAAAACAAAACATTCCCTTGTGCCAGGGACCAGCACTGTTGCATAGCGATATTCCCTTCTCATCTGTGTGGACACATTCAGTAATGGCTGTCACTCACTTCCTGCTCTCCCTGGAGGGCTTTGAGGAGCACAGAGACCCCCCCCCAAATGTAGGGTATGCTTTCAAAAAACTCACCAATCTTTCCATGACAGTGGCTGGCCCATGCTGCCCCCTGCTGGCTAGCCTGGCCTAAAGAGGGAAGGGAGGGGACCACAGGGCGAATTAGGACAAGTATCAGATCCTGCTAGCTTCATGAGCGGGTTGCCACGGTGACAGGCTGCCTCAAGGGCCCCGTGGAAGGCAGGGAATGCCACTGTCCTCCTTCCACAGAATCCAAATTCCTCACATTCAGCCTCCTCAGCGCAGCCCATGTGACTCCCCGTCCCAGAGAAAGGGAAAACACATACAATAAGCTGGGTTAGCTGCTGCCCCAGGCAGGATGGGTAGCCTGACACTTCTAGCCTGGACTTTCTATCCCTCCTCACTGTCCAGGACCCCCAGATTCTCTTATAGGCCACAGCCCTTCCAGTCAGGCATGGAGGATGCTTGGGTAGGGTGTCCTCTAGCCCTGTTACCTGTGTTCCTGGTGTCTGGGTTCAGTCAAGAGCAGTGCTGGGGAGGCCCCAAATGGGCGCAAGAAACTCCAAGGTCCACCCAAACTCAGCACCCAGGCTTGTCTTGAACTGCTGGTATAGGACACCCGTCAAGGAGGGGTGGCAGCTGATCCCGGTCACAGGCTGTCTAAAGCTGCAAGTCGAGGTTCGATGACTCAGCCTACTCCCAAGCACTGAGCACCGATCTCCTGAGGGTCAGCCTCCACTGGCAGTTCCACAGCCTGTTGCTCACAGCCTTGGGAAAAACATGACCCACATGCCCCAGCCTCATTGCAAGCCTTCACTGACCACTGAGATGCCCAGCAGCAGTTGTACCTGCTCCATCAGCCAGCAGGATGTGAGCAGGGAACATACATAGGCGAGACAAAACCTTACTGGTACTAACCCATCTTATCCACCAGCGGGCCAGAGCTGCTAGCCACGTGGAATCACTACCCTGGCCCTGCCACATCAGCAGAAGAGGAAGGCGACACAGCACTGTCTCCTGGGGCAGCTGGATGAGGAGCAGGTGGTGTAAAGAGCCCGAGGGGATGACAGCGGGGTTGTTGGTGATCCTAATGTCTTCTGCCAAGGACACAGTGACCAGCGACACAATAAAAGTTTTTCATCTGGCACTGGGTGAAAGTGAGGTACGCTGACATTGACAAGCACATCTTTGCTGGGACAGAACCCCCCCAGGAAGGAGGACCAGGACAGTGTCTCCAAGGGTTGTGAGAGTCTGCCCTGTGTACACACATCTACCTTGCCCATACTCAAGATTGTGTCCAACCTGGAGGAGACAAACATACTCCCAATCCTAGCAACAGAAGCACTTGTGTCTGTCTCCATGGGCTCCCCAATATAACCATTCTGTAACAGGACTGAGTGCAGCAAGTATACACTGCCCCCCAGCTCTCTAGCCTCACCACCAGGGACTACACAGGAGTCCTGCTACACAGGAGAATCGATGGTGTTCTGAAGCGAGGACCCACTGAGTCACTTTCAGAAGAGAAAGGCCCACCATGCTGACTACAGACTGGTTACTGTGGCTCTGTTCTGAGGACTTGCTCTCCCATGCTGGGAAATCAGTACCAGGCCCTGTCAGTGTGTGTAAGGATGCACGTAAAGCATGTGCACATGCATCCACATGGAGCACACAGCACAGATGAGTGTGCACACGTGTGCACACAGCACTTAGCCCTTACTCCTGAAGCCCCATTTATGTAGGCATCCCCCTCGCCTGCCAGATCCCTAAGACCAGGGCTGGGGTATCACATTTGCAGCCCCCCGGGAGGGACACAGAAAAGGGTGGTGTCCCGGGCCTTCCAGACCTTGATAAGCTTTACAAGAACTCTGTCCCAATCCACGCTGGCAAACTCAGTAAGGTTTGACAACTGTCATCCTCATGAGACTGCTCAGTGTGAATAGTCAGTGGGTGGAGGCGCCATTTCCGCTCATGTCACCGGATGAAGTTCTTGACTGGGCAGAAGCCACAGGAGTTTTATCTTCCTTCAGGGATGATGGAGGGGAACCACAGGGAGGAGAAGAGACTGCAAAGAATAAATGCCCTAGAGATTGGGGCCAAAGTGCTCCCCTGAGAAAGAACAAAGGAAGCGCTCCAACTCCAGCCTCATGGGACCACTTGGACCCTGCAGGGCCCAGAATCCTGGCGTAAAGCAGCAAAGCCCACACTGCCTTCTGCTCAAGTTCAGGATACCTGCTCCTGCCTGCATGTGCTGAGTGACTAGTGAGCGACAGTGAGGGAAAACCGGGAACCCCAACATTCCAGTCCACTGTGCAACCAACAGCAGCTGGGGCCACAGTAGCCCGAGACCCTATCTTCAGAGACGTGTCTGGTGACCATCGCTCTGTCCCAGCTTTGCCAAAACAAAACATTCCCTTGTGCCAGGGACCAGCACTGTTGCATAGCGATATTCCCTTCTCATCTGTGTGGACACATTCAGTAATGGCTGTCACTCACTTCCTGCTCTCCCTGGAGGGCTTTGAGGAGCACAGAGACCCCCCCCCAAATGTAGGGTATGCTTTCAAAAAACTCACCAATCTTTCCATGACAGTGGCTGGCCCATGCTGCCCCCTGCTGGCTAGCCTGGCCTAAAGAGGGAAGGGAGGGGACCACAGGGCGAATTAGGACAAGTATCAGATCCTGCTAGCTTCATGAGCGGGTTGCCACGGTGACAGGCTGCCTCAAGGGCCCCGTGGAAGGCAGGGAATGCCACTGTCCTCCTTCCACAGAAACCAAATTCCTCACATTCAGCCTCCTCAGCGCAGCCCATGTGACTCCCCGTCCCAGAGAAAGGGAAAACACATACAATAAGCTGGGTTAGCTGCTGCCCCAGGCAGGATGGGTAGCCTGACACTTCTAGCCTGGACTTTCTATCCCTCCTCACTGTCCAGGACCCCCAGATTCTCTTATAGGCCACAGCCCTTCCAGTCAGCATGGAGGATGCTTGGGTAGGGTGTCCTCTAGCCCTGTTACCTGTGTTCCTGGTGTCTGGGTTCAGTCAAGAGCAGTGCTGGGGAGGCCCCAAATGGGCGCAAGAAACTCCAAGGTCCACCCAAACTCAGCACCCAGGCTTGTCTTGAACTGCTGGTATAGGACACCCGTCAAGGAGGGGTGGCAGCTGATCCCGGTCACAGGCTGTCTAAAGCTGCAAGTCGAGGTTCGATGACTCAGCCTACTCCCAAGCACTGAGCACCGATCTCCTGAGGGTCAGCCTCCACTGGCAGTTCCACAGCCTGTTGCTCACAGCCTTGGGAAAAACATGACCCACATGCCCCAGCCTCATTGCAAGCCTTCACTGACCACTGAGATGCCCAGCAGCAGTTGTACCTGCTCCATCAGCCAGCAGGATGTGAGCAGGGAACATACATAGGCGAGACAAAACCTTACTGGTACTAACCCATCTTATCCACCAGCGGGCCAGAGCTGCTAGCCACGTGGAATCACTACCCTGGCCTCTGAGCTGGGGTTCGCACTGTGAGAACGGAGGAAGCCCCCAACTCAGGGACTCCCCAGCCGGGCCAGAGCTGCTAGCCACGTGGAATCACTACCCTGGCCTCTGAGCTGGGTGGGGTTCGCACCGTGAGAACGGAGGAAGCCCCCAACTCAGGGACTCCCCAGTGGGAAGCTCACAGAGACTCCCCTCAGATACCCAGATGTTTCTTCAACACAGCTTGCTCCTGCTCCTCCAGCCATTGCTTTGTGTAAACAAACACAAGCCGCTGATTCTAAATGAAGTTATTTGCCTGTGAATTAATATATCATATTCTCTCCTGAAACAGAATTATTTGTCTCTGGAGGAATCATGTTAAAGCCTGACATGGGGAGGGGGACGTGGGGGTATGACTGTGTCATTTACATATGCAAATTATTCAACTCGCAATTAAAGGCTTGTGTGTCAGCAAATGAGACTAATTAGATTCATTTATCTATGATAATCAGCTTTTCACAAACAAAATAGGTCACTCTTCCAATGATGCCGGACAAAGGGGGCACTAGAGAAGACCTGCCTGGTGGGACCCAGGCTGGGGAGGAGACAGAGCCTTGCCTGGAAGGGGGGTGGTTGCTGTAGGTGGCCCCTGCTGCTTGGACTGGTCTCTCCAGGCCATGCATTTTGACTGAGGACATGTAGGAGTACGGGGCTGTCCTAAACCCACCCCTACTTTCCAGCCTGGCCACAGCAGGATGCAAAAACGCAATCAAGAAACACAGTGAGTCATACAAAAAACCATGGAGGTTGGGGGGAGCAGCAACTCCCCCTCCCCATCCCAGGTCCAGTCCCAGTCTGTGTCTAGGCATTCAATATAAAGATGAGTAGTTTAGAGAAGGTGTCCTGGATTTCCTGATTCTGTGGGCTCCATGGAAGTGAATTCTTCTGTGAGGTAGATGAAGACTACATCCAGAACAAATTTAATCTTACTGGACTCAACAAGCGGGTGCCTCACTGTCGACAAGCTCTAGACATGATCTTGGACCTGGAGCCTGATGATAAGCTGGAAAACAACCCCAAACAGAGTGACTTGATTCAACAGGTAGGTGAGATGCTTTATGGGTTGATTCACACCTGCTACATCCTTACAAACTGAGGCATTGCCCAAATGTTGGAAAAGTCTGCTGTTCTTGTGTGACTGCTGTTCTTGTATGTACTATGAGAACCAGCCAATGCTTCCCATAGGCCTTTCGGATATCCCATGCAAGGCCATGGTGAAGTTCACGGGTGTGCTCGTGTGAACACACCCAAGTCATCAAGGCACCACCACAGGGATGGTCCCTACTTCAGCACTGGTTTTCATCACATGCTCTTCATGGTGCACCCCGAGTATCGGCCCAAGCGACCTGCCAACCCATTTGTGCCCAGTCTCTATGGTTTCAAGATCCATCCTATGGCTTACCAGCACAGCTCCAAGCCACCAGCAACTTCAAGAGCCCAGCCAAGATGATTCTCTGGTTTCCCACCCACCTCTCCCTGGCTTTGACACCACCTTTCCTTTGTTACCACCCTTTCAGGAAATCTGTGTGGTTTTTAGTTTAAATTAAAGGAATCATGATTATGGTGGGAACATGAAATAAACTGAAAGAAAAGGCAGATAAGCCATGGGAGACAAGGGATGGTCTCCAGGAGCCTGAAGATTCAAAGAAACACCAGTCCAATGTGTGTCCTGACAAACAAAAGGTGGGTGCATTTCCCACAGAGAGGGCAAACAGAGCTGGCACCCAGGGGAGTCCATACCCAGGGGAGTCCACACCCAGGGGAGTCCACACCAAGGTCCTGGTGCCTAGAGTCTGGGTACTGGATGATGCAGTGGACCTTGGCCTGATCCCAGGGGACAGTTCTTGCAGATCCTGCACCCTGGGGCTGCAGACACCAGCTCCGTGGAAGGGGGACAGCACTATAGGGGTCAATGGTGCTCCCATGGCCATCATGGTCTCCACTCATCCGTGCTTCTCTCTGGGCTCTGCCTCTCTCTTATCTCTTGTCCTTCACTCTTCAAAGACCCATCAGATACATCAATTCCCACTGATGCCCATTCCTGAACTTGGTGTCACTTCCCAGCATTTGTCAACTGTTTGTGACAGAGATAAACCCATGGACAGGAGGAAAAGCCCTGCCTGCTTGGCTCCACTCGAGTCCCTTCTCCCCACTGCAGGGCTTCGGGGAGTGCCTGGAAGCTCCTCTTGCATATGTCAAATGCATTAGGGCAGGAAGGGAAAGTGATGGAGTGCCTGCAGGGTTTGGGGGCAGCCTGCCTGAGATACTGACTGGGACACAGGCTGTTCTCCCGTCAGGTACCTCCCTCTGCCTCCACTCTACCCACCCACAGACCCAGTTGAATAGGGGATATCAAGAGCCCTGGCTTCTGTCTTTCTAGCAGGGTAGACATTAAGGGAAACACTTGTAATTAAATTGCCCCTCAAAGCCTTAGACGACACAGGTCCTCTGTGACCTGTCCACGACGGCCACACCATTCTCTCTGTCCTTCCTGAAGTTAACTCCTACAACTTGACAAGACTCCACGTGGAACACAGCCTACCGCTGTCATGGAAACTCAAGGGACAAGTGCTTTCGGACACTGAGGCAAGCCAGGATGGGGACGGAAGAGCTCAAGGCCAAGGAGGTGGGTGGAAATAGGTGGTGGATCCATGAGTTCCACTGAGGCAAGCAGGGCAGGGCAGGACAGGTGGCCTTAAGATAGGTGTCCTTGTCTCCAGTACATGACAGGAGAGTAGGGGGACTTGCACTTCCAAGGGGCCCAGCTTGGCACCGCACAGGATGCAGCCTCGAGGAACTTGATGGTGCAATAAACACACAGAAAGTGAAGTGGGAATCCTGCCTCGGCACAGAGGACAGACACTTGGGGGACTTCGATCACCTTTCAGCCTGAGGAACATCCTGTGCCACCTCTGAGGAGGACACAAGGTGGGGGATGCTGTAGGAGCTGCTGAATGGCTCTACCCTGCTCAAAGGGACACCCAGCCTGGACTCACACACTTCGTGCTATAGGGGTCACGGGATGCCTGAAATGAGGTGCAGAAGCCCCCCTCTGCCTCCAAGCAGAAGCCCCAGTGGTCTTGACTCCTATGCCATGCCAGGGCCCTGCCCCCTTCCTTCCCTGAGAGTGAATTAGAACAGAGACCAAGTAGGTGTGTAGAATCGGGGAGCGATGAAAACACGCCGGTTTATGAAGAGTCTCAGCCCTGCTTGATTTACAGATAAGCAAAACCTTACTTGGGTCATTTCTTACAAATGTTGGTTTAAACACACCTCCCCTCTGCTGAGGATGACAGTTGGAGAGGCAGGACTTAGGGAGAGGGAATGTCCATTCAGGGGGCCAAAAAGGGAGCGGTAAACCTACAGCTAATCTGATGGCTTCCTTTGTTTCCACATTTACCTGAGGGACACATCTAGGACACAGAGCCTCTTTCCATTTGGTATTCCTGAATACAAGAGTTGCTCCTCACTCAGACTGACCCTGAAGTTCCTCAGCCTCAGATTTTCCTCCTGCAGGTGGTTACCCAATCTCCCGGACTGAGCTGCTTTCCAAGTGCCATGTGATGACCACAGACACCATGTAATCCAACTGGACAGGGAAGCCTGAGTCCTACCAGGAAGTTTGCCTCTAGGGAGGAGTTTGGGGGAAGGTGGGAGTTGGGGTTAAGGGGTGTAGGGAGCAAGGGATGAATGCAAGTGGACAAACAGGGCCTCGACATCTGGACCTTAGCAGGGATGTAAGCTCTCTGGGGCAACTCTACTCCAGTCCATCTTACGAGATGCTCAGACTGGAAGACTTGCTGAGCCTGCTTTATACTACACTACCATGGCAGGTCCCTCCAGAATAAATGGAAATCTGATTAACCAAGTGGTTCTGTCTCTTCACTGCTGGAATTCCCAGCTCCTACTTGATCTCACTGCCTTTTTTTTGGCTTTTTGAGACAGGGTTTCCTTGCAGCCCCAGCTTGGAACTCACTATGTAGACCAAGCTGACCTCAGTCTCATAGAGATCTGCCTGCCTCTGCCTCCCAAGTGCTGAGATTAAAGGCGTGCGCCACCACGCCCCGTCCCTTACTGCCCTTACTTTCAAAGCTGACCTGCATGCGAAAGATGATGTCTGTGAGAAATCCAAGTTCACCAGGCTCACATCATAGAAAGCACTGTGCCAGAAGCATGTGAGGGCAGAGCAGACCCTGGGAGCAGACACAGCACCCAGGATGTCCCCAGGTGCTGCCCTATGGAGGACTCCCAGGGAGTTCCCTATTCCTCTGCCTCTGGGAGCTCAGGGCAGGGAATCACCGCATGTCCAGATTGACTTGTCTAGCATCAGTGTTCCCTGATCCCAGGGTAGAGATGGAATCCAGTGTGTCCAGTTCACTACCTGCACTGCTGTCTGCTCTGGGCCTGGAAGGCTAACCATCGTGGCTCTCCAGCTTCGGACTCTGACCTCTGAGTACGTTAGGCCAGTGGGTCATGAGAGCTGGAGAGGAGGGATTGTGTTTGCTGACCTTCCCTATGACTGCCCATCCTGCCCTTCGGCACCAGTGGCTGTCCCCCAGCCCCACATTCCTTTACCCCATTGTCATTGGAAGAGCTGTTTCCTCAAGAGACCTAACTTCTTTGTTTGCTTGTGAATTCTATCACAAGCCACTGCTGAACCCCCATGATATGGTGGTCAGTGTTGGACCCACAGATAAAGTGGAGGGGTCCCTGGGTTCCCCAAGGGGTGTCTGTGAGGTCAGAATGCTATCTGGAGTCAGGACTGACCTAGTGCTACAGTGAATGTGGGGCAGAGATGCCCCCCACCAATGGGGAGGTGACAGAGAGCAAACAGAGCTGGCTGTGAGGTAGGACAGGAGCCCTGGGCAGAGGGAGTCTTGGGAGGGCACGAAGAAGCCCTGAACACAGATTAGTAAGATTATCTGATGAGCAAAGGTGCCTCTTATGCAGAGTGAGGCAGGATTCCAGTAGGGAGGGACCCTGCTGGTACCATCTCAAGAAGATTGCTAGGACCACCATGTGACAACAGCCTGCAGCGGAGGGAGTTTCAGGTCTTAGTGGCAGGGCAGGGCCAACAGGCACACAAGTAAATGCCTACATCCCAGCCCTCCCTCACAGTCACTGTCTACAGAGACAGAGAATCTTCTAGGGCGTGGCTGGCTAAGTCTCTGGGTAAGTCTCTGGGGTTCAAAGGGTTTCTCCTCTGATGCAGACACGGTTCTCTATTGCTTTTCCTTCTTAGTATCTGACTATTATTCCAAGCTATTCATAGTATATAAGACAGCACCCTGCACAATGACTGGGCGAACACTACCCTTTTGTAGGAGTCCCTGACAATGAAAAGCCTCTATAGAAAGCCTGCGGTGATAAATGAGTATCTAGTATGT
This sequence comes from Nannospalax galili, assembly GCF_000622305.1. Taxonomy (NCBI): domain Eukaryota; kingdom Metazoa; phylum Chordata; class Mammalia; order Rodentia; family Spalacidae; genus Nannospalax; species Nannospalax galili. Next base: position 2,346,305 of record NW_008346900.1, on the reverse strand, counting down.
GCTGGCCTGGTGCACAGGGTTCCAGAGCCCCTTACCTGTCCTTGATTTTTACCCACAATCCAAAGAGGAGCACCCCATCCTGATAATAATTAATCCCCTGGGCTTCTGGGGCTGAATCACTTAGCAAAGGGGACAGACAGAACAGCATCTGAGCACGCACACCCATCATAAATGAAGTTAAGGTGCTTGGCCTCCAGGACTCCCTGAGCTTTCATGGGTTGCTGAACAGGGAAGCCCTCACTGCTGTCTGCTCTTTCTTCACTCAGTGCTCAGCTCATCCACCACCAATCAATCATGGGCCTCTGTAAAGTGCCCTTTCATCTCATTGACATTCTCTGATTTCTCAAGCTCACATATAAACATGCAGATGGGCGTTGAGGAGAAGCTTGGTCAGTGAAGTGTTCACCACACAAGCACGAGGACCAGAATTTCATCCCTAGAGCTCACTAAAAAAGCCGGGAATAATGTCACATGCTTATAACCACAGTGCTGGAAAGAGACAAGCGGATCCTTGGGGCTCACTGGCCATCCAGCTGAGCCCAATCTGAGAGCCCCAGGACAAGGAGAAATTGTCTCCAAAAACAAAGTGGGTAGCTCCTAAGAAATGACATCAGAGGTTGTCCTCTGGCCTCCACACATATGCACATACATGTATATGTGCACCCCCCCACACATATATACCTGAACACATGTGGACATACACAAAATAACATACAGACAGACACACAAACACAAATACACACTTGAACGCATGAATTATGAAAGCAATCCCAGAAATTATATCTTAGAGACCTTGGTTACATGCGCCAGTCTGTTCTGGTGATAATGATGGGCATGGGGATGGTCATAATGATTACAGTGATGAAGGTGGTAGTGACAGTGGTGATGACGGTGATGGTGATGGTGATGGTGGTGATGGTGGTGATGATGGTGATGGTGGTGATGATGGTGATGGTGGTGAAATGGTAATGATGATAATGATGGTGGTGATGGTGGTGATGGTGGTGATGGTGGTGATGGTGGTGATGATGGTGATGGTGGTGAAATGGTAATGATGATAATGATGGTGGTGATGGTGGTGATGGTGGTGATGGTGGTGATGGTGGTGATGATGGTGATGGTGGTGAAATGGTAATGACGATAATGATGGTGGTGATGGTGGTGATGGTGGTGATGGTGGTGATGGTGGTGATGATGGTGATGGTGGTGAAATGGTAATGATGATAATGATGGTGGTGATGGTGGTGATGGTGGTGATGGTGGTGAAATGGTAATGATGATAATGATGGTGGTGATGGTGGTGATGGTGGTGATGATGGTGAAATGGTAGTGATGATAATGATGGTGGTGATGGTGGTGATGATGGCACACAAGTAAATGCCTACATCCCAGCCCTCCCTCACAGTCACTGTCTACAGAGACAGAGAATCTTCTAGGGCGTGGCTGGCTAAGTCTCTGGGTAAGTCTCTGGGGTTCAAAGGGTTTCTCCTCTGATGCAGACACGGTTCTCTATTGCTTTTCCTTCTTAGTATCTGACTATTATTCCAAGCTATTCATAGTATATAAGACAGCACCCTGCACAATGACTGGGCGAACACTACCCTTTTGTAGGAGTCCCTGACAATGAAAAGCCTCTATAGAAAGCCTGCGGTGATAAATGAGTATCTAGTATGTGCTGGCCTGGTGCACAGGGTTCCAGAGCCCCTTACCTGTCCTTGATTTTTACCCACAATCCAAAGAGGAGCACCCCATCCTGATAATAATTAATCCCCTGGGCTTCTGGGGCTGAATCACTTAGCAAAGGGGACAGACAGAACAGCATCTGAGCACGCACACCCATCATAAATGAAGTTAAGGTGCTTGGCCTCCAGGACTCCCTGAGCTTTCATGGGTTGCTGAACAGGGAAGCCCTCACTGCTGTCTGCTCTTTCTTCACTCAGTGCTCAGCTCATCCACCACCAATCAATCATGGGCCTCTGTAAAGTGCCCTTTCATCTCATTGACATTCTCTGATTTCTCAAGCTCACATATAAACATGCAGATGGGCGTTGAGGAGAAGCTTGGTCAGTGAAGTGTTCACCACACAAGCACGAGGACCAGAATTTCATCCCTAGAGCTCACTAAAAAAGCCGGGAATAATGTCACATGCTTATAACCACAGTGCTGGAAAGAGACAAGCGGATCCTTGGGGCTCACTGGCCATCCAGCTGAGCCCAATCTGAGAGCCCCAGGACAAGGAGAAATTGTCTCCAAAAACAAAGTGGGTAGCTCCTAAGAAATGACATCAGAGGTTGTCCTCTGGCCTCCACACATATGCACATACATGTATATGTGCACCCCCCCACACATATATACCTGAACACATGTGGACATACACAAAATAACATACAGACAGACACACAAACACAAATACACACTTGAACGCATGAATTATGAAAGCAATCCCAGAAATTATATCTTAGAGACCTTGGTTACATGCGCCAGTCTGTTCTGGTGATAATGATGGGCATGGGAATGGTCATAATGATTACAGTGATGAAGGTGGTAGTGACAGTGGTGATGACGGTGATGGTGATGGTGATGGTGGTGATGGTGGTGATGATGGTGATGGTGGTGATGATGGTGATGGTGGTGAAATGGTAATGATGATAATGATGGTGGTGATGGTGGTGATGGTGGTGATGATGGTGATGATGGTGATGGTGGTGATGGTGGTGAAATGGTAATGATGATAATGATGGTGGTGATGGTGGTGATGATGGTGATGACAGTGATGATGGCAGCAATGATGGTGAGGATGATTGTGATGATAATGGTGATGACAATGAAGGTGGTAATGGTAACTGAGGGTGGAGATGGTGTTAAGGGTGATGATCTTGACTATAAACTTGGCCCCTAGTGATTCCAGATGTTTAACCCAACAGCAGGCCTCAGCCTTCATTTCCTTTCAGCACTGGATAACAAAACCCACATCCTCCTTGACCTGCCTTCTAAGCCATCTGGGTCTCCCCAGTTCTTTTCCCCCTCTTGGCCACCTTTCCTCCACCTCTGACCTTCAGAGACAGGAGACCTAGGTGACGCTTTCTGGCTTCCCCACTTCTCAGTGATCTCCAGCCCCACAGCCTTATCTGTAGTCAAAGCTCCCAAGTTTGTGTCTGCAGTCCAAGATCCAGGCTCTTAGGAGGCAACTGGCTGCAGGCTACATGGAGGTCTAATCACAGGCCAGAGCCAAAATTCGGGGCTTTAAAACCTGTTAGCCAGCGTGTCTATACTAGAGGACCAAAACCTGCAATACAACAGTGGGATGATGGACTTAGGCACCGGTGGGGGTGGAGTGAGGGCTCCACACTTGCTGAGGGCCCTGTTATATGCAGACTGCCCAGGCATCTCCCTGTGAGTATCAACCCTCTGGAAGGCTGAGGTCCCTCCCAGAGCCTGCTCTGGTGAGTAGGGTGCTACAGGCATGTGATGACCCCGCATCAGCTCTCTAGAGGCCCTAGTAGATGATCTGGCCCAGAAGATCTGATGGAAGCAAATCCACATGACCATGCTGGGCTTGGGTTTGTGTGGAGGTTTGAGGTTGATGAGGATTTGGGCTCCCAGCAAGGGTGCTCCTAGTAGGTACAGCACGAGCAGAAGTACAGAGGGTCAGTGCCTGCTCGGGGGCACAGTGGAGTCCACGCTCATGGGTTCTCCTAGATGAGCCACATTAGGTCACTGGGGGGTAGTGTTGCAGCAACCACTGGTGCTCCCCAGTGGTTGGGGAGCACTTAGCTGGACTGGAGGGTGGCCCTATTTGGCACCTGGTGCTGTTCCAGTTGCCAATACAAAACACTTTGCCCAGTGAAGAATATCTGGCAGATGTAGGGTTGCCAGGCCTGGAAAACTGGGCTCCTAATGTCAGAGTCAGCCATTAGCCATCAGCCACAGTAGGCTGCGTGTGCCACTGTGTGTGTGGCAGGCCCATGTGGCTAGGCTGAATGTTCAAGACACACAGTTCTCATGTGTATTTGTGCATGGCAGCCAGACCTGGCCTCAGCCAAGGAAAGGAGATGGGGACCTCTCATGCCCTAGATCTCCAGCATGGCTGCTTTCCAACTAAGTCAGTCCCAGGAGTGTCCAGGGGATGACAGGAACCAGGGGCTCTGGGCTACACGGTTGGCTCTCATGGTGTTCCTGAGTGTGTGCTGGGTCTCTGGGGACACTATGAACACTGTGATTCACAAAGGGACAAAAGAGGAGGAGGAAGAAGGGAGAGAGATTCTCTCCCAGCAAAGGATGGGGGCAAAATTGGGGAAGGGTAACTTTGAAAACAGGATTGGAATCATGTACTAGACTTCTGCAGGGAACTCGTGTATGGCAAAGTAAGAACCCAGTCTGGCACACAGTTTCAGGGACGTCCTCACTGACTCAGGAAGGGCAGCTCAGCAGGTGGTGGACCCTCTCATGGACCAGGCTGCCTGGGTTGCACACACATGTGGCAGCATTTTCCACACAAGCAACAATGCCTTGAGAATGCTGCTTTCTAGAAGCTCATGGTTTACAGAAGTCCTGCCCTGGCTCTTGCTCTTGGCGCAGGCACATGATGTGTAAGACCTAGGAACAGTGGCGTGCTCAGTGGCATAAATGCAGCCAAGGCCACAGACTCTAGGCCAGGGCAATAGCCACCTACAACCAAAGGCCAGTTCTCAGCCTACTGAGAAGCTGATGTCCACTCCTCAGACACAGTGGCAGACTACTGCCTATCCAGGACACCTGGGAAGATGGAGCCCTGGCTAGATCCTCACAGGGCACTGGAGCCCTGCACATGAGTGCCCTGAGTCCCTGCCACCTACCCACACCTCCTCCAGCATGACTTTCCTGCAGGATAGATGCCACCCAATCAGCAGAGTTAATATGTTACCCTAAACAAGTTAATTACATTATTACTTTCTGATGCTGCAATCACAAGATTTTTATGTTTTAATGCTAAATCGGGTAAAACTTTAAATTACGGTAATTAAATAATTAACCATAAGATATGACAAGCTAACAAACAGTTCCCCTCTCCCCTGACATTCCCAGTTGGTGTCACCTGTGTGGAAATGCTGTAGAGAGTACACATCTACAACCCAAGTGGGCTGGTCCACAAGAGGGTCCTCCACCACTGCCACCTTCCCTCTGAGTCAGTGTCCCTGGAAGCACCATCAGCCTGGGTTCTTACCTTACTATCAAGGCCCCAGAGAAGCAGAGCTCAAAGTCGACCATGCTGTGACATGTCCCTGTCCTTTTTCAAAGCATTGCTGCCGGGAGAACAGACACATCATCAGTGTCAGGCCAGAGCACAGCATACACAGCAGAGCGTTGGGCACAGCAGGCAGAATGGTGGTAGATTGAGAAACAGTTCCAAGGTAAAACCAGGGCAGCCTGTATCTGTTCTTTCTCTGGGATCCTATTCTCTACTCTCCCCTGTGTCCCTTCTCCCTGAAGATTCAACAGATCCTGAACACCAAATTACAAAGTACATAAAGACTAGGTACTGAAGTTCCTGGATATTTGAGAAACATTTGTTTTTAGATTGATGAGACATATAGAAATATTCAAATAAAGGCTGAAGAGAGGACTCAGAAGTTAAGAACACTTGCTGCTCTTGCAGAGGACCTGAGTCCAGTTACAGGCACCCATGTTGGGTAGGTCACAACCACCTATAGCTCTAGCTCCATCTGATGCTCTCCTCTGGCCTCTGTGAGCACCTACACTCATGTACATATATACACACAAAGATACACACACATAATTAAAAAATAAATGTTTTTTTTTTAAAAAAAGAAGTATTAGGATGTAAATGCTCAAGAAGCAATCGCAGGTTTGGGGTGTGGCTCAGCTGGCAGAGCGCTCACCTAGCATACATGAGGGCCTGCGTTCAATCCCTAGCACTGTATAAACTGGGTGTGGTAGCCACTCCTGTAAACTCAGCACTCAGGAGGTAGAGGCAAGAAGATCAGAAGTCCAAGGTCATCCTGAGTTACATAGCAGATTCTAGGTCAGTCTGAGATACATGAGACCATCATAGAAGAAGGTGGAGTAAGAGGAAGAGGAGGAAGAAGAGGAGAAATGGGGGGCTTGAAAGATGGCTCAGTGGTTAAGAGCACTGGCTGCTCTTGTAGAGGACTCGGGTTCAGTTCCCAGCACCCACATAGCAGCTAACAACCATCCATAGCTCCAGTTCCAGGGGATCCAATGCCCTCTTCTGACCTCCAAGGGCACTACCCAACACAGGCATGCTTACATACACGCAGGCAATACACTCATACACACAAAGTAAAAATAATAAATAAAATATTTCTTGAGGAGGAGGGAGAATATAAACCATGGCTTTATACCATCCAGGAGCTCACTTATCTCTAGGCTGATCATCAGCCCATAAGTTGGGGCAGCAATTAAGCGTGATGCCTGTTTCCTTTTCATTCTAGATGTGAGCACTGGGCTGAGGCTTCACTCTCTAGTCCACTTCTGCAGCATCAGCAAGGCCTTCCAGGCTCTTCTGTGACTATGCCTGGCAGCTGGGGACAACACAGCTGAGGTTTGTTCTGACCACTGCTCCCTGGCCCTGTGCTGCATCCTTACCCAAGGTGTGCTAGGCATCTGGGTTTAGGAAAGAGTCTCAGCAAAGCGGTGGCACCAGGTCCCAGCTTCACTGTGCAGACACTAGAGGGATAGATACCAGGCGAAGGGGCAGGAGAACCACAAAGCTAGTGCTGCCCTGATCCTGTTTTGTAGGGCTATGGAGGGAGAAAGGGCAGACCAGGGGTGAGGCCCAAAGAATGCAACACGACATGTTCTGCTGAGCCAACTGCAAGCTCAGCTGGGTCCTTGAACATCCTGTCTGCCCTATTGGAAGGATACCCTGGGAGGTCTGCTGGTCCCCATGACTGAGATGCCTGCTGGGAAAGTCATCTTCCCACACGGTCCCTCTGAAGTCTATGCTCAAGAACGCTTCAAGTGGCAGGACTGGAGAGGTGGTCACCGGAAGGGGATGGTGGCCCCGGCTAGGCTTCGGAGCCCTGCTCATTCACACAGTGCCATCTGGGTCTGATGGTCTGTCCATAGCAGAGCACAAAGAGACAAAGCCACCTATCAGCATAGGGGTGGGAGGTAAGGAAGTAACCCCCACACATGAAGTGGGACACTGTCCTTATCCAAGGAAAACACAGGCAGGGGCAGGTCCTAGTATGTGTGGATATGTGTACCCTGGCCTTGAGGGGGACACTTTGGCTCTGGTCCAGCCTCAACTTACCTCCTTTCTTTGCTCTTATTAATTTCTAACTATGGAATTTGACTCTCAAAACAAACGATGTTTAAAGTGATTCCTGACTCAATTACTCGACCCCAAATCTATTGCCTCAGGCCTTGTTTGGGGGTTTCCACCCTGTGGTTTGCTTACATCTGAACCACTTACCTCCACTGCACACAAGGACACTTGTCCAGAACCAGTTCCAGAGCCCAAGTGTGGCGAGGTGGCAGGAAACTCACCAGAGAAAAGGCTGGGCCTGCCACAGGGAGGCCAAGATGTACGCAGGCTTTCCTTCCAACTCACCACACATTGTTCACAGTGGACAAGAGGCTTTTATACCAACTCAAAAAGGAAAAGTCTCATAAGCCTAATGCAGAGGACCTCTGCTACTGGACACTAAAGCAGGCACTGCCCAGCACCAGCACCCCCACCCTGCCTGATGCCTACCCCAGCCACCAAAAGAGCAGGTAGGGTTATTTATTTTGCCCTTTTTCCTGCTGGTGACCAAATTCAAATGTACTATTTTAAAAGTACATTTGCACTTTCCATCCTGCGCCTGCAATGATTGTGCTGTGATTATTAGGCTCTTCATAAATAATAATGTGGCATTTTCTGATCAGGCGTCTGATTAAGTGACTGTTCTGTGCAGCCTGAGACTCTGGACAGATGAGATCACTGGAGATGGGGCAATTCCACGGGGTCCTCCAACCCGATAGCCCCTGGGAACCAGGACTCAGCTGTGTTCAATTAAGTCAGCATAGACGGGGCTGTCCTCCATCTGAAGGAGCAGGAGGCCTGTCTACTCTACTCCTGGGGTCAGAATGTTCCCCCTTTCCCCATGGTGGGAGACACAGACCCCCAGATCACCCCTTTACCTTCCCATACCAGGCCTCCTGGGTTTTGATGTTAAAGAAAGGGAGCCTGAGGAGATGGCTCAGTGAGTAGAAGTGCTTGCTGCAAGCACAAAGACCTGAGTTCAAATCCTCAACACCCTTGTGAAAAGCTGGGCATGGCTATGTGTGCCAGCCTAGCTGAAATGGCTGGTCTTTCAGTGAGAGACTCCATCTCAGGGAGTAAGGTGGAGAGGAAGATATTTGACACCCACCTCTGGCCACATGGCCACATACTGGCTCCTGCACCCACATACTCATGTACAGGCACCATACACACACACACCAGACATACATACCATATCACAGACACATAGACCACACACACTGAACACATATCTCACACATACACCACACACACACCATCATACACACATACCACACATACCAAATACTCATATCACACACACCACACACCAAACACACACACTATAAACACCAAACATCCACATCACACACACATGCTACACACAAATACTGCATGCTATATGTACACATACACACTCTACACACACATTCCACATGCATACCATATGCACACGTTACACACACACATTCATGCCACATGTACACACTCCATACACACTCTACACACATGCTGCAAGCTGCAAGCACACACACACACACACACACACACACACACACACAGGATAAATGAAAGAAGAGGCAAGAGTCACACGCTGACTCAGGAACCAAGGACACCTCCACAGGACGAAGGGCCCCAACCCTGTCTAGGACCAGAATCCCTCAGCCTGGGAGTGTGGTGGATGTGCCCTCCATCAGGAAGTCTGGGAGCCCTCTTCTCCCAGTGTTGAAACCCTTGTTCCTCATGTGATTCCAGCTCAGGCCCCTATGTTTAGCAGGGGTCTGGACCTCCCTACTCCAGGCTGCTCTTCTGGGGTCACTGTCATCAGACCCTCCCAATCAGGAAGGAAAGGAGGGAGGAAACCCCCCAACAGCATTCCTAGCTGGGAGGGACCAGCTCTGCACACCTCCATCAAGAGGCCAGGGGACATTCTAAAGTTAACAGCAGCCTGTGAGCCTAGCATGTATGCAGGCCCCAGAGCCTGGCAGAGAGATGGCAAGACCACATGAAATAGGATGGTCACGGATGTTCATCGGCACTGATGTGCGTCGGCACTGACGCAGGTCCCCCCTCCACACCAGACTGTCACCACAGAGGTAGGGGTAGCTAGCTTGGGGAGGGGTGCCAATGTGAGCCCCGACCACTTATGCAGAGCTACTGTGCCAAGAGAATTGGCCGAGGAGTCCCAAGATCCCCTGCTGCTGCTTCTCCTGTGAATGCTCTCTTGACTTGTTGAGTGTCATTTATTTTATACTTATTGTATGTAAGGAAAATCAAAATTTCCAGTCACTAGTGTGAATCCACTGTTTACCTTCATATGGGCGAGGGCACTTTAGACACCAATGTCAGGCCATCAACACATGCAGAACCATGGAGACACACGGCCTTGCCTGTGTCCTATGTCAGACTTCCTCAAGCATGGTGGAGAGGCCTCTCTCAGCAGCCATCATTCTGTGCCACTGACCCTCTGAACATCCCTCTTACCTGCTGGTGGACAAGGCTGATGCCTTCTCAGGTTCTTATTGTCAGTGTAAGTGGCAGGAAGATGAGGCTTGAGAGGTCCATTCCAGGTGCTTGCTCGAGCACCCCGGCCTGTCCCCTGTATCTGCAGCAGTGCCCGGTTTACAGGGAGGCCTGTCCTTGGCTATCGGAGCCATTAACTGTCCTGAGACCTACACACTGACCTTGAGGTCCCTCTCAAGTTGGTGAGTGCTAATGTGGGGAAGGGACAGGAACTTTAGCCCATGTGCCCCATCACCTCCGTTCACACACTGTTCTGTCTCCTCAGTGTTCACTGACACAACACAAGGTCAAAGGTTTTGAGATGGCTATGGTACAGCATTCGGCCATGTGCAGGTCCTTCTGGAGTGGTCATATGGCTCCCCAGGGTGTCCTAGAAGCTAGCCACACTCACCACCAAAGGAGCAGTCTCTCTGCATCAGGAAGGGACCAAGGAACCAGAGACAGAACACGTCCTAACCCGAGTCCAGCAGTGCTGGGAAGACGCAGCTACCAGCATGCGAGAATGCACACCCATACACACACACACCGCACATGCAGGATTGCACACACATGCAACATGTATAGCATGTTCACCAGCACACAGGCAGATATACACACATGCGCTGTTCAAAACATACCATCAGTAGGTCCTTTCTGTGGATCACCACAGGTCCTGGTTTGCTTCACGCACGCACATGTCCAGGGCTTTGAGTCCCGCCCCAGTTTGTGGATGGGCCCAGGAGCTAGTGAAGGGATAGGGACAGAAAGAAGCCTCGGAGCCTGATTTTCGTCGCAGTCTTTCTGACAGGAAGCATGCCACAGCAGCAGCTGGGCCTGGAGGCTGCAGTTCTGAAAACTTCTTCAAAGTAAAGTGCAACAAGGTAGTGTTGAGCCCCAGCTACACTGTTGGACCATCTGTAGCCTCACCCGACACTTAAACCCAGGACCCCACAACTGTTCTTGCCCTGCTCACTGCACAGAGCCTGGCCACTAGCACTTCCGAATGCCTGTGAGGAGCCCTACACGCAGTTTATAGAGAGGGTGTCTGGCAGTGCCCTTAACGCACTAACACTGTGGAGGTCTTTGTTCTCCCGCTCAGTTCCCTGGCCCAGGACTCTCATTCCTGTGGCTTCCCAGGATGGAGAAATGGTTCCATGAGAGGCCTCACCTGCTCAGGTGAACACAGGTAGAGCCAGGGTCCAGGCTTAGCTCTCGAGGCTCAAAAGGGACTTCACCCCTTGGAGCCACTAGACAACTGAACTGTTGCTCTGGACACCCATCCAGCCCACCAGCGGTGAGGGTCACACCTCTTTCAGCCTCTTTTCATCACCCCTGGCCACTGCAGTCCTCATCATCCTCGCTGACCCTTCTCTTCCAACTCACACTAATTTCCTCATGGGCCCTTCCAGCCCCAGGACAGGCCTTCCAGGACTGGTCACACTGTACTGTGGCTCTGCTATTGGCACTGATTCCTTCTAGCTACTGTCAGCCCCAGCCCTGAAGGTGACCAGAGTGATCTGATGTTAGAAACTTCAGCAAGGAACAGTGGCTGTGCCAGAACTTCTAGAAGGGCTCAGGTGGGATCACCTGACAACAGTAGGCTAGCATATGGGATGCTGGAGCTCATGCTATTAGCAATGATCACGTTCGAACAACATGACAACTACTGACTGCTCTCCTGAGCCTACAGTACTTGATAGTAAATGTGACAACATCCAGAGCCCTGGGTTCTGGCTACACAGCCCCTGACACTGTTCCCAACAAGCACTGGTTCTACCAGGTCTCCAATCCTAGGCCTCTTGACCCCATGCCATGACCAACTTTCCCAGAGTTCAGCCACCTGGAAATCCTAATGGGCACCAGACCCAGGGTAAAGGACCACGACCAGTGGGACAGCCTGGGCTACTTTCTTAAGCTGGGGGACTCCATGGCAGACACAATGTAACTTTTCCTTGTTTAATAATACTTTTCTGGGGAAAAGTCACTTTTTAAACTGAATGTTGCCATTTTTGACACCTGCAATGACCAAGGGAATGCCTTGGAGGACCTATGATATGCATTTGCCCTTTCTTGGTCCCTCCCTACCTCTCACTCCACAGCAGGAAATAGAGGATCCAGCTTTCCCCCTTCAGCACAAGGGGGTTGCACCTTCCCCTCATGGACCCCACCAGCTTGTCCATGCCTCATCCACTGATGGGATGCATTGGACAGGATTCCCCCAAACCTAGACTTCATCATGATGCTAGCCACATGGCTCTGCCACATGGAGAGGCCTTGCCTGGGTAATGGACATAGCTCAGAGGCCCCACATTCCCCCAATACATCTGCAAATTTGGCAGTTTGCAATTTCACTTCAAAGGGATTGGGAAGCAAGACACCCAGAGGGTGGGCTTCACTGCCCCTTCAGCAGGAAGTCCCACTCAGTTGAGGGTGTGGCTGTTTTTCCTTCCATCGTGGTCCAGACCCTCATGTCTCTTTCCCTCATGTTGCCTCTGAGGAGCAGCCTTGGACCAGCTCCTCTGGCAGCCACCTTAAGAAGAGCCCCCAAGGCCCCGCAGAGCTGGCCACGCAGGCAGCGCCCAAGGGTTTCTGTAGAAACATCCCACCTTCCTGTTCTCCAGGCCCAGTCAGCACAGGCAGAAGGAGCACTTAATACTGCTGTGGCCAGTGGAGGTGCATGAGCTGATATAGGTGAAATCCCGTGGTCTACGTATCCATTTGAAGCTGAGAGGTTAAGAGGAGCTGGGCCGCCTGTAAACAATGTGAAGGCTTAGAACTGGAGTTCTTATAAAGGCAGAAATGACCTCTAAAGAAAGGACCTCACCTCCCTGAGCTGCACTTAGGAAAGACGGAAAGAGATATGAGAACTGAGGCCTGTGCCTGATCTCTTCCAAGATAAAGGACTTTGTACCTGGGGAGAAAAACCTGAAATTGTCATCACACCATGGGAAAAGTTTATGCCACTGTCATCAATCTGAAGTGGGCTCAGGCTTGGGTGCAGCCCCAGGTCACCAGCCCTAGACTATAAACCAAAAAAAGTAGCAGGACGAAGCGGTTGAGTTAATTCAATCTTCTCTATAAGATAGAGCAAGACCTCGACACAGCTGCCTCTCCCCCACACCTCCTGTGTTCTCTCCTTAAGGGTACAAGGAGGGCAAAATGCAACTGTGCCTCCTGAAATTAGGATGTAGAAGAGCTTATTTCCAAGCCTCCAAAGCACTGGCCCATCTGCCTTAAAGGGGAAGAGGTGATAAAGGATGTGTCTGTGCAGGAGAGGCTCCAGCAGTTGTGCGTATAAATTGCCATGTTATGAGCTGTTGAGCCTCTAGGGAGTGAGGCCAAGGGCCAGGTCCCTAGAATTTCTATCCTGATATAGAGGGTCCCACCTAGCTAATGTTATTACTTGGGTTTGGGTGACAATAATAAGCCTACTCAAAGATGTGTCCTCTACATGGTGTCGTTCCATTTCTATGATTCCAGAGCAGGCAAATCCAGAGACAAAAAAGGAGACTGTGTTGGCCCTGAATCAAGGCCGACAGTTTGCTGAAGCTGATGGTTTCAAGCAGATGCCTAAAGAAACGTCTTTCTGTGACCTGTTGGCCATTTCAGAAATTTGGAAATGTCATGGTCAATTCATCAGAAAGAAACATGTGGCTGAAAAAAAAAGTTATTTAAATAGATATTGGGAGGGAGATGTGATGGTGAGGGATCTTGGGGAGTGTTGTTATAGCAGGGAGTCGCGTGTTGTAGCAGGGAGTCTCCTGTTACAGCAGGGAGTCGCGTGTTACAGCAGGGAGTAGGGGATTGGATATGATCAAGATACATTGTATACATACACAAAAATTTCAAAGAATGAATAAAAATTATCTTTAAAAGGAAAAAAAAAGGAGACTGTGGCTGCTGGGGACTGAGGAGAGGGAGACAGATGGGAGTGACTCCTAGTAAGCACAAGCTTGTTTTGGGGGGGGCGAGGGGTAATGGAATGTTCTGGAATTAATGGTAATAGCTACACAAGGTTGTACATTTGCTGAGTTCTGTTCAATTGACCTCTTTAAACAGGGTGAATTCTGTACTGGGGAAGGTTAGTGAGCAGGAGGACGGGAGGGCAGGCCCCGTGTCATCACATCTGGGTTTCCTGGAGTAGGGGCCTTTCTGGCCTCTCCTGGGATGGGAACCTTCCCTGGCCTCTTTTTCTACTGTGTATTGAAATGGATTCCACACTGTTCTCAGAACTAGCTAAAAGAGGCAGCCAGCATCTTTGTAAAAGATCCTTCTGTCCCTCTTACCGGTGCCACAAATAAGGGCCCCTGGCAGTTACTCTATCTCCACCTAGTTGTTGTTTGAAAATCCTCAAACTCTGAACAAGGTTCCTCACATTTTATTTTGCACAGGGTCCCATTCTACAGCTGTGCTGCCTGCTCACAGGGGATAAATTCTGACCTCATGTGGACTTCCTGATGTGCCCCAAGCAAATCCTTCCTGCTAGTGCCCAGTGACGCTAGAGGGACAGAGGAAGAACTAGAAGGCCAACGGTCAGGGTCAGGTACCAGTCCACGGGGGGGGGGTGCCCTCCCTTCCTCTGACATGGCTACCAACTATCCCAACTGTCTAGGCCCCACAAGTACACAAGGCTGGCAAAAAATGGTGCCCACGGCATTGGGGGTGAGAGAAAGGAAGATGAGGAGATGGTGGGACAAGAAACTTGGCTGAGATCAGCCCAGGATTCTACCCATGGCTGAGACAGTGGGCTTCCGGGCTCAGGGAGAGATGTTAGCACCCTCAAGACACTTGTTTGGGGCACCCTGTGAGAAGGGAGGCCCGGTAGAGCTCTAGCCAGTTGTTAGTCCCACAGCAGCTCAGTACTTCCTACTGCAGATGAACTGAGTTCCTCAAGAATTCCAGTATGGAGGACTCAGGAGATAGTTCAGTGGGTAAAGTGCTTGCTTGGTGAGTATGAGGACCTGAGTTTGAATCCCCAGCACCTGTGTAAAAGCCAAGTGCAGCAGTGCACATCTGTAACCCCAGGGTTGGGGAGCTATAAAGAGGAGGGTCCTGGGGCTCGCTGACCAGTCATTCCACTCAAATAAGCGAGCTCTTGGCTCAATAAGAGACTCTGTCTCAAAAAAATAAGGTGGAGGGCTGAAGAGTTAGCTCAATGGGAGTTAGCTCAGTGGTTAAGAGCACTGGCTCCTCTTACAGGGGACCTGGGTTCGATTCCCAGCACCCACATGGCAGGTATCTGTAACTCTAGTTCCAGGGGATCTGATGCCCTCCTCTGACCTCCACAGGCATTGCATGACACAGGAGCACATGCATACATACAGGCAATACACGCACACATAAAATAAAATGACAAATAAAAATATTTTAAAAAATAAACAAATAAGGTGGGAGCAATAGAGAAATACATGACATCGACCTTTGGCCTCCACTCATGTGCACACACACACACACACACACACACACACACACACTCACGAATTCAGGTGTTGGAGTGACAGGCAGTATTTGGAAATAGGGTCATTGCAGCTATAGTCTGTTAAGATGAAGTAAAAACAGGACAGGTGATCCTGGTCCAATACGGTGGTCCTTAGGAGAAAAGGGAAATTGGGCACAGACATAGTCAGAACACTAGGCAAAGGTAAAGGCAGAGATGAGAGTGATGCTTCTACACCCTAGAAGCTCCAATGAAGGCCAGCAGCCCCCTGAGGCTGGAGAGATCCAAAGTAGACCCTTCAGCCTCAGAATGGGCCAGACCTGCTGACCCCAGGCGGACTCTGGAACCACCTGACCTTGGTGGTCTGCCCTCAAGGATGGGAGATGGTGTCTTCCTACTGCTTAAGCTGCCCACACTGAGGTTCTTGGTTCCAGAGTCCCCAGGACACTTGCACATCCTCAGCCAGCCCAATCCATCTCCCTTCATGGCTCAGGCTTCCTGTGGCATCTATACCCAGGAAGAGGAAGGCTGCTCTCGGCATGGACAATCCTGTCCATCTCAGACCCGGACTCCAGGCCCTGGGAGCCTATGTCAACACCACCGTCTTACTGTAGCCATACAGGTTGCAGGTCCAGCTGGATACCCCAGGTACCGGCCATGACCCTGGAAACATAGCTGCTGAGACAGTGGGGCTGAGTTAGATTAAAGTGGTCACTGCTCAGGATGAGAGAAGCTGAGCAATGCCTCCCTCCAGCACTGTGCACTGCCTGCTGCCCTTCCCTGCTAGGAGTCCCCAAGGCCATAGCTGAGCCTCAGGCTGAGGATATATCTGATTCCACATCCCCTCAGCTGCCCTCCACCCCACCCCCAAGTCTAGTGGGCTCTATAACATTCCTTCCAGCGACCACAGAGCTCAAAGAGGTTGTCAGACATGAGGTAGTGATTCCATATGGGAACATGGAAGCACATTTTCTCTTCTACATAGAGAGAAACAGCCTTCGAGAGGCCTGAAGGCCCTGCGAGTGTTTGCAGAGAACTAAGGAACAATTTTGGACAGCTTAGGGGGCAGCTTTCCTGTTGTGTACATCCGCTTAAAAATAGACACCTGCCCTATTTCCTCGGGCTTAGCTGCATCTTCAAAGCCGTGAATGTATTTCAACACACCTTCCAGCCACCTGCGTGGGCAGAACCCAGGGTGGAGACAGCGTCACCATTTCCCCTGAACCCAAAAATCAAAGGCCTGGTGTTGATCTGCAAGCCAAAGGGGACTGACCCATCAGAGGACAGACAGCCAGCACGCCCCCTTCCCAAGTGCCCCTGCACTTTTACCCTCAAATATTTCAACTGGTTTCTGGAGTGGGGATGTTTTTCATCTGAAAAATAACAGAAATTTCTCCAAGGTCATTTCATGTTGTGTCCAACGCGTGAAATACAATATAGGAAATGACACCCACTCATCACAACCCTGTCACAAACTCAGGAACCCAATTTGCAAAATCAAGGCCTCACCCTGGCTCTGCAGGGACTGGAACTGCTCAGGGGAATGAGGACCCCAGAGGATCAGAAAGCCACAGACAAAGCCAGCCACCTCCTCTGCTACAGCACCACTTGCTCAGCTTAAGTCCTTGCTAGGGTAAACCTCACCCCCTGGTTCAGCCCCCTTCCCCAAAGTGTGTGCTGTATCCACCAACCCTGTCTTTCTCAGGAGCCCCTTCCTAATGACGGAACTGTCAAAGTCAGGCTTCTAAGGTTTCCAAGCAACTGTAGGCAGCAGCAGGGCCCTAGCCACAGTAAAAGCCACTCAGTGGACACAAGGTGGAGCAGAGTACCCTGAGACAGTCTCTGTTCTGTGAGTGGCTCACCATAGTACACCTTTCAGTGTGGAGCTAGAGGCCCGCAAAGAGCCAGTCCACATAGATATTCTAAAGATAACAGTGTCAAGAAGATCTAGGTGGCCCCTCAAGAGGAAGGAAGTAGGCAGAGTCAGAAAGGAAGAGTTAAGCCACAGGGCCTCAGCAAAAACCTCACCCACAGTTTCATTGGCTCTGCTGTGCTGAGACCTGAGCTGCAGGGGAGTAAGGGTCTGCACCGCACAGGGCAACAGAGAAGCCCTGGCCTCTGCTTGTCTAGTCCCTAGCTCCATCACACCTGAGCTGACCAGGTATCATGGGCACTGGGAACCCACAAGGCAGATCCTGGGTGCAGAGCCAAGTCCCCTGAACCCAAGAACCAAAGGCCTGGTGGTGTCCCTTCCATGTCTCTTGGGGGGCTTCCATCCATCCCCAACCCAGCAGAACAGCAAGCATGTACACACATAGGCAGGGGGCATCTCACTTAACTTGCACTGCTGTGTCACATCCTTCAGTTTCTCTCTACATGTAATATATTAAATAACTCTGATCTCTCACCCTCCTTAAACAAATCACATTTTCCTGGCCAGCAAGATGGCTCAGTGGGCAAACGTGCTTGCAGCCAAGAGAAACTGAGTTCAGTCCCAGCAGGGGTTGGAATCCTTGTGGGGGTTCTAGAAGGAGTAGGGGTCTTGGGGATGCTCCCAAGACAATGGGCTTTTCCTGGGGTTGTGTGTTAGAAGCCATCACATGCACTTGAACGATGCTCTCATACACACACACACACACACACACACACACATGCACACACATATGCACACACACACCACTTAGTCTCACACACACAAGCACACACTACTTAGTCATACACATACAACACTCAGTTTCTCTCACACACACTACTCTCAGTCTCACACACATGACAGTCTCTCACAGAGAAAATACTCGTCTTTCACACGCGTGTACACTGCACACACACACAAAAAAAGTCACACACTCTCACTCACATGCAATATGTAGTCTCACATACATAACACTCAGTCTCACACACACATACACCACTCAGTCACATGTGTGCACACACAACACTCACACATATACACACACAGAGCCTCACACTCTCACACACTTACCTCAGGTTCTTAGCAGCCACAGTTATGGACTCTCCTCCTGGTCAGGAGAGTAAACAGTCAGCACGTGTACCCCTGACTGTGACCCGCCCCTCTGCTAAAGGCAGCTGCAGGCAGGGCAATCACTGTGGAAACAACTGTGCTAAGGATGAGGTGGCCTGGGTCCAACCCTGAGTGAGGTGAGCACAGAGCCCACTGCAGAGGAGTCGGGAAGAAGGAGGGAGGCTAATGAGAGACTGAGCTACTCTGAGCTCAGAGCTACTCCTGCATCACTTCAGCTAGGTTGGCAAGCGAGGGACAGAAAGGAGAGGCAGTATGTGAAATGCCAGCTGCTCCCAGTGCCAGAGCAGAGAGCTTCCCCTGGATGACAGCCCAAGTGCTGCTTCCTCTGGGAGGTCTTCCTGAAACGATGTGGTCATACAGTTGTACCCCAGCCACGGACACCTCCTTCCCAGACTAGCATGAAGAACCACTGGGGCATGGTCACTCAAGACTGCAGCAGCCTTTGCTGGTGGCCTTTCTCAGGCTGGGGCTTAGCACCTTCCAGACCAGACTAAGTGGGGTCTCTCTGGAAGGTGTGGATATCCTGACTGCTATACCTGGAGTGGCCAGGGGTCACCAAATCACAGGGACTAAGAGAGACAGTGAGACTTAGGAAGGAAGGGAAAGAGGCTTCAGAGCAAACAAAGTTAGTGTAGAGCTGCTAGCAGCTGTCACCTGCAGGTAGGTGACAGCAACTTGAGGGTGAAGTTAGCTAAGGACACGGCAGGGTGGAGAGACAGAGGGATTCGATTCCCTGTGCTTCCATCCGGATACCTAAGATCCAGCTGTGCCTGAAACCACCTTGGTTCACAGAACCCCAAACTCCAGAGTGGAATCCCTGCTGCTGGGAGCTCAGAAGAAAGGTTCCTTCTGTTCTGATCCAAAGATCACAGTGCTGAGGAGGCAAGAGGAGAGGCCAGTGCCCCAAGCACTCCTGCTAGACCTGTTCCTTTGATCTGTCTAGAGTCCTGCCCCATCCACCTCACCCGGGAAAATAACAAACACCAGTTTGCAGAACAAGTGGGCTGGGCCCCTTTCTGGGATCTCCCCTCCTGAGGACCCCTTGACTTTACAAACTCGGGCCAACAAACTTGCTCCTCACAAATATCATTAATTTGTTTTTTAATTGCACCACAAGCAATTTTTCAGAAACCTGAAATTTCTCATCTTAATTTTTCCATTAGTATTTAATCTCAGCCAAGTGCAAAATCGTTTGTATGATAATGTGGGAACCATGGGGAAAGAATCATTAACAGACCACATTTAGGCTGCCAGTGTGTCTCTATGGCTCAGCTTCTCCAGGCGTGCGCACCTCCTCAGACACCACAGGCCACTCAGGCCCCGGGGTGCTGAGCTGGGATGTGCTGCCAGGCGTCAACACGGCCAGGCAGGAAGCCTCCTACACAGCCTCTCTCTGCAGGAGGGGATGGTCAGTGAGCCCAGCTTCTCTATAGATCTTGATCTTCAGATGATCCTGGTCTCTGCTCCCTGTCAGCCTTTGGGTCTGTAAGTGCCGCCCACCTCCTGCACTCCCTCGCACTTCCCTGGCCTTACCTGATGAGGCTCTGATGATGCAAAGACTGGGTGATGCAGATGGCGGGGGCAACAGAGCCCAGACAGGCATCAAATAGCCCTGAGCTCAGCTGCCTAAGGTCTTCCCTCAGATAAGAGAAAGTCATGCCCATCATTCCACACACCACATTCCCAGTTGGGCAGGCATCTGACACTGCTCTGCAGCCAGATGGTTACAAACTGGCTCTGCCACTGAGGACCTAGACAGCCGCCTCATCACCAGACTGTTCTCCCCTGCCACCAGAGGAACACCAGGAAACCAGGTCACTGAGTGCCTGGCTTGGAACGGTCTTTTCAGAGCTTATCCCACCACTGTTAAGTAGGGGCTGGACAGTCTCCCTTGGGCCCCTTTTCCCAAGCCCCACACCCCAGTGGAAGGAGAAGTGAGGAAAGTCCAGGTGGGAGGTGCAGCCCCCACACAGGAGAGAGGACCTCCCATAAAAACCTCCCTCCTGCCAGGCGTGGTAACACACGCCTTTAATCCCAGCACTCGGGAGGCAAAGGCAGGTGGATCTCTGTGAGTTCAAGGCCAGCCTGGTCTACATAGTGAGTTCCAGGACACCTGGGGCTACAGGGAGACCCTGTCTCAAAAAGACCAAAAAGCCGAAAAAAAAAAAAAAAAACCTCCATCCTGATCACCAACTGGAACCCAGACAGGACACACAGAGCAGAGGCATGCAGACACAAGGCTCTGGGTAGTATAGGACTATGGTTCCCAGTAGAAAAAAATAAGTGAAGGGAGCCCAGCTACCTACAGTTCAGGGAAGCTCTACAAAGAAATGCAGACTACAGCCCAGAGGGTGACCCTGTCAACAAAATCCAGAGAGCAGCTTGGGGAGGTTCTGCAGACAAATTCCAGAGTATAAAGCCCAAAGGAGATGGAGGTCAGGGTCCGAGGAGGCAGTAGACCAGACAGACTGAGTCCCCCTACAGAAGGAGTCCTGGAGTTGGCAAAAGGGCCCTTCAAGCTTTGAACATGGAGGAAAACTGTAAAGCAGGGGAGGGCCTTCACAAAAGTCAGGACCAAACTGCACTCCACAGGAACACACCATAGCAGGGTGGTAAATGACAGATGCTGATGATGCTCTGGAATAGCCCTATCAGTGGTGAAGAACAGACTTAGAGAACGTCAGACTAATCCCAACAAAAAGAGGCAACTGTACCCAGAATGAAGTCTAACTTGCTAAAAGGTTAGAGCAAATCTGTCACCTGAAATGTGACATCAAAGACAGCCTCCAGTCCAAAGCCACCAGCATATAAAGAAAAAATAGCCAGAAAACAGGGCTGGGGAAGTGGCTTAGACTCTACAGTTCAATCCTGAGTTCATCCCCCAGAACCCACATTTTAAAAGCCAGGCATGGGGACTGGAGAGATGGCTCAGTGGTTAAGAACAGTTGCTTTTCTTCCAGAGGATCCAGGTTCAGTTCCCCAGCACCCGCACAGCAAATAACAACCATCTGTAATTCCAGTTCCAGGGGATTCAGCACCCTCTTCTGACCTCTGTGGGTGCTGCATGACAGTGGTACACTTACACACGTGCAGGCAAACCACCTATACATATAAAATAAAAATAAACCAAATACTTTTATTTTTAAAACTATTTGGATTATTTTATGTGAATGAGTACATTGCCTACCTGTGTGTAAAAGCACCCGTGTCATGTGGCACACATGGAAGTCAGAAGAGGGTGTCCCCTGGAATTGGAGTTACAGACAGTTATTAGCTACTGTGTGGATACTGGGAACCGAACCTGGGTCCTCTGCAAGAGCAGCCAGTGCTCAGGAAACACTACACCATGCAGAAGGAAAACAATGCCAGGTGGGTCTACGTAAAAGAATAAATGGCCAGATATGAGAAATACCAGGCAACACAAAGGCTGGCTTTATGAGTTCTGAAATTTTAAAAAGGAAGGACACTGGGGTCAAGAGACGGAAGGTGCAGCCCAGGTCTGCTCCAAACTGCCTCTCATTTAATAGGTAGGGAAAGATCAGCCCCATAGAGCTTCTGAGAGATGTTCAGGAGGCCAATTTAGAGAGACATATGGGTCACACTGACATTGTCCCAGCAGGCAGCCTGACCATGGTGTGCTGGGTGCTCACAGAGTCGTTTACCTAATTACAGCAGCTTGTGAGAGACAGGTGCCATGACTGGGACTCAGTTTACTCATTTACAGATGAAAACAGAGTTATGGATCCAGGCAGCATGGGTCCCAGCTCTGACCTTTCCCACAGTCTGTCTTCCTGTGCCTGATGCCAGCCTTGTTGGTACAGCCCCTCTGTCCTGGCCCTGTGGGATGTTCATCCCTGGCTACAGCAAGCACTACATGAGCCATATTTTGGGCTTTCCCTGTCCCTATCCCTTGAGAGGTTCCCCTGAGCATCCTGAGAGCTCATCCGAGGCAGGGCTGTTGTACCCAAAGGGGCCCTGGGCTGGAGGGCCACTTTTACCCTCTTTTTTCTGGCCCACCCTGCACAGTTCAGCACCAGCCATCCTGCTGGCTGTGTTCCTGATGCTCCTGAGGGCTCAGGATCCACAATTTGGCCCCAAAAACAAACAACAAAGGCACACTTGACCACTTGGTTCTTGCTGCCCAGAAAACCTCACCTGTCCCTGGACACAGTGACACAAGTTCAGGGGCGCCCTGCCCCCTGGAGGCCAAAAGAAGAACTACCTACATCTGTGACTTCCCTCTTCCCCTAGAGACCACTAGGTGGGTCAGAATCACACCCTCTTTCTGGACAGCAGACTGTTCCCGAGACAGCAGAGACCGGCTTGGGCAGAGCCCACTGTGACCCCAGGAATCTCCAGCTCCCCCAGATAAAACCACCTTCTAAGGTGTTCAGCTGGGGGTCAGGACCCAGGTTACCTCCTAAGGGGGTTCTCTGTCCTGCTTAGGCACTTAGAGGAGAGAACATGAGTGCTGGGTAGGGTCCTGGAGCCGAGGTAGCGGGGCCTTCAGAAAGGGAAGTTCGGAGCAGAGCCAGGTGGGGTGGCCAGCTCTGGGTAGGGAGGGCCATACAGGAACCACAGCTCTGCCCACCAGGCAAAGGTTAGTGAGGGCCTTCCTCCAAGGCATGCCAGGGATCGGTTGTGTGAGATGAGGCTTAGCCTGTTGTAACAGGGTGTCCTTATTTGTGGATAAGCTACACAGAGACCAGCTGGGAGTGTCCTGATCACCTACTACAGAAACAGCTCCAAATTTGGTGTTTAAAAACACCTGACCTATCATTGCTCACAACTCTTAGCATCAGGAATGAGAGTAGGCTCAGGGGACATCCACCTGCTCCCAAGGAGATGGGCTGGGCTCAACTTGTGGTCACACCCTCAAGGACTCATGTCCATTCCCTCATTTACCACAGCACAGGTAAGCACAGGGACGATGAAGCCAGATACCTTGCCTGCTCTCCCTGGACAGGGCAAGAGGCCAGAGCTGACCCCACGCTTCCTGCTCCAGGCTGATCAGCACACGCCCAGTAAGAACTGGATTTGTTCCAGCCCCAGAGGCTGGAGAAAGAGTTGTCGGGCATGACCACCTCCCAGGAGATGTTCTCTCTGGGCACAGGGCTCAGCTGTGAAGGACGGAGCTCAAGGAAGAGGAGTGCTTCTCACAGGGACAGAGTGCAGGCGGCGGACAAACGGGGCTTATGAACCTCTTGTTCTACCTCAGAACCATGTTTAAGGAAGGCCTGAGGGTGAGGGTGAAGAGAAGACACAATAGGGGACAATACACGGCTGAGGGCAGAGGCTGGGGTTTCCTGTGCTCACATCCTCCACAGGAAACACGATTCCTTCCTGGAGGAATGAAAGCAGACCTCAAGTGATGTCTGCAAAGTGGTTTTACAAATACAGCATTAAGCACACAATAACAACTCCAGACAATCAGAGAAACAGTAGGAAGGACAGCAGAAACCACAGATCTGCAGACCGGCTTGGGTCTTGCTGTACGCAGCATTTGAGGGGAAAAAGGCACGACTGAGAATTTCGGCAGACGTAAAATCACATGAAAATCTAACACTGATTATAAATTAGAAATTTAATAATTCCTTTAAGGGAAAATTCAGCTAGGGAGAAAATTAACAAACTAGAAGATAAGTCAGAAGAAAATACCGAGAGTGCGTTGTGGATATCACAAAACAAAATACAGAGGAGAGATGGTCAAAGGATTCTGGGAGTAGGACCAAAACACGTAACCAGAACCCAGAAGAGATTGGAGAAGTCAAGGTTAAAGAACAGATAAAATCAACAGCAAAGACAGGTGTAGTAGCACGTGACTTCATTCTGCGCACTCAGGAGGCTGAAGCAGGTGAATCTCTGTGAATTTGAAGTCAGCCTGGTCTATATAGCAAGTTCCAGGTTTGCCAGAGCTACTGAGTGGAACCCTATCTCAAAAAAACTCACAAAAACTAGCTGGGGCTATAACTCAGTGGTAGAACACTTGCCTAGCATGCATCAGGCTCAGGGTTCAATCTTCAACTCTGCGAACAGTGAGCTTTCCAGAACTAATCAAAGGCAGAATGTCATGAATTCAAGAAACCCACAAACCCAAAGAGACCAAAAGACATGAGCACCCACATTGCTCCACGCTCACAGGAAGAAAGCCATGCAAACTGAGAATCAACTCTCCTGGATACATCAGACTGCCAGGGTCATAGGGCAACACATGTCCCCAAAACTAGAGAGACAGGCAGCTCCCAGGACTCAGAACATGTTGAGTGAATCAAGACCAGGGCAACAGAACTTGCCCTTAACTGCCAAACTGCTGAAGGCTCTTAGGGACAAGCTAAAACTCCACAAAGGTCCAAATGAAGACTCCATTTATTTTTGGGAGAGACAGGGTCTCCCTGTAGCTCCAGCTGGCCTGGAACTTGCTATGTAGACCAGGCTGGCCTTGATCTCACAGATATCTATCTGCCTCTGCCTCCAGACTGCTGGACTAAAGGCGTGAGCCACCACGCTGGGCTAGACTCCACATTTTGAAGAGTCTTACTTCCATAATCCCACCCAGGCCCTCACAATAAACACTGGAGAAAATTCCCCCTTGTGCTCTAGGCATAGACCACAGCAAGCAGGGGAGAAATCAGCAAAGGTACATTTCAAATATACAAACACTTTTAGCAATGTAACCAGTAAATTCAGTCAAATTAACATAGAGTTCAGATCCCCAGAACCCGTATAGAAGCAAGGGTAGGCATGGCAGTCACATGTAATCCCTGCTCTGAAGAGGCAGAGAAAGGGTATCTATGGTACAAACTATCTGGCCAGACTAGACAGAATTAATGGGCTCCTGGGTGAGCGAGAGGGGAGAGCAACTGAGGAACATACCTGACAGCAACTTTGGGCCACCACAAGCACACACCCACATGCGTGCATGCATACCCTCACACACACACACGTGCCCACACACATGCAAACACATACATGCAAACACACATGCATACACATTCACACCATACACACATATACCGCCCCCTGAAAAAAAACAAATCATGACTGAATATTTGCTGTAGACATTGGCAATGTTTGTTGAGACAGGATCTCAGTCTGCAGCTCTGGTTGGTCTGGAACTCTCTATGTAGACTAAGTTGGCCTTGAACTCACAAAGATCTGTCTGCCTCAGCCTCTTGAGTACTCCACACATGGCCTGACAGTTTTTTAGAGAAATCAGTATTTCAATTTAGGGGCTAGAGAGATGACTCAGTGGTTAAGAGCACTGGCTGCTTTTGCAGAGGACCCAGGTTGAATTCCCAGCATCCTATGGCAGCTAAGAACAGTCCATAACTCCCATTCCAGGGGACCTGACGCCCTCTTCTGACCTCCATGGGCATTGCACGACATGGGTGCACTTACATACATGCAGGCAAAACACTCAGACACATAAAACAATAAAGAGAATATTAAAAAACACTAACACAATACAATCCAAAGACATAGTAATTTGATACTTCTGTGCTGAGGAATAATGGTAGGAAAAATATTGTCTTTGTTTTCTATAATTAAATGATCATGTCTCTATAAGAGCATAAAGCTTCTTTACCAAAAACACTACAACTCAGAGCATGAAACAGTCTCAACTCTGAACCGAGGTATTTCAGGCAGCAAACATTGGTGTGAAGGGCAAAGCGAGTCTGTCATGTGTTCGGCACCAAGACTGCAATAAAGTCACGTGATTCACTGTGGATGAGTGCTATAGAAACATCTCGTTCTTATTACAGTTGATTTTTAATTCCTTTTTAGTCATTACACGTTCATTTTACTGTTGCCAAATTTTCTGTGATGCTAACATCCAGTTATCTGACCACCCCCAACATACCCCACAGTTTAAGAAGCTCGGATGGGGAGCTACAGATATGTCTCAGCAGTTAAAAGCACTTGTTTTTCTTGCAGAGGACCCAAGTTTGATTCCTAGCTTCTATATAAGACAACTTACAATTGCCTGTAACTCCAGCTCCAAGGGATCTGACCTCCTTGGGTATTAGCACACACATGACACACCGCACACACACACACACACACACACACACACACACACAAATCTTAACAAAGTTGGGATCTAGGTGAGTGTGGTACTATACACATTTCTGAGGCACTACCTCTGGCTAGGTTCCTGAGTAGTGGTGGTACTTCCCCAGGGGTGCTGTCTGTTTTACAGGCAATGAGCCATGTGACAAATGTCACTCCAAGTCCCACTGTCCATATTCTGCCTGGCAGCTTGGGGATGCCTCTCTGCTCTGTGTCAGCCTAACCCACCAGCCCTCCCTTCCCCCAAGACATAGCAATTAAAACGCAACAGTTAGGGAAGTCTGTGACAGACATGTGGACCCTGACATCTATCTATCCTCTGCTTCCCCAGGTCTAAGCAAGGCAGGTGAACAGGCTAGAGCCACACACTGGGACTAGCCACAGGAAGGCAAGGGAGTCACTAGTTGAGAAGATTTTCATGGGGTAATCCTAAGACCATGTGTGATATGGACATGACCCACACTTTACAGATGTGGAAAATGAGGCCCAGAGGGACTGAGCAACTGGCCAGGAAGCACCTTAATTGGTGCAGCGTACTCCACACCCTCCCTGCCCTGGTGAGTGAGAGGCAGTAAGAGTCCGGCCTACTCAGTTGTGGCCCCACCAGGCCACCCTACCCTAGGAGGCCTGCAGTATCAGCTCTAGCAGAGGAACCCTGAATGGGCCTGATAGTGACCACCTCCCACATGGGCAGGCCGATCAAATAGCCAAAACTGGAAAAGGCCTGAGAAGTTGCTGGTGCATTCTCCCTACCATCCAGCAGGTGGAAGCATGGTACTGAAAACCCTGCCTCTCCTTGCAGTCTGCCTGTTGTGGAGCCTGGGATGCAAATAGGAGGCTGACCTTGCACTGGGGCTGGGTCCTCCTTCTGTCAAGCCCTTTAGACCCGGTATAGGTGCAACTGAAGGTTCTTTATTAACTGGCTGTCTTAGTTTCTTTTTTCCTGCTGTGATAAAATACCCTGACCAAAGCTACTTAAGGAAGGGTTTATTTTAGCTTAAAGTTCAAAGTACAATCTGTCAAGACAAGAGACTCAAGGCTTGGAGCAGCTGGTTACATTACACCCACAGTCAAAATAAGAGAGCTCTGGACACATGTTCGGCTCACTCTCCATTTTATACAGTGGGGACTGGTGCCACCCTGCCTGGCAGTTTGGGGATGCCTCTCTGCATCCCACCATGAACTACTCTTCCCATATCAGTTGCTACAATTAAGATAATTTCCCACTGGCAAACCCAAATTTCCATCTCCCAGGTAATTCTATATTGTCAAGTTGACAACACTAACCATCAAACTGGTCAATATGTCTATTTTCCTGGCTGTGGAGTTTAAACAGTTGGGAGCCTAGTCCACCACAGACCCAGGCCATAGCTTTGACATGATGTCCCAAGCACAGCCATTGCTAGAACCTGGCTCTGGATGAAGCTTGAAGGCCCACTTCACCCATGCCTGTGGCCCTGAGTCCTTTGCATCCCACCAAACCCCACTAACATTTCTGAACTCTCCACTCAACATCACCCAGGGGCCTCACTCTCAACATATCCACAGCGTCATCCTCCGTTAGCAAGCTGAGACCTGGGCGCCATCTGAGCAATGCACTCTGTCCAGCCTCCTGAACTACTTTGGTCAGGCCCTGACAGCTCTGCATGCCTAGAGCAGACCCAGACAGGGGTGCCCCCACCTGCTCCCAATCTGCACAGTTTTGGCTGCTTGGGTGATCTGTGAAAACACCCCTGGGATAACTTCATGAAGGCCAACTTCCTTGTCTTCCAAGAAGACAGGCTCCCCTGAATAGCATCAGTGGCTCATCATAGTGGCCCCATCTTTGGGTCCCACCCACCCCTGTTGCTGCTCCTCTCTTATGCATTGTCCCTTAAAAAAAGATTTACTTTATTTTTTTTTTACTTTATGTGTTCTAAAAACTAACCTCTGTACTCAGATCTTTTTTATTTTTTTATTTTATGTGTATGCCTGTATTGCCTGCATGAAGGTAAGTGCACCCATGTCATATAATGCCCTCGGAGGTCAGAAGAGGCTGCCAGCTTCCCTAGGACTGGAGTTAGGAACAGTTGTTAGCTGCCATGTGGGTGCTGGGATAAGAACACAGGTCTTCTGCAAGAACAACCAGTGTTCTTAACCGCTGGGCCATCTCTCCAGCCCAAGATTTACTTTATTTTACGTGTGTGTGTGTGTGTGTGTGTGTGTGTGTTCAGGTGACCATAGAAGCCAGAAGGGGGAATAGGATCCCTTGAAGTTGAAGTTATAGGCATTTGTGAGCTGCCTGATGTGGGTGCTGGGATGGGAACTCTGGTCTTCTGATAAAGCAGTCACCAATCTTAACTGTTAAACAATCTCTCCAGGCCCCCTCCCTCTGATCACCTGAAGTGCCCTACAGCTAGCTCCTGGGCTAACCCCACCCTTCACCTGCAGACCCGGTCTCAAGCATCACAACCTCACAATCACACTGGAGTCTCCACCAACTCCCACCACATCTGACATCATCAGTCCAGGGGCAGGTGCCTGGCAAGGACCTCACAGAGACACTACATCCTTTGGGCCAGGATGCTGTTCTAGGTGACACCTGCTCTCCACAACACAGCCAACCAGATGATGAACCCAGTTCTGGGCAGACAGGAAGCTGTTGTCTGGCTCCTTTCTCTTCCAGGCCTAGAGCAAAACCTGATGCTCCCATGAGCACATATCCACATGTTTGTGCCTGTGTTCTTGCATTCTGGTACCAGCATGGAGCCCCAGAACCTTCCAGAAAACATAACTAATCTGTTCATTCTGCAAACCTGTTTAAGGCACCTATGCTCTCTCTAAAGAGTGTTCAACAACTAAGTCACTTCCTCTTTCTGATGAAACCTGGGGGACAGAGAGGTCTCTGCCAAGGTCACACAGCATGGCCTTCTGAGTGACTTTGCCTTGTGCTGGAAGACATGGTGACCATCACTTAAGGGAGGAACTGATGGCCCTCACCCATCAGAGGTGGGTGCAGAGCTTCCCAGAGGGTTCACACCTTGGGAGGCTCTGAGCAAAGCCCCCAAGTCCCTGAGCATCCTTCACGTTGGGGGTTTCAGTTGACCAAATACAGAGAAAGGCCAGCCCCAGTGCTGGGCACATTTACCCAGTTCCTCACATTTGGTAGGTAGGAAGGGATGCCTTAGTGCCAGCCTCTTACTTCACCATAGTATCAGAAACTCCATCTGCTCTGCCCCTGGCAACCTCCAGACAGCCTTAGTCTGGGCCTCCAATCCCCAGGGCTGAAACTTTTGCCCCAAGGCTGCTCCCTAAAAGGAAGCTGACTCAGTGCCTAGCACAGCCGCAGACCTGCTGCTGCGGATGTGGGTCGGGGGACAATCTCAGAACCAGGCATCCTGAACCGGTCAGAGTACATGCAGGCGCCAGGCAGCACCTAGATCTAAGCTACCAACTATGAGAGGAAGGGTCTCAGCTGAGGTTCAGGGCCCCTGCAGGTGACAGCACATCCCAGTCCCTCACCAACAAGGAGGAGCCTGGGCGCTTCTATTCTGCCCT
Organism: Nannospalax galili; assembly: GCF_000622305.1. Lineage (NCBI taxonomy): Eukaryota > Metazoa > Chordata > Mammalia > Rodentia > Spalacidae > Nannospalax > Nannospalax galili. The sequence continues at coordinate 2,316,467 of NW_008346900.1, read as the reverse complement.
CAACGCCCAGCTCCTCCTCTCCTCAAGCTAGAGCTGAGAAAATCCAACATACCATATTTCCAGAACAAGACTGAAAGCCATTCGACTGAGAAGCCAAGCATAGGAATCGAGAGGCCGTTCTAACTAAGAGGTTTCGTTCCCAAACCCTGGTCCCCACCTCGAACCACCGCTCGAGGGAAACGTGGGAGCCACGCTGGGACGAATCTGTCCGCGGGACCTTGTGTTGGAACTGCCCGCCGGGCAAAGGGACGCCTGCCTGAAGATCTCGATAGCCCAGCGACTGGGCGGCTGATTCCGGGAACAGGCACTTGTCGGTCGTGTTGCACCCAACCAGGTCGGTGAGCCCGGAACCAGGGAGAGCACCGAATACCGGGCAGCTCTAAGCGCTCCCGCCTGGCTCCAGTGGGTGGGGACCCAGGACAGGGCAAGACTGCGGCTGGCGCCCCGTGGAACTCCAGCTTTGGGGGGCGGTGACCCCGAAGGAAACACGAGGTGCTGGTCCGGGCGCCGAGAACCAGGTAAAGCGCCCTCGGGTCCGGCGGCTCCCGCCGGCTTATCTGTCGGCGCCGCGGGTGGAGTGGGGCTGGGAAGAAGCGGCCGCCGGGTCCCTTCTGATTGGACAACTCGGAGTCCCAGCGGGAGCCCCAGCAGCTTAAAAACGAAGCCGGGAGGAGAGGCAGCTGGAGCCGCCCGGTCCGGCGGAAGGGTGCCTGGCCGGACAGACTGCGGAGGCCCCGGGACCCGCAGACAGCCCGAGGCGCCCTCGGGGTGCGAACCTCACGGTGGTGGCGGGCTCGGGAGGGCCATGGCCGAGCTCGAGTCGCTGTCCGGGGATGCGTACCTGGCGCTGAGCCACGGCTACTCGGCCACCGGCCTCGC